>NC_137114.1:18360740-18920740 GCF_949357685.1 Gobio gobio
AACTGTTTTAGTTACAGCATATACTTCAGGTTATTAGTCTATTTTTAGTCGGAGGGACTGTCACTCATGTCAGAAAGTTAGTAACTTTAGTAAATGATGGATCAGCGCTGACTGGAGTCGCAAACCATTTAGAACGATTCAGTCCGATTTGGTGTACTGATTCGGTTCAATAAAAAGAACCGGTTCAAAAGAAAGATCGTTCGCGAACCGGACATCACTAATGTACCAGAGACTGAGCTCAGCGATTGCTAACAAAGTTATTTATAGTAACTACTGAGTTATGAGAGCACTGTCAGTCAGCGCGAGTTTATTGTGTTTGTATTTGAGAGTTCTGAATAAACACGAGTCCCAGTCACGCCGAGTCCGTCTTCATTATTACCAACTTTGTAACACATGCAAAGTACCATTACAGCTGTCGAGATGAACGAGTTATGAGTAAGTGTTGATAATACCATTATTTTTAGATATGTTCCTATCATATGGAAAGCGTCAGTGACGCGCATTGAGTACACAGCGCAAACAAAGACACAACAGCAGTAATCAAATGTAATCCAGTTTATTGTGGGGAAAGCTGGCTAGCCTAGCCGGATACCCTCACGCTTACCCCCCGTCTGCTTAATCTCGCGCCGCGTTTGGTGCCTCCGCTGTGGGCCAGATGCAGTACTGGGGGTCGGGGATGTTGAAGGCCGAGCTTCGGCGTGTTTGAGGTTTATCTCTAAAGATGTGGCTCTGCTGATGTTGAGCAGAAACGACTGTATGCACATTGTAGAACAGATAGACGCGACGAGGACGTACAAAAACACTGACTCACAAGATAGAAAACACGAAAACACCGTTCTGTCAGGAGAGAGAGAAGCCGCAGTGTGTGCACGAATAATAAATAATTAGCTACACATAAGAAATCACTGATCACAGATCAGAAGGAACTGAAAAAAAGACTTCTGTTTTCGTTTGTACATCCAAACACTGAGAAACTGCCAGCGTTCACTCGTTCACAAGCAATGATCTCTCGAGCGCTTGCATGGGTGTGCCAGATTCTCTGGGCGGAGGAAAGGGAGGAAACCGTTCCTGCTTGGACGTCAAACCAGGAGACTTCAGGATTGGCTCGTCTGGCCTGTCATTTTCTCAAAGGCAGAGAAAGACAGCCAGAACTCGGGTTTACACCGATCAACATTTCTATCCACTTGGGGACAATATTCAGGCTAGGGGAACTCATATTAATGTTGAAAAACCTCATAAAATTAAAATTTCATGCCATGGGACCTTTAATATGTAAAATTTGAAATACCGTCATATATTAAAAAAATATATATTTTCAACCCTCATTTTGACCTTTTGTCACAAACACTTTGGTTAAATGCCACATCTCCTTTAAGGCTTGTCAGTAAACGGCCACTGTTATGATTGGCTGGTCATTTCATAGGAAAAAGTATCAGTGCCTCCACTATTGCACGTGAGTGTTTTGAAAACATTATCCATAAATATTAAACCGTAATTTGTAAATAAAAAAAACATTTTTAATTTGTTTACATTTGTTCTTTTATGAAACTATTTACTAGCTCTTTACGATGGGCTGCTGTCAGATCCAATAGAGTTAGCATTGCTCTATCTTTCATTAAAAGTTTCTTTGCAAACTCTGCATTAAATTGTGCCTGATTACAAAACCAAGTCTGTGGGGAAACGGTCAGAACAAACATAATCTTCCAACACAATCCTAGACATCATTAAGAAATAATCCATCCATTCGTTCCTGATGCTGGAGTCTTCAGAAGGCTGAATCTCTTAATCTTTAACTAGTTTAAATCTTGCAGTAAGCTTTAGGTGCCTGTTAACATGAGTTCCTCTATGGTCTTGGTGACCTGCTCTCTCTTTCTTGTCATGTCATTGTTCACAGGTTACCAATATGATATGGTAATGTAGGCATTGATGTGTTGTTGAGGAGGTGTTCAGATGAAAATATCTACCATAGTCTAATATCACTATGTGGAGGAAGCTTGATTTCAACTTATGCCAATTTTTGGGGGGGTCTAAAAAGTTTTTTTAAAAGTACAATGACATCTTGTATTTCAAAAGATCAAAGAAAATTTGGTTCCTCATTCCATAAATGCTTTATTGGTCAACAAACATAATATTTTGGCTGATTCACCAGAGAAAATTCAGCCCCACTAATTTTGACCTTGGTAACTAGAGATGTATGATTTAGACCAAGAAGTCTCAGCTGGCAATACCACTTACACTGTTGGTCTTGTGTTGTGGTGGCTAACAACGGGAGCTGGCAAGTGCACCCCTTCACATCTGTTTGTGATCAGCGGTTCTCTGTGCCTGAGTTCATAATGTTTTCTTCCACACAGCGAGACTGACAGCTGATATGTGGATATATTTTGTTTTATATCTGGGGGAAATGGAATTGGTTGTCAACACTGTAAAAAAAAAAATTCAGGTCTCCAATTGAATATTTTTTAGTGACCGATCAAATCAAAAATATTCAGTTGGCCAAATTGAACTTCTGTGAATTTATGCAATTTAATTCACAGAAATTCAATTTTGCCAATTAAAAAATGTAGATGTGATCAGTCACTAGAACATTTTCAATTGGAGACCTGATTTTTTTTTTTACAGTGAATGTAAATGCAGCCAAAGTGTTTACTGATACATCAGTAATGGTGGAGCAACCGTCTGTCTGACAAAGATTTACTTTAACATCAACTGAATCTGTTAATAATTTTACATTTGTGGTTTCAGGAAATTTAAATTACTATATTTGTTTCCCAATGTTTCACTGTTTATTTGCAGTTATGCACTCTTTTTTGTTGTTTGAAAATGTAATTGATTTCAACCATATAATTGTTGATATTTTGCCAGAAAAAATGCAATTTTACCACAGGGCAAAACTGACAACTAAAGATAATTATAAAAACATCTGTTCATCACTTTTCACTGTTCAATTACACTAACCTTGGATATTATTTGACAAACTGTTTGATTAATTTCAAGAATCTTTATTTGTTTCCTTTTGTCATCTCTCTGACTGAATCTTGTTCATTCTATCTTTAGATTTATTAAACCACAGAATAAAACAGCTGAATCATGGGAGAAAGGAAAGAGATTATTCATACTGGATTTGTGTCTGCAAGCTGCTCTCCATCAGAAAGAGACAATAGAAGAAACTGTGAAGAAACTGCTGTCATCTGTGAATTATGAGAGATGTGATTTCCTGCTGGATCTGTGGTCACATGTGAAGGACTATGAGACTCAAACAGGCAGGAGTGTCCTTCCAGCATTACAGTCAGTTTATCAGTCAGCTCCTGCAGTCTGGACCATAAACCTCTCAGAGAGAAAGAGCTCCATCCTCCTAGAAGTGCTGAAACTACAAACAGAGAAGAAACCAGTAGAGCTGAGAGACTGGACAGATGAAGAGAGTGAAGTGAGGGGATTCCTCCAGTGTCTGCCCTACATCTCACAGCTCAGGTGAGAGTTTTATGGGGAACAGACCACCCATGCTTGTTTATTGTATTCAGTGCTCACAGTCACGATAGAATTCATGTAATGTAATTAACTTAAATATATATTAAACAATATGTGTGTGAATATGAAACAGATTGAATTGCATATCAGAAACCCTATATTGACACGTGGTTTTGTCAGCAGCAGTTGTGTTTTACTTGTAAGATCTGTTGTTGAAATCCTGCTCTCACCCTCATTCAGTCAGTTTGTCTTTGCTTGAGAGTGATTGTGTTCATGTTTATTTTGTAGCAGCTAAAATCCATTATCTAGGTTTGTTAGTTTCTCTTTAGAAAGGTATTTACATGACATTTGAAATTATGAATAATCGCTTCAGCCCGACTGAAATCAAACATGTGAAGTATGTGAATGTGATTACTGATGTGATCATACACAGGACAAAACTGCACTCGACTTTAATGAAGCTCTAGATAAAGCATTTACTGTTGTGATAATCAGCAGACAAACACAGTGTAAAAACTGCCGCAGTTCTACCTTCATATCAACTGATTCAATGACTTAAATCATTTTGATTTAAATGAAATCATACTTTTTAGAAACCTGAGACAAAAACAATCCCAGAAAAGCCTAATTCTAGAAATACTTAATTTAATAATATAACAGAGAAACCCTCTTGTTCCCTTTCAGTCGGTCACTACGACGTACGTCGGTAATAACCGACGAATTGGGATCACTTCAGAGAGCCCCTATCAGCTTCGAGAACTTAAGAACAGGCCAATGAACAATTGGCGTGCAAGATTTGCATCTCGCGCTCCGCCCCGCGCCGCGGGTATAAACAGGAAGCGAGAGCATCGCACTGACGTCATTCACTTCGGAGCCTAACCGGCGTTTGAAGTTTGCAGACTGCTTCCTGACTATTCAGCGAAGATTACTAAACAAGAACAGAGAGAAGAGGATCGTGTGTGTTGGTGTGACGGCGCTTTCCAGCGGGACCGCGAACTCGAAGCTGCAAGGAACAACTGCTGTTATCACAGCAAAAACAGCTTGTTGGTATCGGTGGGCGTTCCTTTTGAGTGCAAACACAGGCTGCACTATCCCCTGTGTGTTGCCGCGGTTTCCCTGGGTGCTTCAGCACTCTCTTAAAAGAGCGATTTCCTCACAAAAAGAGCAACACGGGTGTGACACTGCGTCTTTTTCAAGATGTCATTCCACCCGTGCGTTTCTGGATGCGGTCGTTCCCTCTCGCCCGCTGACGGCCACACACACTGCATCACGTGCCTGGGCTTACAGCACGCTGAGGCAGCGTTTGTGAATAGCTCGTGTTCTCACTGCGGGAACATGACTATTGCGGTGCTTAGGTCGAGACTCTCCTACCTTCGGGAAGGCGGAGTCCCCCTCCCCATACCTCGATCTAGAGCTATCCCTAACCAGGATAGACCTACTTCGACGGATGGCCGGGGTGATCTGAGGATTACGTTCAGGCCAAACCCGCCTAGTGTCCAAGCTACGCAGGTCCCTGAACCCTCTCAAGCACCGCTGCCGGTGGCGCCACCGGAAGAGATCGCTGGTCCCGCCCACGGGCGCCCAGTCATCTCTTTCGGAGCGCCCGCGGACGAGCAGATGTCGATCGCAGCATCGGAGGGGGAGTTCCAGTCCTCAGAGGATGAGGATTCAGCTGTACTGCCTCCCTCTGGGAGAGTGGCAACGGCTAAGTCGGACCCTGAGTTGACGGCTATGCTTTCCCGGGCCGCCGAAAAGGTCGGGCTTGTGTGGAACCCTCCACCACGTCCCGAACCTTCTAGGTTGGATGATTGGTTCCTGGGGGGGGGTCGCGCTGGTTCTCAGCGTCCCGCCCCAGTGCCATTCTTCCCGGAGGTGCATGAGGAGCTTTCCAGGTCGTGGACGACACCCTTCAGTGCCAGAAACAGACCTGGAGGCTCCTCCCTCCTCACTACCCTTGATGGTGGACAGGCCAAGGGTTACGAGAGGATCCCGCCAGTCGAACGCGCCGTCGCGATGCAGCTGCGTCCGGCGACCGCCTCCGAGTGGCGTGGTGATCCTCGTCTCCCGTCCAAAGCCTGTAGGTTTTCGTCCAGTCTAACTGCGAAGGCCTACAGGTCCTGCGGACAGGCCGCGTCTGCCTTGCATGCCATGGCGTTGCTTCAGGTGCACCAAGCCCAGGCACTCATGGACATGCACGAGGGTAGGTCTGACCCAGAGCTCCTCCGGGAGCTCCGGGCGGCGACGGACCTCGCCCTCCGGGCGACGAAAGTTACCGCCCGTTCCGTGGGTCAGGCGATGTCCACCTTAGTGGTCCAGGAACGGCATCTCTGGCTCAACCTGGCCGACATGAGGGAGACTGACAAGAACCGGTTCCTGGACTCCCCCATATCGTCGGCCGGGTTGTTCGGCGACGCGGTCGAGAATTTCGCCCAGCAGTTCTCGGCCGCCCAGAAGCAGACGGAGGCCATCAAGCATATCCTGCACCGGCGGCCCGCTGCTGCCTCCACCCAGCCGCCGGCTGCAGCGCCTCCGCCTGCCCGTCGCCGAGGACGTCCTCCTGCGGCCGCCCCCGCTCCCGCCCCAGCCCAGCAGCAGCCTTCCACCGGTCGTGGGCGTGGAGCCGGTCGCGGGAAGAACGTCCAGCCCGCTCAGGCCGCTGCCAAGCCAGGTGGCAAGCGCCGTCGGAAGAGACCCTGAGACGGGCCGCCCAGAGATGGAGGAAACTGCTCTTCGGGAGATGGCTGCAGCACCACTCCTTCCCCCGGTGGAGGGCCGGGGGAACCCCATTGTATTTTCTGTTCCGCCACTGGCCCCAGTGCCAGTGGCACCCAAATTTTCAATAAAAGAGCAGTTTCTAACATCTCTGGGTGCCAAGAGAGCGCGTCTGACGGTATGCGACGCTACCATGCCTCGTACCCCTCAGACACCTCTCTCCTCGCCAACAGGGGGCGTCGGTTGTGCGGACGCACACAAAGTGCCTCCCCACGCTCGCCCGTCCCCTCAGCGGATGCAGGTCGTGTGTCAGACCCAGACCCCTGCACGGACCACTCCCATGTCGTCCTGGGGCCCCTGCGTTCCGCTGCGCTGCCCCGCTCCGGGTACGTCCGTGGTGCCGATGGTCCCGCTTGCTCGGTCTCTGGGGGCCTGGCTAGCGCTCCCCGACCCGTCTCGCTGGATCATCCGCACCATCAGACTCGGCTATGCGATTCAGTTCGCCCGGCGTCCCCCGAAGTTCAGGGGTGTCCACTTCACTTCTATACCGAAGGAGGGCGCCCCTGTGCTTCAGGCGGAGATCGCTGTCCTATTGGCGAAGGACGCGATAGAGCCGGTCCCTCCAGCCGATATGAAGTCCGGGTTCTACAGCCCGTACTTCATTGTACCCAAGAAAGGTGGCGGGTTACGACCGATCCTGGACCTGCGTTACCTGAACCGCTCCCTCCACAGGATGCCGTTCCGAATGTTAACCCAGAAACGCATCTTCAGATGCATCCGTCCCCAGGATTGGTTTGCAGCGATCGACCTGAAGGACGCGTACTTTCATGTCTCGATTCTCCCTCGACACAGACCGTTTCTACGCTTTGCTTTCGACGGACGGGCATACCAGTACAAAGTCCTACCCTTCGGGTTGTCCCTGTCGCCCCGTGTCTTCACGAAAGTCGCGGAGGCGGCCATTGCTCCCATGAGAGAGCGTGGTGTTCGCATCCTCAACTATCTCGACGACTGGCTGATTCTTGCCCAGTCGCGGGAGCAGTTGTGCGAACACAGGGACATGGTGCTCCGGCACCTCAGCCAGTTGGGTCTTCGGGTCAACTGGGAGAAGAGCAAACTCTGTCCCGTACAGAGGATCTCTTTTCTCGGGATGGAGATCGACTCGGTCGCCATGACTGCGTGCCTCACAGAGGAGCGCGTCCAGTCGGTGCTGAGCTGCTTGAGTACGCTCAAACGCAGTACAGCGGTTCCACTGAAACATTTTCAGAGGCTCCTGGGGCATATGGCAGCAGCAGCCGCAGTAACGCCGCTAGGGCTGCTCCATATGAGACCGCTTCAGCACTGGCTACACGACCGAGTCCCGAGATGGGCGTGGCACAGCGGGTCCCTCCGTGTCCAAGTGACGCCGAGATGCCGCCAAACCCTCACCCCGTGGTCGGACCCTTCGTTTCTACGGGCAGGAGTGCCTCTAGAACAAGTGTCCAGGCATCATGTTGTCTCCACGGATGCCTCACCCACGGGGTGGGGTGCCACGTACAACGGGCTTGCAGTATCGGGTCTGTGGACGGGGCCCCAACTGCAATGGCATATCAATTGCCTAGAGTTGCTGGCAGTTCGTCTTGCTCTCAGCCGCCTCAAAGGGCCGCTCAAAGACAAGCACGTTCTGGTCCGGACGGACAGCACGACGGCCGTTGCGTACATCAACAAACAGGGTGGTCTACGCTCCCGCCGTTTGTCCCAACTCGCCCGCCATCTCCTCCTGTGGAGTCAGAAGCATCTGAGGTCCCTTCGTGCTATCCACATTCCGGGCCTGCTCAACCGTGCGGCCGACGAGCTGTCACGGTTGCCAGTGCTTCCCGGAGAGTGGCGACTCCACCCCCAGGTGGTCCAGCTGATTTGGAGTCGCTTTGGGGCCGCACAGATCGATCTGTTTGCCGCCCACGACACGACCCACTGCCAGTTGTTCTATTCCCTGTCCGAGGGGACCCTCGGCACGGATGCACTGGCACACAGCTGGCCCCGGGCTCTGCGCAAATATGCGTTTCCCCCAGTGAGCCTTCTTGCACAGACACTGTGCAAGGTCAGGGAGGACGAGGAGCAACTCCTCTTGGTAGCTCCGTACTGGCCCAACAGGACGTGGTTCCCGGAACTAGTGCTCCTCGCGACAGCACCTCCTTGGCCCATTCCTCTGAGGCAGGACCTTCTGTCTCAGAGACGGGGCACCCTATGGCACCCGCGTCCAGACCTCTGGAAACTCCATGTCTGGTCCCTGGACGGGACGCGGAGGTTCTAGGTGACCTACCGCAAGCGGTAGTCGACACCATCGCTTCCGCCAGAGCCCCCTCTACGAGACGGCTTTATGCGTTGAAGTGGAACCTGTTCGTCGACTGGTGCTCTTCTCGCCGAGAAGACCCCCGGAAATGTTCGATCGGATCTGTGCTATCTTTTCTTCAAGACGGGTTGGAGAGAAGGCTGTCTCCCTCCACCCTCAAGGTATATGTTGCCGCCATCACCGCAAGCCATGACCTCGTTAATGGTGAGTCCTTAGGCAAGCATGATCTGATCGTCAGGTTCCTAAGGGGAGCGAGGAGATTAAATCCTCCTCGCCCTTCTTCTATACCCTCTTGGGACTTGACTCTGGTGCTGACCGCACTTCAGAGGGCGCCCTTCGAGCCTTTACAGTCAGTAGAGCTTAAGATCTTGTCTCTAAAGACAGTACTCCTGATTGCATTGGCCTCAGTTAAGAGGGTAGGGGACCTGCAGGCATTTTCGGTCGACGATTCGTGCCTGGAATTCGGGCCGGGTGATTCTCAGGTAACCCTGAGACCCCGGCCTGGATATGTGCCCAAGGTTCCCACTACTCCCTTCCGGGACCAAGTGGTGAGCCTGCAAGCGCTGCCTTCGGAGGAGGCAGACCCAGCCCTAGCTTTGCTCTGTCCCGTCCGTGCTCTCCGGACTTACGTGGACAGAACGCAAAGCTTCAGGACCTCAGAGCAGCTCTTCGTCTGTTACGGAGGACAGCAGAAGGGAAAGGCTGTCTCCAAGCAGAGGATGGCCCACTGGATAGTGGATGCCATCGTCTTGGCGTATGAATCCCAAGACGTGCCCTGCCCGCTCGGGGTTAGAGCTCACTCCACCAGGGGTGTTGCTTCTTCCTGGGCGCTGGCTCGTGGCGCCTCGCTGACAGACATTTGTAGAGCTGCGGGCTGGGCGACACCCAACACGTTCGCTAGGTTTTATAGCCTGCGTGTAGAGCCGGTGGCTTCTCGTGTGCTCGCTTCCCATAGTCAGCTTCACTGAAGTGCCCGTTCTAGTGTCGGCTTGCTGCGCCATTCCCTTCCCCTGGAACGGATACGTGCGCTTATTTTCTCCAGTCGAGTTCCCCAGGATTGGCGAACCCTGTTGAGTCCTCCGCACCCCTCGGCAGTCGGATGTTGCGGAGCGTCCGACGCCAGGTCTGGCACTCGTATGCTTTGGTGGAACTTGTGTCAGGCTGGGTTCCGTATGTCGTGACCCCTACGGCGGTCCCATACGTGTATCTCCACGGTTCAGCTCCCTACGGCGAGCTCGTGTCTTTCCCTTGGCAGAGTTCTCTGCCGTCTCAGTACGGTGTCGTCCCCCGCCTGCATTAGGCCGGGGCCTCCCCTGGGACTTCCGTATGTTGTGCTGCCCACGGCCAGCCCATACGTATTCTTCCACATGGTAACTCCCTCCGGGCATGATGTGGCTCCCGCAGCGTCCTTCGGGCACGCTTTCCCAGCGTTATCCAATCAAGTCTGCTGAATGGGTCTTGCGGAACAGCAGTATGACTCTTCTGGCGTGAATCTTCCCGCCCGCTTCAGAACGGGGTCTGAGGGGCTCTCGCTGGGCGCTGGAAGTGGTAGTAACTGTGGCGTTTTCCATAGGGATCCCAATTCGTCGGTTATTACCGACGTACGTCGTAGTGACCGACTGAAAGGGAACGTCTCGGTTACGTATGGTAACCCTCGTTCCCTGAAGGAGGGAACGGAGACGTACGTCCCGTCTCCACAGTTCCTTCCATCACTGCCTGGCCGGTCTCTGGTTAGGCTCCTCAGTGAAAAACGTCAGTGCGATGCTCTCGCTTCCTGTTTATACCCGCGGCGCGGGGCGGAGCGCGAGATGCAAATCTCGCACGCCAATTGTTCATTGGCCTGTTCTTAAGTTCTCGAAGCTGATAGGGGCTCTCTGAAGTGATCCCAATTCGTCGGTTATTACCGACGTACGTCTCCGTTCCCTCCTTCAGGGAACGAGGGTTACCATACGTAACCGAGACGATTCCGCTATAACAAACAATATATGGGGAAAAGAACTGCTCATTTATATGATGGATCACATACAGCTCTGGACATTAACATTCTCATTTTGTCTCCACAGTATTCATGAAAACGCTTTTGATTGTGAGATGGAGAAACGTGTTCAGTTTCTGCTGAATCTGACTGTTGCAGCTTCAAAGTGTGTTACAACTACAGGAGAGAATTTCATTGAGCTGTTAACATCTCTGTGCAGCTACAAATCATTTATCTGTTTTGATGATGATGACTATTATGATGAGCTTCAGATTTATCACTGTGATTTCCTGCTGGATCTGTGTTCACAAGTGAAGGACTATGAGACTCAAACAGGCAGGAGTGTCCTTCCAGCATTACAGTCAGTTTATCAGTCAGCTCCTGCAGTCTGGACCATAAACCTCTCAGAGAGAAAGAGCTCCATCCTCCTAGAAGTGCTGAAACTACAAACAGAGAAGAAACCAGTAGAGCTGAGAGACTGGACAGATGAAGAGAGTGAAGTGAGGGGATTCCTCCAGTGTCTGCCCTACATCTCACAGCTCAGGTGAGAGTTTTATGGGGAACAGACCACCCATGCTTGATTATTGTATGCAGTGCTCTCAATAAAATGTATGAAATTAATGTATATGTTGGGTAAACAGAACAGTCCAACCAAAACAATTTCAGACACCAGATATCATTTTTGATTTTTACTAGTGGGTGCAGGACACTATAGTTCATTTATGTAAGTGAGGATAGCAAAATAAACTGTGATGTATTATACCCAACAATTCTTCATACAGTGACTACCAGTAAAATTGGTAAGAATTTGAGACCAAAATTATTCAGACACTTTGACCTGACCGTGTTTTGCTGAAGTGTTTTTATTGAATTGCTAATGTGACCTTTTACAACAAAGACTCAACAAAATAAAGCATTGCTTGGTCATTGGTTGACCTAATTGTGTATTTAAATTGAACAGCTGATTTGTTGTGTTGATTGTAATCCATTACATACTTTTCTATCAAAGTCATCTGACATTATCCAGATGAATTAGTTCTGACACAGTTTAACTCTGAGTTCTGGTCATATTTTATTACCATTTTCTAAACTATAGCGAATAAACTGATAATGTGAAAACATGTTGAAGGTGTCTGAATACATTTTGGTTTGACAGTATATATGTGATTGTGAAACAGAATTCATAGTTTTCAGTCACGTGACTGTCGCTAGCACTGGAGGGCAAAACAGCCATAGAACTGCAGCACAAGCCTGTCAAATGTCCATCTTAAAAACAAAAATATATGAACAAGATGCAAGTTTTTGGCACTTGTGATCCATACACAGCACCTGCTGCAGTATTTCAATCAGTAAAAACAGCAGGACGTTTTTAAAACGCTTAACGTGAAAAACACTATTGGGTGAGTTGCACCAATAAGGATTAAATTAAGTTTAACGCTAATCAAGGATCTGTTGATCTGGGTTTTATTTTATATTGAGTTATGTTGCACCACTTAATTTTAAACACAGATTAACAACCCAGATAGCATGTATTCATTGAAACAATGTTGAGTCAGTGTTGATGCGTCAACGGCAATTACATTGAATTAACGTTACAGAATGATGTTGCTTTAGCATCACTCTTGCACTCTCAGTTAATGTTGAACCAATACTGATATTTTAACCACAAATCAATGGTAATATCATTGAATCAACTATGAACTTATGTTAGTTCAATAACACGTTTGCACCCACATTTGATGTTGGTGAACAAAAAAAATCAATGGTAATGTTATTGAGTCAACATTACACTATGATGGATTCTACATCATGGATGCTGAATCAATATAAAATACCAAGTTAATGTAGAAACAACATTTATATTTCAATGGTTCGTCAACAAATTTCTGACCATTTCAAAGTTTGGGGGAAACCTTTTCAAATATAAACTTCCCAGCTGCTCAGTCAATTTATTTTATTTAACAGTTTAACACAATCAATGACAAAAAAATATATAAAAGAGACATTCTTTAACAAAATAAAGGGGGAGAAATAGGACAAAAGCATTACAAACTTTAAAAATAAAATTAGCTTCAGAAGTCTGATGTCATTATAACTACAGGTGGTCCAACGGTTCAGGTTTTAAAAATCTGTCTTTCTGCCTCTTTTCCTTTGGGCTCTCTGAAATCTGGAAAAGAAAGGATGATATTACTTAAGAATGAGTCTATTCAGTTTTCCCACAGTCACATTCAAGAATATGACTGTGGGAAACTTTCCTGTAACTTTTCTGTAGCTCAAACAATAGAGCGTGGCGCTAGCAATGTCAAGGCCATGCGTTTGATTCCCAGGGAAAGCAAGAACTGAAAAAAAAAGTAAAATATGTACCTTGAATGCAATGTAAGTCGCTTTGGATAAAAGCGTCTGCCAAATGCATAAATGTAAATGTAAGAATGTTAACATACTAAACGCAACATAAACTTGAACAGCTGACAGCTGATTGGTTGATTGTAAATCATTACATACCTTTCTATCAAAGTCATCTGACATTATCCAGATGAATTAGTTCTGACACAGTTTAACTCTGAGTTCTGGTCATATTTTATTACCATTTTCTAAACTATAGCGAATAAACTGTGATAATGTGAAAACATGTTGAAGGTGTCTGAATACATTTTGGTTAGACAGTATATATGTGATTGTGAAACAGAATTCATAGTTTTCATTCACGTGACTGTCGCTAGCACTGGAGGGCAAAACAGCCATAGAACTGCAGCACAAGCCTGTCAAATGTCCATCTTAAAAACAAAAATATGTGAACAAGATGTAAGTTTTTGGCACTTGTGATCCATATACAGCACCTGCTGCAGTATTTCAATCAGTAAAAACAGCAGGACGTTTTTAAAACGCTTAACGTGAAAAACACTATTGGGTGAGTTGCACCAATAAGGATTAAATTAAGTTTAACGCTAATCAAGGATCTGTTGATCTGGGTTTTATTTTATATTGAGTTATGTTGCACCACTTAATTTTAAACACAGATTAACAACCCAGATAGCATGTATTCATTGAAACAATGTTGAGTCAGTGTTGACAAATAAATACATATAACAGATATTTATTTTACAGGATCACGGAATCCATTCATAAAAACGGAATGAATGGAATGAATGGCTCAGACGCGCGGTTTCGTTTAGCCTACAACTGCAGCACACGCGACGCTCGCCTTCACAATTCATTCACACAGAGACATAAAACATGCAGGATTCATATTTAAATAGCATTTTTGCCATTTAATATTCACATACACTAGTAGGCCTAGTCCATATCGCGATTTGATTGAAGTGTGCTGACTTGCATTGGATTTATTCATCCAAAATTTGACAAATTCCGTGTTAAATAGTAAATTCCATTTTTAATTTTAATTTAAACATTTTTAATTGAACTTTTAATAAATTGCTGTTAAATTAAACAAGTTTCATAATTTCAATTAATTAGACATGCTTTTTGATTAAAACAATTTAACATAACCATACAGAAAAAAAATATATATTTTTTTGGAATTTGAAAAAAAAATAAAAAACTGATCTACAAATGAAAAATATCATGCATCTGATGTTATAATTAAATACAGAGCAGCAGTGCGTATTATGTTTATCGTTTTAAATGGTGCTCACTCATTTCTGTGAAGGACCGAGTAGATGCACAGTACTTTCCACACAGACACACTTCATTTTTGGTTGAAATAATTCTTATGTGTGTAATAATTTCCTTCAGTCTATTTTAAATGTGTGGGGGTGGAGGGGTCGTGCAGCAGCAATCATCACAACAGTGAAAATTGTAAGTTTGTAAGTTGTAAAGTGTGCAATTGTATAGGGCCCCATTCCTATATTTTGCCTGGGGCCTCCAAATCACTAGATCCGCCCCTGCCTTATGCAGTGCCATCTGAAGGCTCAAAGGCCACATTACGTTTCTTGCCTTGCCCTACACGGACTGAGATTTCTCTGGATCCCCTGAATCTTTTCTTTATATTATATATTGTAGATGAAGAAAGACCTAAATTCTTTGCAATCTTACATTGAGAAATTTGATTTTTGAATTGTTTGGCAATTTTCTTGACACATAGTGGTGAGCCATGACCCATCTTTGCTTGCGAAGACTGAGATGCTCCTTTTATACCCAAACACAATCCCCTCACCTGTTACCAGTTCACCTGAATATTGTGGACTGTTTCAAAATAATTTAATATGGATATTCTAAAATCTTTTCACTTTTATTTTGCCTCTGTCCCAACTTTTTTCGAGTGTGTTGCAGCCATGAGCCATCAAAATCAAAATGTGTTTTTATTTCCAAAATACAATTAATTTGATCAGTGAAAACATTGTGTGTAAATGTGATTACTGATGATGTGACATAAAACACAAAACAGCACGCGACTTTAATGGAGCTCTAGATGAAGAGTTTACTGTCAAGTCAGATCACAGACACAGTGTAGAAACTGTCTGTCTGACGCAGGTTTACCTTCATATCAGCTCAATATATGCCAAATACATGTATTTGAAATCAATGGTTTAAGGAAATTAAGTTGCCGGTACTCAAACATTTTTTTTTATTCCAAAATATAGAAGCTATACAAGAATACTTTATTCACTAAATATTTAATTTCGGATTATATTTATAACACATCACTCTATACACAACCAGCCACCAATACTGAAATATAAACTGAATGAAGAGTTAAAACTGAATTGTGAATAAAATCACTCCACCAGCTTATGTTAATATATGTTTTTCTATTAATTAATAATAATTCATTGAGTCACTTTTTTCAATATTTTATATTCTCCTACACTGGACAATTAAGTGATAATTATGTGTGTGTCTCCACAGATTTTGTGACATTATCTACAGGAAGAGAGAAGCTGCTGTGAAGTTTCTGCTGAATCTGTTTGTTTCAACATCAGAGTTTGATGCAGATACAGAAGAAAATTATACTCAACTGTTCACATCTGTGTGCAGCTACACATCTTTCCCCTGCAGTGAAAACTATACTAACTGTCACTCTGATCAGTCTGATCTCCTGCTGGATCTGTGGTCACATGTGAAGGACTATGAGACTCAAACAGGCAGGAGTGTCCTTCCAGCATTACAGTCAGTTTATCCGTCAGCTCCTGCAGTCTGGATCATAGACCTCTCAGAGAGAAAGAGCTCCATCCTCCTAGAAGTGCTGAAACTCCAAACAGAGAAGAAACCAGTAGAGCTGAGAGACTGGACAGATGAAGAGAGTGAAGTGAGGGGATTCCTCCAGTGTCTGCCCTACATCTCACAGCTCGGGTGAGAGTTTTATGGGGAACAGACCACCCGTTATTGTTTATTTAGTGCTCACAATTAAATGTATGAAATGAATGTGTATGTTGGGTAGACAATACAAATGTGATTGTGAACCAGAATTGAAAACACTGAATTGAAGTGTGGTTTTGTCAACACCACAGCGGACGGTGGCATAAACTTAACTAGTCTTACAAGTTAGTCATCAATAACTGTTTTAAACCAGTTACATATAAAGTGGTGTAATTTGAATCTGAAAAGTAAGACTGATTACCAAAAAAGAATTGCTAGTTGGTCAGATTAGTTCTTATGACACAGTCTTAGCGGCTCTGTTTATGACAGTCGTGCTGTAAGTAGATCTGTTGTTCAAATCCTGCTCTCACTCTTGTTCAGTCAGTCTATAGAGATTGATTTTGTTCTATTATAGCAGCTTCATGCAGCTCACAGTACGTTTATATATGCGGTTGTAACCGAGCTACAGTGTGTTTCTGCATAGTCAAGCAGTCAATACAATCCTCATCTCTCTGTCCAAATTATACATGACACAATACATCATCAAATATTGTCAGGATTAAAAACATCACACATTACCCTTGACTTTCACAGTTAGTGCACAATGACGAGGCCGATTGTAGTGTGATTAACATGCTGGATGAAGCCGAGATACAGTCACATTATCTGTTGCCTGTTAATTCATCTTCAGAAACACCAAACCAGTACAATTTCAACTGGACTAAAAAAAATTGACGAAACAGGACAAAACAGCACTCGACTAGATTAAATGTTTTCTGTCAAGTCTGAACACAAACACAGTGTAGAAACGTTTTGTCTGACGCAGGTTTACCTTCATATCAACTCAATATGTGTTAGAAGCTATACAAAAATACTTAATTTACTAAATATTCAATTTAGGATTATATTTATAACACGTTAAAACTACATTGTGAGAAAAAAAATCAGTCCAGCTTATGTTCATATATGATTTTATATTAATTACTAATTCAATGAGTCACTTTTTTCAATATAAATATTCTGCTACACTGGACAATAAAGTGATAATTGTGTGTGTGTGTGTGTGTGTGTGTGTGTGTGTGTGTGTGTGTGTGTGTGTGTGTGTGTGTGTGTGTGTGTGTGTGTGTGTGTGTGTGTGTGTGTGTGTGTGTGTGTGTGTGTGTGTGTGTGTGTGTGTGTGTGTGTGTGTGTCCACAGATTTTATGAAATCTACAGGAAGAGAGAAGCTGCCGTGAAGTTTCTGCTGAATCTGTTTGTTTCAGCATCAGAGTTTGATGCAAATACAGAAGAAAATTACACTCAACTGTTAACATCAGTGTGCAGCTACACTTATTTCCCTAATAATCGTTCTTTGTGGACTGGGTATCAGCACTGTGATTTTCTTCTAGATCTGAGCTCACATGTGAAAGACTATGAGACTCAAACAGGCAGGAGTGTCCTTCCAGCATTACAGTCAGTTTATCAGTCAGCTCCTGCAGTCTTGATAAACCTCTCAGAGAGAAAGAGCTCCATCCTCCTAGAAGTGCTGAAACTCCAAACAGAGAAGAAACCAGTAGCTGTGATAGACTGGACAGATGAAGAGAGTGAAGTGAGGGGATTCCTCCAGTGTCTGCCCTACATCTCACAGCTCAGGTGAGAGTTTTATGGGAAAATTCCACTCAGTTTGATTCAGTTTTTTTTAATGTTGTCATTTATATGCATTAATAAATAATGTTGTTAGTTTAGATTAATTTGAAATATATTTACATCAGATCCATTAGTGATGGAAGCTTAATGTATATTGTTCTAATGTAGCTGAAGTTTTTGGCTGCGTTTATACTGTGAGACAGATCCAACGTTTTGATACCCAACCATTTTTTTTTTTCTACTGTTCACATTCACTTGAGATGGAACTGACTGAATTTACATTAATATTGATAAATTAATTAGATTAATTTTGATTAAAAATGAGCCAAAACACAATAGAGCAGAAAAGTAATGAACCCAAAAAAAAGATTTCATGTCCATGCACTTGAACGTAGATTTAAGGGGTCTTGACATGATGTTTGTGATTATTTAATATCTAAAATTTGAAATACCGTCATATATTCAAAAAATGTATTTTCAACCCTCATTTTGACCTTTTGTCACGAACACTTTGGTTAAATGCCACATCTCCTTTAAGGCTTGTCAGTAAACGGCCACTGTTATGATTGGCTGGTCATTTCATAGGAAAAAGCATCAGTCCCTCCACTATTGCACGTGAGTGTTTTGAAAACATTATCCATAAATATAAAACTGTAATTTGTAAATAAAAAAACATTTTGAATTTGTTTACATTTGTTCTTTTATGAAACTATTTACTAGCTCTTTACGATGGGCTGCTGTCAGATCCAATAGAGTTAGCATTGCTCTATCTTATTCTTTCATTAAAAGTTTCTTTGCAAACTCTGCATTAAATTGTGCCTGATTACAAAACCAAGTCTGTGGGGAAATGGTTAGAACAAATATAATCTTCCAACACGATCCTGACATGATTTAAAAATAAACCATGCATTTGTTCCATTCGAAGGCTGATGTTCCTTGACATCTTAATCTTTAACTAGTTTAAATCTTGCAGTAAGCTTTAGGCGCCTGTTAACATGAGTTCCTCTATGGTCTTGGTGACCTGCTCTCTCTTTCTTGTCATGTCATTGTTCACAGGTTACCAATATGATATGGTAATGTAGGCATTGGTGTGTTGTTGATGAGGTGTTCAGATGAAAATATCTACCATAGTCTAATATCTATGTGGAGGAAGCTTGATTTCAACTTATACCAATTTTTGGGGGGGTCTAAAAAGTTTTTTTAAAAGTACAATGACATCTTGTATTTCAAAAGATCAAAGAAAATGTGGTTCCTCATTCCATAAATGCTTTATTTGTCAACAAACATAATATTTTGGCTGATTCACCAGAGAAAAGGAAAAAATTCAGCCCCACTAACTTCGACCTTGGTAACTAGAGATGTATGATTTAGACCAAGAAGTCTCAGCTGGCAATACCACTTACACTGTTGGTCTTGTGTTGTGGAGGCTAACAACGGGAGCTGGCAAGTTCACCCCTTCACATCTGTTTGTGATCAGCGGTTCTCTGTGCCTGAGTTCATAATGTTTTCTTCCACACAGCGAGACTGACAGCTGATATGTGAATATATTTTATATTATATCTGGAGGGAAAATGGAATTGGTTGTCAACACTGTAAAAAAAAAAATCGGGTCTCCAATTGAATATTTTCTAGTGACCGATCAAATCAAAAATGTTCAGTTGGCCACATTGAATTTCTGTGAATTTATGCAATTTAATTCACAGAAATTCAATTTGGCCAATTAAAAAATGTAGATGTGATCAGTCACTAGAACATTTTCAATTGGAGACCTGATTTTTTTTTTTACAGTGAATGTAAATGCAGCCAAAGTGTTTACTGATACATCAGTAATGGTGGAGCAACCGTCTGTCTGACAAAGATTTACTTTAACATCAACTGAATCTGTTAATAATTTTACATTTGTGGTTTCGGGAAATTTAAATTACTATATTTGTTTCCCAATGTTTCACTGTTTATTTGCAGTTATGCACTCTTTTTTTTTTTGAAAATGTAATTGATTTCAACCATATAATTGTTGATATTTTGCAAGAAAAAATGCAATTTTACCACAGGGCAAAACTGACAACTAAAGATAATTATAAAAACATCTGTTCATCACTTTTCACTGTTCAATTACACTAACCTTGGATATTATTTGACAAACTGTTTGATTAATTTCAAGAATCTTTATTTGTTTCCTTTTGTCATCTCTCTGACTGAATCTTGTTCATTCTATCTTTAGATTTATTAAACCACAGAATAAAACAGCTGAATCATGGGAGAAAGGAAAGAGATTATTCATACTGGATTTGTGTCTGCAAGCTGCTCTCCATCAGAAAGAGACAATAGAAGAAACTGTGAAGAAACTGCTGTCATCTGTGAATTATGAGAGATGTGATTTCCTGCTGGATCTGTGGTCACATGTGAAGGACTATGAGACTCAAACAGGCAGGAGTGTCCTTCCAGCATTACAGTCAGTTTATCAGTCAGCTCCTGCAGTCTGGACCATAAACCTCTCAGAGAGAAAGAGCTCCATCCTCCTAGAAGTGCTGAAACTCCAAACAGAGAAGAAACCAGTAGAGCTGAGAGACTGGACAGATGAAGAGAGTGAAGTGAGGGGATTCCTCCAGTGTCTGCCCTACATCTCACAGCTCAGGTGAGAGTTTTATGGGGAACAGACCACCCATGCTTGTTCATTGTACTCAGTGCTTACAATGTAATTAATGTAATGCAATTAACTTAAATATTTATTCAACAATATGTATGTGGACATGAACTAGTGTTGAATTGCATATCATCACAAAAAAACGCTATATTGGCGTATGCAGGGACGAATGGCCCGCGCAGCCCACTTGAGGCAAAACTCTAATCTATAGCCTGCGCAGTCCCAGTGTCTCAGTGGTGTAAAAGCGCTCGTCAATGTAAAAATGTTTGCGATATCCAATCAAATTGAAGGAGGCGGGCTTTACTGTGCACAGCAGCCGAGCAGCGCGGTCGGCACCTGAATGCGAGCCGAGCTGAATATGGGTCAATGGCAGATGAGTCAAATTGCTTTAGCATGTGCACATGGCAGTATAAGTCTCTAAACAGTCCCAGTATAGGCTACGCCTCCACGTCAATGGTAGGGTAGACCGAGTACAGTTGGTACACTTTTTGCTTTTTCAGTTACCACACCAAAACTGAGGACTGAAAAGAAGTGATTTTTCATATGACATTTCCTTTACTTGTCTTCTAAAATATGAATAATTATTACCATCCATAAATAGGTCATATTTACCACAATTAGCTCATAAACACAAGAAGCGTTTTCGTTCCAACTGTACCCATGTCGGGTACAGTTGGAACAGTACCCGAGTACAGTTGAGACACCCATCCGTAATGCTGTAAAGCTGCCTAACCAATTCATTGAATTTGTAAAATACCTTTAAAATGAGAATTCAACAGTTTTTATTTCCATTCAGTATTTTATTTGATTATTTGTTAAGTTAAAAGTAGTTAATTAGTAAAACATTGAACAGTAATGGTAAACGGAGATACAATATTTAATTTCAGTTTATCCTTTTAATAGTAGGCTAGGCTAACAGTTCGGTTGAGTGACAGTAAAGCACATTGAACAATTGCAAACAATCAAATGCACAAAAATATCATATTAAACATAATAACAGTAAACATTGTGCAACTAAAGTGCATGTGCCGCAATAGGATTCTAGTGCGGGTACAATTGATACACTGCGTCTCAACTGTACCCCGCTGACCACCTCGCACATTTCTCTAGATTTTACGATGGTCTTGCATGACACACAGTCATGCAGTATGCCAGTTTTCAGAGCACAGATTAAGGTTTACGAAAATGTAAGTTAACTTTAACAGTCATGTAAGGATGAGAAGCTATTCAATGTGGAAGGGAGGTGGTGAAATGAAAAACTTCCCGTAGAAAAAAAACTTTCACCGATATCTTCGGACTGGAGAAGCACACGTACTTCAAATTTCCCAAGATCGAAGAGGGCGCTAATACGCATGTGCAAAGCAAATTTCACAGATCAGACTTGTTGAGCACGCAAGTTATTTGAGGTGTCTCAAATGTACCCCTGTACCAACTGTACTCGGTCTACCCTACCTTCACACACATGCAAATCACCCATGCCGTTTGCACTGATGCACCCCCATACCATGACAGATGTTTGCTTTTGCACCTGTCGCTGATGAAAGTCTGGATGGTCCCTGTCGTCTTTGGGTCTGAGAGAACTCAATGTCTGTTTTTCCCAAAAACAAGCTGAAACATGGACTCATCTGACCTCAGCACACATTTCCACTGTCTTTAAGACCATTTGAGATGAGCTCAGGCCCAGAGAACTGGACGGCATCTCTGCATAGTATAGACTTCTACTTACGTAACAGAGATTCAAGTTACATTTCTTGATGCAGCGACAGACTGTTTTAAGTGACAACTGTTTTCTAATGTACTCCTGATCCCCAAAAGGCTTTATTTAAAACAGGAGCATGATGGTTCCTCATGCCAGGGGCGGACTTACCATTAGGCAAAGGTAGGCGACCGCCTGGGGCCCCCGAAAGCCAAGGGCCCCCTAAAATGCTTTTTATATACACGATACACGTTCAGCGCGGACGCACAAGCGGTTGCTGTAGTGTTCATTACCACGACATCCGCCTTTGCGTCCGCATTGAACATGCATCTTGTAGAAAGTGTAGGGCCTTATGATTTCCGTGATTCCGAAAATGCGGACAGGATCACGGAATCCATTCATAAAAACGGAATGTCATGGAATGAATGGCGCAGACGCGCGGTTTCGTTTAGCCTACAACTGCAGCACGCGTGACGCTCGCCATCACAATTCATTCACACAGAGACATAAAACATGCAGGATTCATATTTAAATAGCATTTTTGCCGTTTAATATTCACATACACTAGTAGGCCTAGTCCATATCGCGATTTGATTGAAGTGTGCTGACTTGCATTGGATTTATTCATCCAAAATTTGACAAATTCCGTGTTAAATTGAAAATTCAATTTTTAATTAAAAAAATGTAATTTAACTTTTAATAAATTGCTGTTAAATTAAACAAGTTTCATAATTTCAATTAATTAGACATGCTTTTTGATTAAAACAATTTAACATAACCATACAGAAAAAAAATATTATTTTTTTTGGAATTTGAAAAAAAAAAAAGAAACTGATCTACAAATTAAAAATATCATGTATCTGATGTTATAATTAAATACAGAGCAGCAGTGCGTATTATGTTTATCGTTTTAAATGGTGCTCACTCATTTCTGTGAAGGACCGAGTAGATGCACAGTACTTTCCACACAGACACACTTCATTTTTGGTTGAAATAATTCTTATGTGTGTAATAATTTCCTTCAGTCTATTTTAAATTTGTGGGGGTGGAGGGGTCGTGCAGCAGCAATCATCACAACAGTGAAAATTGTAAGTTTGTAAGTTGTAAAGTGTGCAATTGTATAGGGCCCCATTCCTATATTTTGCCTGGGGCCTCCAAATCACTAGATCCGCCCCTGCCTTATGCAGTGCCATCTGAAGGCTCAAAGGCCACATTACGTTTCTTGCCTTGCCCTACACGGACTGAGATTTCTCTGGATCCCCTGAATCTTTTCTTGATATTTTATATTGTAGATGAAGAAAGACCTAAATTCTTTGCAATCTTACATTGAGAAATTTGATTTTTGAATTGTTTGGCAATTTTCTTGACACATAGTGGTGAGCCATGACCCATATTTGCTTGCAAGGACTGAGATGCTCATTTTATACCCAAACACAATCCCCTCACCTGTTACCAGTTCACCTGAATATTGTGGACTGTTTCAAAAGAATTTAATATGGATATTCTAAAATATTTTCACTTTTATTTTGCCTCTGTCCCAACTTTTTTCGAGTGTGTTGCAGCCATGAGCCATCAAAATCAAAATGTGTTTTTACGGTATTTCTAAAATACAATTAATTTGATCAGTGAAAACATTGTGTGTAAATGTGATTACTGATGATGTGACATAAAACAAAAAACAGCACGCGACTTTAATGGAGCTCTAGATGAAGAGTTTACTGTCAAGTCAGATCACAGACACAGTGTAGAAACTGTCTGTCTGACGCAGGTTTACCTTCATATCAGCTCAATATATGCCAAATACATGTATTTGAAATCAATGGTTTAAGGAAATTAAGTTGCCGGTACTCAAACTTTTTTTTTTATTCCAAAATATAGAAGCTATGCAATAATACTTTATTCACTAAATATTTAATTTCGGATTATATTTATAACACATCACTCTATACACAACCAGCCACTAATACTGAAATATAAACTGAATGAAGAGTTAAAACTGAATTGTGAATAAAATCACTCCACCAGCTTATGTTAATATATGTTTTTCTATTAATTAATAATAATTCATTGAGTCACTTTTTTCAATATTTTATATTCTCCTACACTGGACAATAAAGTGATAATTATGTGTGTGTCTCCACAGATTTTGTGACATTATCTACAGGAAGAGAGAAGCTGCTGTGAAGTTTCTGCTGAATCTGTTTGTTTCAGCATCAGAGTTTGATGCAAATACAGAAGAAAATTATACTCAACTGTTCACATCTGTGTGCAGCTACACATCTTTCCCTTGCAGTGAAAACTATACTAACCGTCACTCTGATCAGTCTGATCTCCTGCTGGATCTGTGGTCACATGTGAAGGACTATGAGACTCAAACAGGCAGGAGTGTCCTACCAGCATTACAGTCAGTTTATCAGTCAGCTCCTGCAGTCTGGATCATAAACCTCTCAGAGAGAAAGAGCTCCATCCTCCTAGAAGTGCTGAAACTCCAAACAGAGAAGAAACCAGTAGAGCTGAGAGACTGGACAGATGAAGAGAGTGAAGTGAGGGGATTCCTCCAGTGTCTGCCCTACATCTCACAGCTCGGGTGAGAGTTTTATGGGGAACAGACCACCCGTTATTGTTTATTTAGTGCTCACAATTAAATGTATGAAATGAATGTGTATGTTGGGTAGACAATACAAATGTGATTGTGAACCAGAATTGAAAACACTGAATTGAAGTGTGGTTTTGTCAACACCACAGCGGACGGTTGCATAAACTTAACTAGTCTTACAAGTTAGTCATCAATAACTGTTTTAAACCAGTTACATATAAAGTGGTGTAATTTGAATCTGAAAAGTAAGACTGATTACCAAAAAAGAATTGCTAGTTGGTCAGATTAGTTCTTATGACACAGTCTTAGCGGCTCTGTTTATGACAGTCGTGCTGTAAGTAGATCTGTTGTTCAAATCCTGCTCTCACTCTTGTTCAGTCAGTCTATAGAGATTGATTTTGTTCTATTATAGCAGCTTCATGCAGCTCACAGTACGTTTATATATGCGGTTGTAACCGAGCTACAGTGGGTTTTTTGCATAGTCAAGCAGTCAATACAATCCTCATCTCTCTGTCCAAATTATACATGACACAATACATCATCAAATATTGTCAGGATTAAAAACATCACACATTACCCTTGACTTTCACAGTTAGTGCACAATGACGAGGCCGATTGTAGTGTGATTAACATGCTGGATGAAGCCGAGATACAGTCACATTATCTGTTGCCTGTTAATTCATCTTCAGAAACACCAAACCAGTACAATTTCAACTGGACTAAAAAAAATTGACGAAACAGGACAAAACAGCACTCGACTAGATTAAATGTTTTCTGTCAAGTCTGAACCCAAACACAGTGTAGAAACGTTTTGTCTGACGCAGGTTTACCTTCATATCAACTCAATATGTGTTAGAAGCTATACAAAAATACTTAATTTACTAAATATTCAATTTAGGATTATATTTATAACACGTTAAAACTACATTGTGAGAAAAAAAATCAGTCCAGCTTATGTTCATATATGATTTTATATTAATTACTAATTCAATGAGTCACTTTTTTCAATATAAATATTCTGCTACACTGGACAATAAAGTGATAATTGTGTGTGTGTGTGTGTGTGTGTGTGTGTGTGTGTGTGTGTGTGTGTGTGTGTGTGTGTGTGTGTGTGTGTGTGTGTGTGTGTGTGTGTGTGTGTGTGTGTGTGTGTGTGTGTGTGTGTGTGTGTGTGTGTGTGTGTGTGTGTGTGTGTGTGTGTGTGTGTGTGTGTGTGTGTGTGTGTCCACAGATTTTATGAAATCTACAGGAAGAGAGAAGCTGCCGTGAAGTTTCTGCTGAATCTGTTTGTTTCAGCATCAGAGTTTGATGCAAATACAGAAGAAAATTACACTCAACTGTTAACATCAGTGTGCAGCTACACTTATTTCCCTAATAATCGTTCTTTGTGGACTGGGTATCAGCACTGTGATTTTCTTCTAGATCTGAGCTCACATGTGAAGGACTATGAGACTCAAACAGGCAGGAGTGTCCTTCCAGCATTACAGTCAGTTTATCAGTCAGCTCCTGCAGTCTTGATAAACCTCTCAGAGAGAAAGAGCTCCATCCTCCTAGAAGTGCTGAAACTCCAAACAGAGAAGAAACCAGTAGCTGTGATAGACTGGACAGATGAAGAGAGTGAAGTGAGGGGATTCCTCCAGTGTCTGCCCTACATCTCACAGCTCAGGTGAGAGTTTTATGGGAAAATTCCACTCAGTTTGATTCAGTTTTTTTTAATGTTGTCATTTATATGCATTAATAAATAATGTTGTTAGTTTAGATTAATTTGAAATATATTTACATCAGATCCATTAGTGATGGAAGCTTAATGTATATTGTTCTAATGTAGCTGAAGTTTTTGGCTGCGTTTATACTGTGAGACAGATCCAACGTTTTGATACCCAACCATTTTTTTTTTTCTACTGTTCACATTCACTTGAGATGGAACTGACTGAATTTACATTAATATTGATAAATTAATTAGATTAATTTTGATTAAAAATGAGCCAAAACACAATAGAGCAGAAAAGTAATGAACCCAAAAAAAAGATTTCATGTCCATGCACTTGAACGTAGATTTAAGGGGTCTTGACATGATGTTTGTGATTATTTAATATCTAAAATTTGAAATACCGTCATATATTCAAAAAATGTATTTTCAACCCTCATTTTGACCTTTTGTCACGAACACTTTGGTTAAATGCCACATCTCCTTTAAGGCTTGTCAGTAAACGGCCACTGTTATGATTGGCTGGTCATTTCATAGGAAAAAGCATCAGTCCCTCCACTATTGCACGTGAGTGTTTTGAAAACATTATCCATAAATATAAAACTGTAATTTGTAAATAAAAAAACATTTTGAATTTGTTTACATTTGTTCTTTTATGAAACTATTTACTAGCTCTTTACGATGGGCTGCTGTCAGATCCAATAGAGTTAGCATTGCTCTATCTTATTCTTTCATTAAAAGTTTCTTTGCAAACTCTGCATTAAATTGTGCCTGATTACAAAACCAAGTCTGTGGGGAAATGGTTAGAACAAATATAATCTTCCAACACGATCCTGACATGATTTAAAAATAAACCATGCATTTGTTCCATTCGAAGGCTGATGTTCCTTGACATCTTAATCTTTAACTAGTTTAAATCTTGCAGTAAGCTTTAGGCGCCTGTTAACATGAGTTCCTCTATGGTCTTGGTGACCTGCTCTCTCTTTCTTGTCATGTCATTGTTCACAGGTTACCAATATGATATGGTAATGTAGGCATTGGTGTGTTGTTGATGAGGTGTTCAGATGAAAATATCTACCATAGTCTAATATCTATGTGGAGGAAGCTTGATTTCAACTTATACCAATTTTTGGGGGGGTCTAAAAAGTTTTTTTAAAAGTACAATGACATCTTGTATTTCAAAAGATCAAAGAAAATGTGGTTCCTCATTCCATAAATGCTTTATTTGTCAACAAACATAATATTTTGGCTGATTCACCAGAGAAAAGGAAAAAATTCAGCCCCACTAACTTCGACCTTGGTAACTAGAGATGTATGATTTAGACCAAGAAGTCTCAGCTGGCAATACCACTTACACTGTTGGTCTTGTGTTGTGGAGGCTAACAACGGGAGCTGGCAAGTGCACCCCTTCACATCTGTTTGTGATCAGCGGTTCTCTGTGCCTGAGTTCATAATGTTTTCTTCCACACAGCGAGACTGACAGCTGATATGTGAATATATTTTATATTATATCTGGGGGGAAAATGGAATTGGTTGTCAACACTGTAAAAAAAAAAATCGGGTCTCCAATTGAATATTTTCTAGTGACCGATCAAATCAAAAATGTTCAGTTGGCCACATTGAATTTCTGTGAATTTATGCAATTTAATTCACAGAAATTCAATTTGGCCAATTAAAAAATGTAGATGTGATCAGTCACTAGAACATTTTCAATTGGAGACCTGATTTTTTTTTTTACAGTGAATGTAAATGCAGCCAAAGTGTTTACTGATACATCAGTAACGGTGGAGCAACCGTCTGTCTGACAAAGATTTACTTTAACATCAACTGAATCTGTTAATAATTTTACATTTGTGGTTTCAGGAAATTTAAATTACTATATTTGTTTCCCAATGTTTCACTGTTTATTTGCAGTTATGCACTCTTTTTTGTTGTTTGAAAATGTAATTGATTTCAACCATATAATTGTTGATATTTTGCCAGAAAAAATGCAATTTTACCACAGGGCAAAACTGACAACTAAAGATAATTATAAAAACATCTGTTCATCACTTTTCACTGTTCAATTACACTAACCTTGGATATTATTTGACAAACTGTTTGATTAATTTCAAGAATCTTTATTTATTTCCTTTTGTCGTCTCTCTGACTGAATCTTGTTCATTCTATCTTTAGATTTATTAAACCACAGAATAAAACAGCTGAATCATGGGAGAAAGGAAAGAGATTATTCATACTGGATTTGTGTCTGCAAGCTGCTCTCCATCAGAAAGAGACAATAGAAGAAACTGTGAAGAAACTGTTGTCATCTGTGAATTATGAGAGATGTGATTTCCTGCTGGATCTGTGGTCACATGTGAAGGACTATGAGACTCAAACAGGCAGGAGTGTCCTTCCAGCATTACAGTCAGTTTATCAGTCAGCTCCTGCAGTCTGGATCATAAACCTCTCAGAGAGAAAGAGCTCCATCCTCCTAGAAGTGCTGAAACTCCACACAGAGAAGAAACCAGTAGAGCTGAGAGACTGGACAGATGAAGAGAGTGAAGTGAGGGGATTCCTCCAGTGTCTGCCCTACATCTCACAGCTCAGGTGAGAGTTTTATGGGGAACAGACCACCCATGCTTGATTATTGTACTCAGTGCTTACAATATAATTAATGTAATGCAATTAACTTAAATATTTATTCAACAATATGTATGTGGACATGAACTAGTGTTGAATTGCATATCATCACAAAAAAACGCTATATTGGCGTATGCAGGGACGAATGGCCCGCGCAGCCCACTTGAGGCAAAACTCTAATCTATAGCCTGCGCAGTCCCAGTGTCTCAGTGGTGTAAAAGCGCTCGTCAATGTAAAAATGTTTGCGATATCCAATCAAATTGAAGGAGGCGAGCTTTACTGTGCACAGCAGCCGAGCAGCGCGGTCGGCACCTGAATGCGAGCCGAGCTGAATATGGGTCAATGGCAGATGAGTCAAATTGCTTTAGCATGTGCACATGGCAGTATAAGTCTCTAAACAGTCCCAGTATACGCCTCCACGTCAATGGTACCTTCACACACATGCAAATCACCCATGCCGTTTGCAATGATGCACCCCCATACCATGACAGATGTTTGCTTTGGTCAAACCAAAAGTCTGGATGGTCCCTGTCGTCTTTGGGTCTGAGAGAACTCAATGTCTGTTTTTCCCAAAAACAAGCTGAAACATGGACTCATCTGACCTCAGCACACATTTCCACTGTCTTTAAGACCATTTGAGATGAGCTCAGGCCCAGAGAACTGGACGGCATCTCTGCATAGTATAGATTTCTACTTACGTAACAGAGATTCAAGTTACATTTCTTGATGCAGCGACAGACTGTGTTAAGTGACAACTGTTTTCTAATGTACTCCTGATCCCCAAAAGGCTTTATTTAAAACAGGAGCATGATGGTTCCTCATGCCAGGGGCGGACTTACCATTAGGCAAAGGTAGGCGACCGCCTGGGGCCCCCGAAAGCCAAGGGCCCCCTAAAATGCTTTTTATATTCGATACACGTTCAGCACGGACGCACAAGCGGTTGCTGTAGTGTTCATTACCACGACATCCGCCTTTGCGTCCGCATTGAACGTGCATCTTGTAGAAAGTGTAGGGCCTTATGATTTCCGTGATTCCGAAAACGCGGACAGGATCACGGAATCCATTCATAAAAACGGAATGTCATGGAATGAATGGCGCAGACGCGCGGTTTCGTTTAGCCTACAACTGCAGCACGCGTGACGCTCGCCTTCACAATTCATTCACACAGAGACATAAAACATGCAGGATTCATATTTAAATAGCATTTTTGCCGTTTAATATTCACATACACTAGTAGGCCTAGTCCATATCGCGATTTGATTGAAGTGTGCTGACTTGCATTGGATTTATTCATCCAAAATTTGACAAATTCCGTGTTAAATTGAAAATTCCATTTTTAATTAAAAAAATGTAATTTAACTTTTAATAAATTGCTGTTAAATTAAACAAGTTTCATAATTTCAATTAATTAGACATGCTTTTTGATTAAAACAATTTAACATGACCATACAGAAAAAAAATATTATTTTTTTTGGAATTTGAAAAAAAAAAAAGAAACTGATCTACAAATTAAAAATATCATGTATCTGATGTTATAATTAAATACAGAGCAACAGTGCGTATTATGTTTATCGTTTTAAATGGTGCTCACTCATTTCTGTGAAGGACCGAGTAGATGCACAGTACTTTCCACACAGACACACTTCATTTTTGGTTGAAATAATTCTTATGTGTGTAATAATTTCCTTCAGTCTATTTTAAATGTGTGGGGGTGGAGGGGTCATGCAGCAGCAATCATCACAACAGTGAAAATTGTAAGTTTGTAAGTTGTAAAGTGTGCAATAGTATAGGGCCCCATTCCTATATTTTGCCTGGGGCCCCCAAATCACTAGATCCGCCCCTGCCTTATGCAGTGCCATCTGAAGGCTCAAAGGCCACATTACGTTTCTTGCCTTGCCCTACACAGACTGAGATTTCTCTGGATCCCCTGAATCTTTTCTTGATATTTTATATTGTAGATGAAGAAAGACCTAAATTCTTTGCAATCTTACATTGACAAATTTGATTTTTGAATTGTTTGGCAATTTTCTTGACACATAGTGGTGAGCCATGACCCATATTTGCTTGCAAGGACTGAGATGCTCCTTTTATACCCAAACACGATCCCCTCACCTGTTACCAGTTCACCTGAATATTGTGGACTGTTTCAAAAGAATTTAATATGGATATTCTAAAATATTTTCACTTTTATTTTGCCTCTGTCCCAACTTTTTTCGAGTGTGTTGCAGCCATCAAAATCAAAATGTGTTTTTACGGTATTTCTAAAATACAATTAATTTGGTCAGTGAAAACAGTGTGTGTAAATGTGATTACTGATGATGTGACATAAAACAAAAAACAGCACGCGACTTTAATGGAGCTCTAGATGAAGAGTTTACTGTCAAGTCAGAACTCAAACACAGTGTAGAAACTGTCTGTCTGACGCAGGTTTACCTTCATATCAACTGAATATATGCCAAATACATGTATTTGAAATCAATGGTTTAAGGAAATTAAGTTACCGGTACTCAAACATTTTTTTTTATTCCAAAATATAGAAGCTATACAAGAATACTTTATTCACTAAATATTTAATTTCGGATTATATTTATAACACATCACTCTATACACAACCAGCCACCAATACTGAAATATAAACTGAATGAAGAGTTAAAACTGAATTGTGAATAAAATCACTCCACCAGCTTATGTTAATATATGTTTTTCTATTAATTAATAATAATTCATTGAGTCACTTTTTCAATATTTTATATTCTCCTACACTGGACAATTAAGTGATAATTATGTGTGTGTCTCCACAGATTTTGTGACATTATCTACAGGAAGAGAGAAGCTGCTGTGAAGTTTCTGCTGAATCTGTTTGTTTCAGCATCAGAGTTTGATGCAGATACAGAAGAAAATTACACTGATCTGTTAACATCTGTGTGCAGCTACACATCTTTCCCCTGTGGTGAAAACTATACTAACTGTCACTCTGATCAGTCTGATTTCCTGCTGGATCTGTGGTCACAAGTGAAGGACTATGAGACTCAAACAGGCAGGAGTGTCCTTCCAGCATTACAGTCAGTTTATCAGTCAGCTCCTGCAGTCTGGATCATAAACCTCTCAGAGAGAAAGAGCTCCATCCTCCTAGAAGTGCTGAAACTCCACACAGAGAAGAAACCAGTAGAGCTGAGCGACTGGACAGATGAAGAGAGTGAAGTGAGGGGATTCCTCCAGTGTCTGCCCTATATCTCACAGCTCAGGTGAGAGTTTATGGGGAACAGACCACCCGTTATTGTTTATTTAGTGCTCACAATTAAATGTATGAAATGAATGTGTATGTTGGGTAGACAATACAAATGTGATTGTGAACCAGAATTGAAAACACTGAGTTGAAGTGTGGTTTTGTCAACACCACAGCGGACGGTTGCATAAACTTAACTAGTCTTACAAGTTAGTCATCAATAACTGTTTTAAACCAGTTACATATAAAGTGGTGTAATTTGAATCTGAAAAGTAAGACTGATTACCAAAAAAGAATTGCTAGTTGGTCAGATTAGTTCTTATGACACAGTCTTAGCGGCTCTGTTTATGACAGTCGTGCTGTAAGTAGATCTGTTGTTCAAATCCTGCTCTCACTCTTGTTCAGTCAGTCTATAGAGATTGATTTTGTTCTATTATAGCAGCTTCATGCAGCTCACAGTACGTTTATATATGCGGTTGTAATCGAGCTACAGTGTGTTTCTGCATAGTCAAGCAGTCAATACAATCCTCATCTCTCTGTCCAAATTATACATGACACAATATATCATCAAATATTGTCAGGATTAAAAACATCACACATTACCCTTGACTTTCACAGTTAGTGCACAACGACGAGGCCGATTGTAGTGTGATTAACATGCTGGATGAAGCCGAGATACAGTCACATTATCTGTTGCCTGTTAATTCATCTTCAGAAACACCAAACCAGTACAATTTCAACTGGACTAAAAAAAATTGACGAAACAGGACAAAACAGCACTCGACTAGATTAAATGTTTTCTGTGAAGTCTGAACCCAAACACAGTGTAGAAACGTTTTGTCTGACGCAGGTTTACCTTCATATCAACTCAATATGTGTTAGAAGCTATACAAAAATACTTAATTTACTAAATATTCAATTTAGGATTATATTTATAACACGTTAAAACTACATTGTGAGAAAAAAAATCAGTCCAGCTTATGTTCATATATGATTTTATATTAATTACTAATTCAATGAGTCACTTTTTTCAATATAAATATTCTGCTACACTGGACAATAAAGTGATAATTGTGTGTGTGTGTGTGTGTGTGTGTGTGTGTGTGTGTGTGTGTGTGTGTGTGTGTGTGTGTGTGTGTGTGTGTGTGTGTGTGTGTGTGTGTGTGTGTGTGTGTGTGTGTGTGTGTGTGTGTGTGTGTGTGTGTGTGTGTGTGTGTGTCCACAGATTTTATGAAATCTACAGGAAGAGAGAAGCTGCTGTGAAGTTTCTGCTGAATCTGTTTGTTTCAGCATCAGAGTTTGATGCAAATACAGAAGAAAATTACACTCAACTGTTAACATCAGTGTGCAGCTACACTTATTTCCCTAATAATCGTTCTTTGTGGATTGGGTATCAGCACTGTGATTTTCTTCTAGATCTGAGCTCACATGTGAAGGACTATGAGACTCAAACAGGCAGGAGTGTCCTTCCAGCATTACAGTCAGTTTATCAGTCAGCTCCTGCAGTCTTGATAAACCTCTCAGAGAGAAAGAGCTCCATCCTCCTAGAAGTGCTGAAACTCCAAACAGAGAAGAAACCAGTAGCTGTGATAGACTGGACAGATGAAGAGAGTGAAGTGAGGGGATTCCTCCAGTGTCTGCCCTACATCTCACAGCTCAGGTGAGAGTTTTATGGGAAAATTCCACTCAGTTTGATTCAGTTTTTTTTAATGTTGTCATTTATATGCATTAATAAATAATGTTGTTAGTTTAGATTAATTTGAAATATATTTACATCAGATCCATTTGTGATGGAAGCTTAATGTATATTGTTCTAATGTAGCTGAAGTTTTTGGCTGCGTTTATACTGTGAGACAGATCCAACGTTTTGATACCCAACCATTTTTTTTGTTTCTACTGTTCACATTCACTTGAGATGGAACTGACTGAATTTACATTAATATTGATAAATTAATTAGATTAATTTTGATTAATAATGAGCCAAAACACAATAGAGCAGAAAAGTAATGAACCCAAAAAAAAGATTTCATGTCCATGCACTTGAACGTAGATTTAAGGGGTCTTGACATGATGTTTGTGATTATTTAATATGTAAAATTTGAAATACCGTCATATATTCAAAAAATGTATTTTCAACCCTCAATTTGACCTTTTGTCACAAACACTTTGGTTAAATGCCACATCTCCTTTAAGGCTTGTCAGTAAACGGCCACTGTTATGATTGGCTGGTCATTTCATAGGAAAAAGCATCAGTCCCTCCACTATTGCACGTGAGTGTTTTGAAAACATTATCCATAAATATAAAACTGTAATTTGTAAATAAAAAAACATTTTGAATTTGTTTACATTTGTTCTTTTATGAAACTATTTACTAGCTCTTTACGATGGGCTGCTGTCAGATCCAATAGAGTTCGCATTGCTCTATCTTATTCTTTCATTAAAAGTTTCTTTGCAAACTCTGCATTAAATTGTGCCTGATTACAAAACCAAGTCTGTGGGGAAATGGTTAGAACAAATATAATCTTCCAACACAATCCTGACATGATTTAAAAATAAACCATGCATTTGTTCCATTCGAAGGCTGATGTTCCTTGACATCTTAATCTTTAACTAGTTTAAATCTTGCAGTAAGCTTTAGGCGCCTGTTAACATGAGTTCCTCTATGGTCTTGGTGACCTGCTCTCTCTTTCTTGTCATGTCATTGTTCACAGGTTACCAATATGATATGGTAATGTAGCATTGATGTGTTGTTGAGGAGGTGGTCAGATGAAAATATCTACCATAGTCTAATATCTATGTGGAGGAAGCTTGATTTCAACTTATACCAATTTTTGGGGGGGTCTAAAAAGTTTTTTTAAAAGTACAATGACATCTTGTATTTCAAAAGATCAAAGAAAATGTGGTTCCTCATTCCATAAATGCTTTATTGGTCAACAAACATAATATTTTGGCTGATTCACCAGAGAAAAGGAAAAAATTCAGCCCCACTAACTTCGACCTTGGTAACTAGAGATGTATGATTTAGACCAAGAAGTCTCAGCTGGCAATACCACTTACACTGTTGGTCTTGTGCTGTGGTGGCTAATAACGGGAGCTGGCAAGTGCACCCCTTCACATCTGTTTGTGATCAGCGGTTCTCTGTGCCTGAGTTCATAATGTTTTCTTCCACACAGCGAGACTGACAGCTGATATGTGAATATATTTTATATTATATCTGGGGGGAAAATGGAATTGGTTGTCAACACTGTAAAAAAAAAAATCGGGTCTCCAATTGAATATTTTCTAGTGACCGATCAAATCAAAAATGTTCAGTTGGCCACATTGAATTTCTGTGAATTTATGCAATTTAATTCACAGAAATTCAATTTGGCCAATTAAAAAATGTAGATGTGATCAGTCACTAGAACATTTTCAATTGGAGACCTGATTTTTTTTTTTACAGTGAATGTAAATGCAGCCAAAGTGTTTACTGATACATCAGTAACGGTGGAGCAACCGTCTGTCTGACAAAGATTTACTTTAACATCAACTGAATCTGTTAATAATTTTACATTTGTGGTTTCAGGAAATTTAAATTACTATATTTGTTTCCCAATGTTTCACTGTTTATTTGCAGTTATGCACTCTTTTTTGTTGTTTGAAAATGTAATTGATTTCAACCATATAATTGTTGATATTTTGCCAGAAAAAATGCAATTTTACCACAGGGCAAAACTGACAACTAAAGATAATTATAAAAACATCTGTTCATCACTTTTCACTGTTCAATTACACTAACCTTGGATATTATTTGACAAACTGTTTGATTAATTTCAAGAATCTTTATTTATTTCCTTTTGTCGTCTCTCTGACTGAATCTTGTTCATTCTATCTTTAGATTTATTAAACCACAGAATAAAACAGCTGAATCATGGGAGAAAGGAAAGAGATTATTCATACTGGATTTGTGTCTGCAAGCTGCTCTCCATCAGAAAGAGACAATAGAAGAAACTGTGAAGAAACTGCTGTCATCTGTGAATTATGAGAGATGTGATTTCCTGCTGGATCTGTGGTCACATGTGAAGGACTATGAGACTCAAACAGGCAGGAGTGTCCTTCCAGCATTACAGTCAGTTTATCAGTCAGCTCCTGCAGTCTGGATCATAAACCTCTCAGAGAGAAAGAGCTCCATCCTCCTAGAAGTGCTGAAACTCCACACAGAGAAGAAACCAGTAGAGCTGAGAGACTGGACAGATGAAGAGAGTGAAGTGAGGGGATTCCTCCAGTGTCTGCCCTACATCTCACAGCTCAGGTGAGAGTTTTATGGGGAACAGACCACCCATGCTTGATTATTGTACTCAGTGCTTACAATATAATTAATGTAATGCAATTAACTTAAATATTTATTCAACAATATGTATGTGGACATGAACTAGTGTTGAATTGCATATCATCACAAAAAAACGCTATATTGGCGTATGCAGGGACGAATGGCCCGCGCAGCCCACTTGAGGCAAAACTCTAATCTATAGCCTGCGCAGTCCCAGTGTCTCAGTGGTGTAAAAGCGCTCGTCAATGTAAAAATGTTTGCGATATCCAATCAAATTGAAGGAGGCGGGCTTTACTGTGCACAGCAGCCGAGCAGCGCGGTCGGCACCTGAATGCGAGCCGAGCTGAATATGGGTCAATGGCAGATGAGTCAAATTGCTTTAGCATGTGCACATGGCAGTATAAGTCTCTAAACAGTCCCAGTATACGCCTCCACGTCAATAGTACCTTCACACACATGCAAATCACCCATGCCGTTTGCACTGATGCACCCCCATACCATGACAGATGTTTGCTTTTGGTCAAACCAAAAGTCTGGATGGTCCCTGTCGTCTTTGGGTCTGAGAGAACTCAATGTCTGTTTTTCCCAAAAACAAGCTGAAACATGGACTCATCTGACCTCAGCACACATTTCCACTGTCTTTAAGACCATTTGAGATGAGCTCAGGCCCAGAGAACTGGACGGCATCTCTGCATAGTATAGATTTCTACTTACGTAACAGAGATTCAAGTTACATTTCTTGATGCAGCGACAGACTGTGTTAAGTGACAACTGTTTTCTAATGTACTCCTGATCCCCAAAAGGCTTTATTTAAAACAGGAACATGATGGTTCCTCATGCCAGGGGCGGACTTACCATTAGGCAAAGGTAGGCGACCGCCTGGGGCCCCCGAAAGCCAAGGGCCCCCTAAAATGCTTTTTATATTCGATACACGTTCAGCACGGACGCACAAGCAGTTGCTGTAGTGTTCATTACCACGACATCCGCCTTTGCGTCGGCATTGAACATGCATCTTGTAGAAAGTGTAGGGCCTTATGATTTCCGTGATTCCGAAAACGCGGACAGGATCACGGAATCCATTCATAAAAACGGAATGTCATGGAATGAATGGCGCAGACGCACGGTTTCGCGGTTTCGTTTCATATTTATATATATATATATATATATATATATATATATATATATATATATATATATATATATATATATATATATATATATATATATATATATATTCAAGCTATCGTTTTATCTGCATCTAACAAGCCAGCACTCACAATCTGCATGTATATCTAATGTAACGTCATGTGTCATAATTCTCAAAGTCAAACCTTTAGGTGGACAGGGGTTTAAGCGATTGTTGCTCAGCCATGCTAGCTCACAGTGACATGCGCTATCTGTGTTTAGCATTTACTTTGACAAGCCATTGTCGTGGAAACCAATGTGCAGCAGTGCCAAATAAAATAGTGTATATCAAGGGTCTGTAAATTTCAATGCTGTGTCTAGGCCGTTGACATGTGAGGCTTACACACAGGGTGGGAAATTAGCACCCGCCACCAGCCAATGGGCGGGTACTTTTTCAAAGTGGCGGGTGACTTTGCCTTGTATACTAGCCACAGTGGTGGGTGGATTGAATTGAAAAACATATTTTTATTGGTTACTACTTAAAACATTCCTTGTAATGGATTGGACAGCTTTTGTCAAAGAATGCTGTTGCTAGAAACAATAATGCACTTTTGTCGAGTAACTCATTTGATTGGTTTTCAGCGCTGAGCTGATACAGAAGAAAGGAAAATTATCGGTTAAAAAAATGTGGCGACCTATCCCTGGTATTAAGAGGCCCGCCGCGGAGTCAGCATCTTACTCTTGCTGCTCACTTTTCATAGGCCTAATTAACATATGAAATTAAAATAATATTATAGGCTAAAATTAAAACAGCCTAACTGTGAAACTAAATAGGCTATGGTTTATTTAACCCTCTGTCTGACGAAGGTGCCAGGCGTTCTGATGGATTTTTCCCTTTATGACAGTGGAATATTACAGATAAGTGCAAGACATAATTATAAACTATAAACTGTCTACTTTTATTTGTTTACACTCACAAAAGCCTACCAACAAAGGCCGTGGACTGAGGGAATGGATTATTTTGCACTCCACTCCAAACGCTGTCTTCATTTCAAAAATGTATTTTGTTTATTAAACGCAATTTTTTTTTTATTTAAAAAGCATTTCTAACTTCAGTTCATATTTCCAACAAACGAAATCCAAGCCAAAATAAAGAAATGGTAAAAAAGAAACACCAGTTACCACCATGCAAATTCAAACATTTAGCTCTTTTAATTTTATTTAATGTTTGAATAACACGCTTATATCTCCTTCCATTAACAATAATGTCTGGTGCGGTGGCTGGGGTACAAACCAACATACGTGGCATACATTTTGGAATTACTTATCACGAGAGGAAAAAATAAGTTTTAGTTGCATAACATTTGTTAATGGAAACGCCGTCATTTCGCAATAGTTTATCGACATTTAGAAAATATAAAGTTTTGCGTAAATCTGTAGGCTAATGGAAACGCGGCTACTGTCGAACCTACGCGTCATCAGAAAATGCAAACAATATGTTCGTTAGAGGAACAACTAACCTTAAATTAGGGGCAATAAAAGACCACGAGTCATCTAATATCAAGAGCACTGCCATACAGCCAAGTGTTGGGCAGTAGCGAGATACAAGTTGCGACACTAGCGCTTAACTACATTTTTCAGTAGCTCAGTTACTTTTAAAACAGTGTAGGCTCACCGGTAAAACAACGTTCGCTCAAATACCGCTCAGACATGACATTTAACTGTAGCCTACTGTAGCCTACTATAGGCTATCTGTTGAAGCCATTAAGTTTCATATTTATGTTTAAATATTATAATGCTATTTTTAAATTTCATCTAGGCTATATTGATAATTAAAAGTGCAAAAATGCGTAATATATGTCAAATAAGTTTTTTTGTAGAAAGCCTTTCTTTAAAGTGATTAATCGATGTTTCATCAACCAATTGCCCGCATTTATTAAATAAGAAGCAAATAGACTACAGCAGACTATAATCGTGACATGAAGGCACGGGAGCGATCACTTGCATTGCACATGAACTGGAGCGCGTCTCATAAATAATCCGAAACTCAGTGTATAGGCTACTTCTCACAGACATGAGAAATATGTGTATAGAAAGCTTGAAATGTCCTCTTTTAAACGATTACGAAACATTTTGAAACAAAAACAAAGCAAAGCGCACTGTTCACGCATGAGCAGCTCTTGACTGGCGGTTCTGTTCAGAATGCTGCGAGCTCCATCACTGCGTGTGCTGTGAGTTTAACCTGCATTAGACTAATCCTGACTCCTGAGTATTTCATTTAAGTTGCATACATTTTGTTCTTGCTCTGATGTTAAGTTTGTAGCCATTTTGCACTTTGACAGCCAGTTTGAGATATAGGCTATATTTGAGTACTGTGTGTGTGTGTGATAGTTTACAAAATCAAATTATTCTGACAGTTTTTGCCATTGAAATGACTTGGAAAAAAGTGTCCCAATCAACCTGAATTTACCCCATACTATGCTAGAACACGTTCTTTTATAAATTTGAGTTCTGGAAAAAGTGGCTGGTAAAAATTATAAGTGGCTGGAAAAATTGGGCATCCACCAGCCACTGTGTCAAAGTCATTGGGGTTTTGAGAACCCCTTCAGAGGGGGCCTTGTGTTCATTAAAGGCCTTCTTTAACCCCTAGGAGTCTGAGCTCTTTTGGGGCCCTTTAGAAGTTTTTACATGCTCTTACATTTGTGCTTTTTTCAGTTGCTTATAAACATATTAATGGCAAATGTGTAAGTACACTGTATTTCAGCACAAACTGGGCTACCATAATATGTGAGCAACATGTATGTACATGCTTGTATTTTTGAGAGAAAAATGTTCATGCATGGTTTTTGAGAAAACAAAACATTTTTTTTTTTAAATTAAGACCTCAAAACACACAATAGATATGTGTCCACAAGACTAATGGGTGTATTTGCCTAGAGTTTTTGCTTTAAACTGATGTGAGAATCATGGAGCCTACTCATTCACATAAAACAACATATTAATTTACAATTTGTAAGATTTGTAAGTTTTTCTTCACAAAGACAGTATGCGAGGAGGCGTGAAAGCTAATGATAATGATGGGTATCCACCTGAGAGGACAAAAGAACATAATAGCCCGCATAATGACCTGCATAATGAATGAGCTTCAGGTATGTGACTGAGAGCAACAGGACAAAGGAAATATATTATATATTATATATATATATATTATATATTGTACTTATCTAGTAAATGCATCTTGATTTAAGAATGTTTAAAGATTTAGACTAGAAACAAGACAAAAATTAGTATAAAAATAAGAGCATTTTTTCTAAATTTTTTGTACTATTTTTTTATATTTTTGAGAGTAGTCTCATGCTAAAAATTATAAAAATAAATAATTAAAATTAAGATACAATTTACACAAAATGAAATTTACTGTAAAGAAAGCAATTCACTTTCTACAAAACAAAAAAAAATACTTTCTACAAAACAAAACTTGATATTAACTCGATAAAACAAACTTTGATATTTCATTTAAAAAATAACATTAGGCTATAATATTTAAACATCAATATGAAGCAAAATAGGTTTGACTGGTACTATACAGGTGCTGGTCATATAATTAGAATATCATCAAAAAGTTGATTTATTTCACTAATTCCATTCAAAAAGTGAAACTTGTATATTATATTCATTCATTACACACAGACTGATATATTTCAAATGTTTATTTCTTTTAATTTTGATGATTATAACTGACAACTAAGGATAATCCCAAATTCAGTATCTCAGAAAATTAGAATATTACTTAAGACCAATACAAAGAAAGGCTTTTTAGAAATCTTGGCCAACTGAAAAGTATGAACATGAAAAGTATGAGCATGTACAGCACTCAATACTTAGTTGGGGCTCCTTTTTGCCTGAATTACTGCAGCAATGCGGCGTGGCATGGAGTCGATCAGTCTGTGGCACTGCTTGCTCTAATAGTGGCCTTCAGCTCTTCTGCATTGTTGGGTCTGGCATATCGCATCTTCCTCTTCACAATACCCCATAGATTTTCTATGGGGTTAAGGTCAGGCGAGTTTGCTGGCCAATTAAGAACAGGGATACCATGGTCCTTAAACCAGGCACTGGTTGCTCTGGCACTGTGTGCAGGTGCCAAGTCCTGTTGGAAAATGAAATCTGCATCTCCATAAAGTTGGTCAGCAGCAGGAAGCATAAAGTGCTCTAAAACTTCCTGGTATACGGCTGTGTTGACCTTGGACCTCAGAAAACACAGTGAACCAACACCAGCAGATGACATGGCACCCCAAACCATCACTGACTGTGGAAACTTTACACTGGACCTCAAGCAACGTGGATTGTGTGCCTCTCCTCTCTTCCTCCAGACTCTGGGACCCTGATTTCCAAAGGAAATGCAAAATTGACTTTCATCAGAGAACATAACTTTGGACCACTCAGCAGCAGTCCAGTCCTTTTTGTCTTTAGCCCAGGCGAGACGCTTCTGACGCTGTCTGTTGTTCAAGAGTGACTTGACACAAGGAATGCGACAGCTGAAACCCATGTCTTGCATACGTCTGTGCGTAGTGGTTCTTGAAGCACTGACTCCAGCTGCAGTCTACTCTGTGAATCTCCCCCACATTTTTTTGATGGGTTTTGTTTCACAATCATCTCCAGGGTGCGGTTATCCCTATTGCTTGTACACTTTTTTCTACCACATCTTTTCCTTCCCTTCGCCTCTCTATTAACGTGCTTTGACACAGAGCTCTGTGAACAGCCAGCCTCTTTTGCAATGACCTTTTGTGACTTGCCCCCCTTGTGCAAGGTGTCAATGGTCGTCTTTTGGACAACTGTCAAGTCAGCAGTCTTCCCCATGATTGTGTAGCCTACAGAACTAGACTGAGATACCATTTAAAGGCCTTTGCAGGTGTTTTGAGTTAATTAGCTGATTAGAGTGCGTCTTCAATATTGAACCTTTTCACAATATTCTGATTTTCTGAGATACTGAATTTGGGATGTTCCTTAGTTGTCAGTTATAATCATAAAAACTAAAATAAATAAACATTTGAAATATATCAGTCTGTGTGTAAGGAATCAATATAATATAAAAGTTACATTTTTCCAAATCTAATTATATGACCAGCACCTGTATTCATAGCATCTGAGCAGACATTTGCGAATAAAAGCTTTATTGATGTGACACTAGACTCTTGTACAATAAACACGTTATAATCTGTCCAAAACAAGCCAAATAAATCTTGTCTAAACAGTCTTGCGTGTATGACGTTATATTGCAGCATGATTCCTTTTTAAACGGTCTTTTTGCATTTAATATTCACAGATTCTAACAGAATAAACTTAACAGAATAAAGCCTACCTTACAATCAGCTGCTGAATCTGTTGCTTTCAGAAATGAACAGCTTTTCATGAGGAGAATAAATCCAGGATCATTCCTCAATGCTTCTTAAAACGATGTAGCTGAAGTAGGCTATAGCAGTACTTGATGTGTTTGTTTGAGTTGATGTGGGCGTTGATGCGTGGATCGTAAGTATTTGAATCTGTGCCTTGAATCCGTGGTCGCATTAGCGGATAATGAAGAGGCTCGCGGGTGACTGACATCTATCTCTTTTCAAACAGATTACATAAACACAGAATATTTGTTTTCAATGTGGTTTACATTGTTTAAAACCTGACATTTCAGCATTTCTTTAGACATGTCTCATGTTTGTGAGACAAGTATTCACTAAGCTAGAGTTCCTTTTCTTAAGACTATCTGAATGAACGTCTTTGAGAGAGAGGCTGTAGATCACGCATCATGTTTGTTTTCTTTATTTTGCAAAAAGCACAACATTTTGTTTGTATTGTGACTGTACACAAAACTTAACAGATTATAATGATGGATAACACTTGCCTGAATTATAAAAAAACGACAGAGTTATTTGAGTCTTTTGGGCACTGAAAAAGCTATCAGTGGACATAATTCATAAGAAATGCATAAATTACATACAAGGGACACTTTACAAGACACTTATATGTGTACATACAATGTCCTGGGGTGCATGCTCATTTATAGATGGTTTGTCTATAACTTGAGGCAAAAAGCGTGTGTTTTACAGGCTTTGTGTCTTTCCCATGTGGACTTTGCATGTGGCCAAATTTTTTGGGGTCATAAAATGTCTTATCAGTTGGTAGCTCTGGGACCTTTCTCTTTTGTGTTGGGGGAAGGTCTGTTACTAAGCACAAAGTATTTAAAACTTATTTGTTGAATCTAACAGGCAATTTTATGTGTCTGATTTGCCTCAGTCACTACATCTCTCTGTCCAAATATACATGACACAATGCATCATCAAATATTGTCAGGATTAAAAAACATCAATCACATCTGTTGCCTGTTAATTCATCTTCAGAAACAACAAACCGGTACAATTTCATCTGAACTAATATATATATATATATATATATATATATATATATATATATATATATATATATATATATATATATATATATATATATATATATATATATATATATATATATATATATATATATATATATATATATATATATATATATATATATATATATATATATATATATATATATAATATTTTATACTTTTTCACTGATGTGATGTAAAACAAAAAACAGCACTCGACTTTAATGGAGCTCTATATTTAAGGGATAGTTCACCCAAAAATGAAAATGTGATGTTTATCTGCTTACCCCCAGGGCATCCAAGATATAGGTGACTTTGTTTCTTCAATAGAACACAAATTAAGATTTGCAGTCTGTCAGTTGTATAAAGCATGTGAATGGTAACAAAATCTATGAGAGTAAAAAAAAAAACTGCAACGGTTGGAGTTAAAAATCTTCATTTGTGTTCTACTGAAGAAACAAAGTCACCTATATCTTGGATGCCCTGGGAGTAAGCAGATAAACATCAAATTTTCATTTTTGGGTGAACTATCCCTTTAAGTGTTTACTGTCAAGTCAGAACACAAACACAGTGTAGAAACTGTCTGACGCAGGTTTACCTTCATATCAACTGAATATGTGCCAATTACATGTATTTGAAATCAATGGTTTGAGGAAATTAAGTTACTCAAACAGTAGTTACTTTTCGAATGGTCATTCGTATTGCGTCTTTTGCTAGACGCTATGGGAAAACTCCTTTTCTCGAAATACTGAACCTTTTATAAAATAACACGGTGCTACTGCACAGCCAAAATAGTGCTCGCTATATGCTGGTCAGTGGGAACTGCATAAACTAATAGCAGAGCGGTGTAACTGCGCAAACCAACTGGTGCGGAGCCCGTCGAGCTGAGCGCATAGCCTGCCAGAATGGGCGGGGCATCTACCTATAAAAGATGCTCGGAATGCCATAGATACAGATTTATTCTCCTTCAGCGACGATCTACAGAACTTCGCTGATCCTCCTACTCAAAGCCTTCACCTTCTCACCGAAGTCAGAAGAGCCTGCAGCGGAACAACGAGCGAGCCAGCAGCCGGCCTGATCAGCAGCTGCAATCCCGCGAGCTGTCGTGCTGTCTCCCCTGCACACCGGTGTATCCTTTTCACTCTTATTCACATGGCGAGTGTATTATCTGTCTGGGTAAAGCCCATGCGGAGGCCGCTCTTACTGAGTCCGGCTGCGAGGGTATGCCGCTCTCCTCTGTCCAGCGTTTGTTTCAAAATGCCATATCTCTGAGCGCGTCGCTTGCCGGGCTTACCCCACTAGCCACGTTCATTGACGATTGACTCTCACTGTGAGAGCGTGAGTCTCGTCTCGTTCACGAGCAGCTTCTGCATTCCTCCAATGTTTTCTTTCTCTTAAGCATAAGACGAAGAAACAGTGAGCTGCAAAGCTGAGTGAATTGGGATGAAGTGAGCTCACGCCGGTTTTATGCTTTTCTTCTGGTTTCGCTCCTCCCCCAAGTCATATAAAGAATCAGGGAGGGCAGACATACAGTCCTACTAGTGGCCCCTCTCTAGCGGACCCAGCCTTGGTTCCCAGAGATGATTCAGCTGCTCTCAGCAGCCCCATGGCCAATTCCATTGTGGAAAGACCTCCTTTCCCAGGCTAATAGGACGATTTGGCACCCCCGTCCCAAACTGTGGGCACTACATGTGTGGCCCCTGGAATGTAGCCAAAATGCCAGTTTTGTCGAGTATTCTCATATTAGGAGTCTTAAATTAGTTAAATAACGTCTTAAATGAACTTGTGAGAAATTAGTTTTGCGTGACAGCGCGTCAGATCCGCGTCATGTTTGGCAGCGGCCGATCTTAAAGTGACAGTAGCACTAATGCTGCCTGTCATTAATGTTCATCAAAGAACAAAGGGAACTGAGTTTTGTAGCTTTAATGATGATTAATCTATATTTAATTTATTTATTTATGCAGTTAAGAAAGGTGTTTGATAACTATTACATTTCTGAATAGGCTATGTCTAACAGGTAAATATAGCATTTATTATAATGGGTTTATGTAAAGATTTTTTTTAAGTTCACTTAAATTAAAAGTTGTTTTTTTAAAAGCCTAATAAATGTTGAAATTGGTAGCTTTCAGTTATACTGCAATGCAATGTCATTAATTTTTCATAGAGACATTAGTATCAGTTATACTGGCCTTCATTCAAAAAATAAAAAGATGCCATTACAACAAATATTTAAAATATGCTGTCTTTAAATTGTTTCTACATTAATTTGGAGAGTAACTGAAATGATTAATTATTAAAAACTCCAATGTTTTTAATCGCGATTAATCATGATTAATTACAGACATTTTTTGATTAATTAGTAAAAAAAAAAAAGAAATCGATTCCCAGCACTAGATTTTATATTAATTATTAATTCAACGATAAAAATATTTTATATTCTACTACACTGGACAATAAAGTGAGATTTATGTGTGTGTCTCCACAGATTTTGTGACATTATCTACAAAAAGAGAAAAGCTGCTGTGAAGTTTCTGCTGAATCTGTTTGTTTCAGCATCAGAGTTTGATGCAAATACAGAAGAAAATTACACTCAACTGTTAACATCAGTGTGCAGCTACACATATTTCCCTTGCAGTGAAAACTATACTAACTGTCACTCTGATCAGTCTGATCTCCTGCTGGATCTGTGGTCACATGTGAAGGACTATGAGACTCAAACAGGCAGGAGTGTCCTTCCAGCATTACAGTCAGTTTATCAGTCAGCTCCTGCAGTCTGGATCATAAACCTCTCAGAGAGAAAGAGCTCCATCCTCCTAGAAGTGCTGAAACTCCACACAGAGAAGAAACCAGTAGAGCTGAGCGACTGGACAGATGAAGAGAGTGAAGTGAGGGGATTCCTCCAGTGTCTGCCCTACATCTCACAGCTCAGGTGAGAGTTTTATGGGGAACAGACCACCCATGCTTGATTTATTGTACTCAGTGCTTACAATATAATTAATGTGATGTAATTAACTTAAATATTTAATCAGCAATATGTATGTGGACATGAACCAGTGTTGAATTGCATATCATCACAAAAAAACACTATATTGGCGTGTGGTTTTGTCAATAGCGGTAGTGTGTACAACCCCATTTCGAGAAAAGTTGGGACATTTTGTAAAATTATATTAGATTGATAATAGAGAAGAAAACAAAAATACAAAGAAAAGAATTTCACTGACCAACTTCATTTTATTTTTTTTTAAATATGAACATATTTTGATGGCTGCAATACACTCCAAAAAAGTTGGGACAGAGGCATGTTTGCCACTGTGTCACATCACCTTTCCTTATAATTATCAAGCATAGCGTGGTTTCTAGTCTGACTGAGTAGAGAGTTCTGGCAGGTCACGTTAGTCAACTCGCATCAGCTGTACGTCACCTGATCATGTCTACCTATAGGGATACGACGTCCATCACCAGATACATATATATAGCTCCCCGGTACTATCAGCAGCTATCGTGTTTCTCCAGAGCTCATTTTCCTTCCTCCACCCCCAGCTCCTCCTCTTGTCAGTCAGGATTTGGTATTCTGATTTCCCTAAAATCAGACTAAATTCCTGAATACTTTGTACATTTAAACATGAATGATATCTGCAATACATTATGTTGGTTCCGTTCTGTTTACCCTAAGGGGAGTTATTGCTGCTCTCCCTGCTCTTATCCATGCTAGGCTGCAGTGGAAGTGGAATTTTTGCCCAATCTCACCTGATACAAGACAGCTGCTCAATAGTCCGAAGTCGTTGTCTGATTCTCCTTTTCATGATGGGCCATACATTTTCAATAAGAGACAGATCTGGACTGCATGTGTCTATGAAACCACTCTGTTTTAGCATGTGCACTTGGCAGTATAAGTCTCTGCACAGTCCCTGTATACGCCTCCACATCAATAGTACCTTCACACACATGCAAATCACCCATGCCGTTTGCACTGATGCACCCCCATACCATGACAGATGTTTGCTTTTGCACCTGTCGCTGATGAAAGTCTGGATGGTCCCTGCCTTGCCCTTCTCGGACTGAGATTTCTCTGGATTCCCTGAATATTTTCATGATATTATAAATGGTAGATGATGAAAGACCTAAATTCTTTGCAATCTTGCACTGAGAAATTAGATTTTTGAAATTTTTGGCAATTCTCTCATGAAGTTTGGCACAAAGTGGTGCGCCATGACCCATCTTTGCTTGCAAAGACTGAGATGCTCCTTTTATACCCAAACATGACCCCCTTGTTGCTTGGATAGTCTTGTAAAATCTTTTCACTTTTATTTTGCCTCTGTCCCAACTTTTTTGGCGTATGTTGCAGCCATCAAAATCAAAATGTGTTTATATTTACAAAATACAATTAATTTGGTCGTTGAAAACATTGGAAAACTTTTCTCTGTACTTTTGTTTGTTAAGTAAAGGTTCAAGGGAATAAATGAGGATTCTGGGTTTTATTGCATTTTGCAAAATGTCCCAACTTTTCAGGATATTGGGTTGTAAGTAGATCTGTTGTTGAAATCCCGCTCTCACCCTCATTCAGTCAGTTTGTTTGTGCTGAGTAGAGAGTGATTGTGTTCATGTTTCTATTATAGCAGCTTCATCCAGCACACAGTATGTTTACATGTTCAGTTTTAATTTAGCCACACTGGGTTTTTGCATAGCTGAGCTACATCTTCATCTCTCTGTCCAATTATACATCACACAACACATAATCGAATATTTGCAGAATTAAATACACATAGCACATTACCTCTGTCTTTCAGAGCATGTGCACAATGATGAAGCCAGTTGTAGTGTGATTAACACGTATACATGCTGGATGAAGAAAAACTACAATCGCATTATCTAGGTTTGTTAGTTTCTCTTTAGAAAAACTGGACTGGTGCAATTTATTCTGACTTCAGCATTTACATGACATTTGAAGAGATGAATAATAGTTCTAGTCTGACTGAAATCAAACATGAAGTGTGTGTAAATGTGATTACTGATGTGACGTAAAACACAAAACAGCACGCGACTTTAATGGAGCTCTAGATAAAGTGTTTACTGTCAAGTCAGATCACAGACACAGTGTAGAAACTGTCTGTCTGACGCAGGTTTACCTTCATATCAACTCAATATGTGTCAATTGCATGTATTTGAAATCAATGTTTTGAGGAAATTAAGTTACTCAAACTTTTTGTTAAATTTTGATTGAATTCTAAAATATAGAAGCTATACACAAATAACTTTATTTACTAAATAATCAATTTAGGATTATATTTATAACACACCCCTCTATACACAAACAGACACTAAAACTGAAATATAAACTGAATAAAGAGATAAAACTGATTTGTGAAATATAATATTATGTATATGTTTTTATATTAATTATTAATTCAATGAGTCCCTTTTTTTCTATATTTGATATTCTCCTACACTGGACGATAAAGTGATAATTATGTGTGTGTCTCCACAGATTTTGTGACATTATCTACAGGAAGAGAGAAGCTGCTGTGAAGTTTCTGCTGAATCTGTTTGTTTCAGCCTCAGAGTTTGATGAAAATACAGAAGAAAATTACACTCAACTGTTAACATCTGTGTGCAGCTACACATCTTTCCCCTGTGGTGGGAATTATGATTATACTGTGGCTCAGTCTGATCTCCTGCTGGATCTGTGTTCACAAGTGAAGGACTATGAGACTCAAACAGGCAGGAGTGTCCTTCCAGCATTACAGTCAGTTTATCAGTTGTCAGCTCCTGCAGTCTGGATCATAAACCTCTCAGAGAGAAAGAGCTCCATCCTCCTAGAAGTGCTGAAACTCCAAACAGAGAAGAAACCAGTAGAGCTGAGAGACTGGACAGATGAAGAGAGTGAAGTGAGGGGATTCCTCCAGTGTCTGCCCTACATCTCACAGCTCAGGTGAGAGTTTTATGGGGAACAGACCACCCATGTTTGTTTATTGTATTTAGTGCTCACAATAAAATGTATGAAATTAATGTTTATGTTGGGTAGACAGTATACAGTCCAACCAAAGATTATTCAGACACCAGATATAATTTTTGATACAATCCGACACTCTCCATTGATTTTGTATTGTGTGCGGCTGCCTCCTTGTCATTTCGGACTTATAACAAAAAACAGAACAATGTCTAAAAGCTGATATGTGACAAGGTGTACAGCAAACAAGCTAAAAAACACAGAAATAAGTTTTTATAAGCTGTCGACCCAAAAAAAACAAGCGTTTAAGGAGACAAAAGTGGATACAGTATAAGACGTGAAGCTTCAGCAGGAAGAATGAGTAAATTTTGGGATCCTGACACTCTGTAGGCCTCAGTATACCTATGTGTGCAGTAAACATTTTGTCACTGTTAAGTCAAATATCCAAATGTCAGTTTTATATATGATATTTCCTGTCGCTGATTACGTTCCCCTCCAGTGGGTGTAGTTCTCAGTGTAATATAGCATGTCGCGCATGTCTCAATTGCCTGTATCCACTTTGTTTGTCCTTAAACGCTCGTTGTTTGGGTATACAGCTTATAAAAACTTCTGGGTTTTTCGTCCTGGGTTGTTTAGCTTGTTTACTTTACACCTTGTCACTTAACAAAAAACATAACAATGTCTAAAAGCTGATATAAGTCAAAAATGACAAGAAGGCCTCTTCACGCAATACAAAGTCAATGGAGATGGTTTGATTGCCCCCCGGTGGGCGTGGTCTTCAGATTATGACGCGTGTCGCTCTGTCTCTTTTCTATCAAAGTTATCTGACATCATCACGATGAATTTGTTCAGACACAGTTTATCTCTCAGTTCTTATCATATTTTATTACCATTTTCTAAACTATAGTGAGTAAACTGATAATGTGATAAAATGTTGAAGGTGTCTGAATACATTTTGGTTAGACAGTATACGTGTGTGATTGTGAACCAAAATTTAAAACACTGAATTGAAGTGTGGTTTGTCAACACCACAGCGGCCGGTTGCATAAACTTCTTAAACTAGTCTTACAAGTTATTCATGTCATTTTTTGCTTAAAGTCTGATCATAACTGTTTTAAACCAGTTACATATACATTTAGATTGGTGTAATTTGAATCTGAAAAGTAAGACTGATTATCAGTGTTGGGGGTAACACATTACAAGTAACTTGAGTTATGTAATCAGATTACTTTTTCAAGTAACTAGTAAAGTAATGCATTACTTTTCAAATTTACAACAAAAGATCTGAGTTACTTTTTCAAAAAAGTAACGCAAGTTACTTTTTCACATTTATTTGACTGACAGCTCTCCTGCCACCATGTTGAGAAAAATCTTGAGTAAGTGCAGAGGCGTTGTGTGTAAATGTGTTTCTGTAGTTCTAGACTAAATGTGAGCATTTATTCATCTCACTTGCACAATAAAGATTCAGTACTCTTCAAAATGAATAAAATCAGTCAAATGCAACATTGGAGTACTATGCAAACCTCAAATATATAAATGTTAAATAAAACAAATATTTTTATGCTTTTAATCTACCTTTATTGACTAATGTCTTGCTGCTAGCCTTCGATGATTCAGTTAAACCATGAGCAAATATTACCAGATTTTTTGTTTTTATTGGTAAAACTTTTTTCTCCTGTGTCCTGTTCTTCCATTATCCAGAATGGCAGCACATTTTTACTTCAGCCTGAGGCTTATTATTTCAATTTTGGTATGAAGAGGTCTTTACATTTGCACAAAAAAATGACTTTTTTTGCGATTAAAAAAACAAAACTTTGTGAGATCGCGATGAACTGACAAAGCAACAGCATTTTAGTGATCATAGCGAATGCGATCTTGGCTCACTTTCGAAGCTACAATGCTGAAAAGGTACGGAACTGACATCTAAATAAAAATGCCGAAATTCTCAAAACATTTTTTTTTTCTGGTTCTCAGAAAGATGACATGTTAAAATACTAGTAACGCATTAAAGCAATGTAAAGGCAGACTAATAGATTAATAGACAATTTGTAGCAAAATATTTGTAAAATTCCAATTATTGGTAAAAGTGATGACTTGTAAATAAATATTCATAAATGTCTCACTGTACACTGCTATGGTGGAGCCGTTCTGCACTTTACTAGAGCACCCTCATTCATTTCAGAAGCACCCTCAGTGATTTGATTCTGGAACCGGGCCTGGCTCACAGTGTGTTTATATATGCGGTTGTAATCGAGCTACAGTGAGTTTGTGCATAGTTGAGCTATAATCTTCATCTCTCTGTCCAAATATACATTACACAATACATCATCCAATATTGTCAGGATTAAAAACATCACACATTACCCTTGACTTTCACAGTTAGTGCACAATGACGAGGCCGATTGTAGTGTGATTAACATGCTGGATGAAGCCGAGATACAGTCACATTTTCTGTTGCCTGTTAATTCATCTTCAGAAACACCAAACCGGTACAATTTCAACTGGACTAAAAATTACAAAACATTTTAAAAGACTAATAATTGTTTTAGCCCAACTGAGATCAAATGTTTGCATGTGAATGTGATTACTGATGATGTGACATAAAACACAAAAAAGCACTCGACTTTAATGGAGCTCTAGATGAAGAGTTTACTGTCAGAACAGAAACACAGTGTAGAAACTGTCTGTCTGACGCTGGTTTACCTTCATATCTACTGAATATGTGCCAATCACATGTATTTGAAATCAATGGTTTGAGGAAATTGTTACTCAAACTTTTTTTTTTTTTTTTTATTTGATTCCAAAAGATATAAGCAATACACAAATACTTTATTTACTAAATATTACATTTAGGATTATTCTTATAACACACCCCTCTACACACAACCAGACACTAAAACTGAAATATAAACTGAATTAAGTTCAAACTGAATTGTGGAAAACAAATCACTCTGCCAACTTGTTTTTTTATATTAACTTTTATTAATTTTATGTTTTTTATATTAATTAATAATTCAATGAGTCACTTTTTTCAGTATTTTATATTCTCCTACACTGGACGATAAAGTGATAATTATGTGTGTGTGTCCACAGATTTTGTTACATTATCTACAGGAAGAGAGAAGCTGCTGTGAAGTTTCTGCTGAATCTGTTTGTTTCAGCCTCAGAGTTTGATGCAAATACAGAAGAAAATTACACTCAACTGTTAACATCTGTGTGCAGCTACACATCTTTCCCCTGTTATGATGATGACGATCCTGAGGCTCAGTCTGATCTCCTGCTGGATCTGTATTCACATGTGAAGGACTATGAGACTCAAACAGGCAGGAGTGTCCTTCCAGCATTACAGTCAGTTTATCAGTTGTCAGCTCCTGCAGTCTGGAGCATAAAGCTCTCAGAGAAAAAGAGCTCCATCCTCCTAGAAGTGCTGAAACTCCAAACAGAGAAGAAACCAGTAGAGCTGAGAGACTGGACAGATGAAGAGAGTGAAGTGAGGGGATTCCTCCAGTGTCTGCCCTACATCTCACAGCTCAGGTGAGAGTTTATGGGGAACAGACCACCCATGCTTGATTTATTGTATTCAGTGCTCGCAATTAAATAAATTAAATGAATGTATATGTTGGGTAGATAATATATATGTAAACGTGAACTAGAATTGAAAACACTGAATTGAAGTGTGGTTTCGTTAACACCGCAATGGCCGGTTGCATAAACTTCTTAAACTAGTCTTACAAGTTATTCATCTCATTGTTTTCTTAAAGTCTGATTATAACTGTTAAACCAGTTACATATAAAGGTAGATTGGTGTAATTTGAATCTGAAAAGTAAGACTGATTAGTCCTAACTCAGGGCTCGACATTAAGCATGTTCACATGCTTCTCCTTCGGACAAGTAAATCTGTCATCCACTTGTCCGAGTAAAAAATGTGCTTGTCAGGAAAAAAATAAATAATTTTGTGTGTGTTGTAAATAAAATTTATTCTGAAGCAATATTCTCACCAGTGTTCAATCAGCTTTGACATATGCATATTTGTGATATTTTTACCTTTTATAAAGGGCATTTCCACCTAATCTTATTAAATATAGGCTATGATTCAGATTTCCTTTTATATTCTTAAATTGGATCAATAAATTAAATTAGAAGACGACACTGGCTGTTACCAGTCAAATTAAATAATTTACACTGAAAAATTACAACTGCATTAAATAATGTTATGAGATTGTTTTAAATATTTTTTGAATATACAAATAAGAAATGTTGGAAAGATGAAACTAAACCACCAGAAGGTGGCAGCAGGTGACCGTCTGAATGAGCGAGTCATTGAGTCGATTTGTTCAAACGCTGATTCATTCACTAACGCTGTTGCTGTGACACTCGTTCTGCTGTGATCTTTTGGAACTATTTTCGCTGCTGAAATAGAACAAAAACACTCAATATTGCATCAAAATGTAAGTGACTTAATGTTAATACTTTTTTATGGAGCTGTCATTTGAAATCAGTGTCCTTTTCAGTCGTGATGTTATTCAGGAAAACAGCACTCTTGGTAATGTGACATTGCAACTGTATCATGTTATAAATATAAATAAACTCCACATTTCTACATTTTTACGGCAGTCTGTTAACTGAGTTGCTCTGTGTGAGCGGTGCACATATGTTTCGATTTCTCCTCGAGAGGCTGCGCGAGCTTCAACAGTGCAGCGTTACCGTCAGTTCATTATACATTATTATCATTCACTGTCAATCGCCACTTACAGTAATGAATGCAGAATCATTCTTGCATTTGGGTGATTCCCTAGTTATTTTTGTTAATGGCCTTTTATCAGGCTACTTGTCCGTCGGGCAAGTAAAATTCTCTTTCACTTGCCCCTTCAAAAAATCCACTTGTCCCGGACAAGCGGACAAGCGTTAATGTCGAGCCCTGCCTAACTAATTGCTAGTTGGTCAGACTAGTTCTTATGACACAGTCTTAGTGGCTCTGTTTATGACAGTCGTGCTGTAACCCAGCGGGCAATTGATGTCAAAACGACGTCAAATTGACATCAAACATTGACGTCAAAAAACAGGTCAAAAATGCAAATCAAATTGATGTCAAAAACTTGATGTCAATTTGACATCCACACATTGATGTCTTCTTGACCACCAAAATAATGACCCAAAAGTAATAATGTAAGAACAATTTATTCATCAGGCTTATATGTAAAAAATACTCATGCATTTTGGTACACACAATACAGGATTTTGTATCAAGAGACAATGTAAAGCAAATTAAAACAGCATGGAAAAGATGATTGATGTAGATAAATGTACACCAAATCTGAATACAGATCAATCGCTGCCCATTCCCCCATATCTGTCAGGAGCAGATATAGTTCTCCATATGATTTGTTTATATCAGCCTCTGAAGATGCTGGGCTTGACTGCTGTACAGCACCTGAATGAAGATGGAGCAAATATTGTATTACGTGTTTCACAGCATTTAAAGCATAAATACTATTTTCAGCAACCATCACTTGTTCATCATTTATTCACAAAGTAATTTAAACTCTCTAAAGCTAGTGTTATACTTTCTGTGTTGTGCTGCCATTCTAATAATACATGACTAGTTAACTACAGTAGGCTACTGTAGCACCTGCTGCACTATTTCAGAAGTAAACACAAGTTCTTGTGTTCCGTCTAGGCCTCTGACGTGAACTCGTGAAGCACCACGACGCATGCGCGAGAATATGACGTAGAGCCGAAAGCGAGGAGCTTTGTTTACAAGCAGAGGAAGACGCGCCATATCTAAGCTGCTGAATTCTACATTGATTGTGCTTTAGGTCTTGGCTTAGAGTGCTCAAATGGTGCTAAAGCGTGCCCGAACGACGACTCTACGTCATATTCTCGTCCATGCGTCATGGTGCTTCGTGAATGGAGGCCTTTCTGAGCCATTGGATTTAAAAAAAAATATCTTAATTTGTGTTCCGAAGATGAACAAAGGTCTTAGTGGACTAATGTAGCATCAGATTTCTATTTTTAATAAATGTTGTTGAATAAAAAAATCAATATTAAGCAGCACATCTGTTTCCATTATTAATAATAACTGAGCAGCAAATCATTCGTATGATTTCTGAAGGATCATGTGACACTGAAGACTGGAGTAATGATGCTGAAAATACAGCTTTGATCACAGGAATAAATTACACTTTAAAATATATTCAAATTAGAAAACAGCTGTTTTAATATTCTTTCACAATGTTATTGTCTTTACTGTACTTTTAATCAAATAAATGCAGTCTTGGTGGGCATTAGAGACTTTTTTAAAAGATATACAACACCAACACCAAACTTTTGAATGTGTATGTTTGAGGTTTCACTTACTTGTCACATGGTTCATAGCACCTTAAGAGATGTCCAATAGGAGATCCACTCCAACTCTGCTACGGTGCAGGGCTTCAACCTGGAAAGCATCAACATAAACAATTTATCACAGAGCAAACAATATTTAGTATACAATGCCAGGTGTATTAAAAGGATAGAAGCTACAGCAGAGGTGAAATGTGAGAAAGAAAGGTAAAAAAAAAAATCTCTTTCTCAGAAAAGAGAAAGTTTAATACAGAACATATTTCTGTTATTCTTAGGGTATCAGAATTTATGTTTTTAGTTACTTATTCATTTAATATTGTTCATAAAGCGTCACTTATATTTGGATGTCAAAGCCTTCTAAAATGAATTAAATAAATAAAACATTTAATATGAGAAAATAAAGAGAAGATAGATGTATGTGATAGGTGAAAAATATTGTTAAGGCGAGACACGGCAGGTGAAAACATCGTTTTTTCATGCAGTGGTCAATTTTGAGATTTTGGGCCAGTTTGCTCCCTTAACATGTAAGCTTTCATGTCAAAATAAAAAAAATGTCAACATTACACATTAAGTTGGTTATTTCATTATATTTTGTCACCGTGCGCCTTTAGATTTCTACCCGAAATCATCAAACGTTATTCTAGCGCGATCTCTCGTGCCGTCTCCATTCACAGAAACATGTCATGCTTGGTCTCATTATAAAGCTCGCAGTCTCACGCACAGCACTGTCTAATCCAAATATGGACATTTCCTTTGTAGAACTAACCAACCGCGAAAGTTTGCAGCCGAACACCACATCTGATTGGTCGATGTGAATTTCTCACGCGCTGCCGCTTGCTTGTGTATTCTCTGCTTGAGAGAAAGTGCAGACAACGCTGAAATCGGCTCATAAACGCTCACAGAAAAGACCAAGTAGCAAGAGCAAGTAAAAAGAAAGTAAACAACAACAGATTAGACGACGAAACCCCGTCAGAATTAGATTCAAATAGTTATAGATGGACATATGCAACAAACAGGGACAGTTCGTCTGCAGTTTTTGTGACTGGTGTTTGTTAAGGTAGTTCTCTTAAGGTAGTTCTCTAATAGCTATTGCTATTAATAATTTATTCATTTATCAATTTCCACGTGTTTTAAATATTATACACTACTGATATTAATTAACTGAATATATATTTTGTTTGTAGGTTGGGGGTTTTATAGAAATGTATGCAGTTATACAGTATAAAACTTTAAAGGCCGTTTTCTCAGAATTAGTTTTTTCTCACACTCAGAGTCAGATATATCCACTTCAAGAGCACCTACAAGCACCAACTTTAGCAGTCTTATGCTGAACTATATTCTGAAGGCTTTTACAGAGGGATTTGTTGATATATCATTCCAATCCTGAGTTATAGGTCCTTTAACTCCAAAAAACATGGCGAAAATTGATTTTTTAAGGCTATTGTCAGTATTCTCTAATTTACTAAAGCACAAAATAAGATATCCAGAATCCCCTCTGTAAAAGCCCTCTCATCTAACATGTCAACAAATAGAACCAAGAATTTTAAACATGGTCCTTTCCAATTTCCAGATTTTGTTTTTGGAAAAGTATGCAAATGAGCGTATATTTAAGTATATAAGGCCTCATTTGCATATTAAAACATTAATTTACACAAAACTTGTAATACATTTTTTTCTTATGTTTATGCCAGTAATAAACTGGAGAAGTTTCACAGTGATATCTTGTAATTAAAAAAAAATCCCTATTCACCTGTAGTGTCTCGCCTTAAAATGGATATGAGATTAATTAACTTCTTCAGTTCACCTGTGTTTCCTACTTCTCTGTCAGCTGCTTCCTTCAGACATGTTGGGATCTTGAGAGCTTCCCCTCAGTTGTAGAGGGGTTATTTTGTCCTTCCTGAAATCACAGAACATTTTTATCAATATTTTAACCAGTTGCAGACAATTTTCGCGATCGCATTTTTTTCTGTGTAAGTTAAGTGATGTCATCGATTAACATTTAACGTTACCAGACGTTACTGTAAATTAATTAGCCAACTTCTAATGACCCATTCAATTGGCAGCAAAACCTTTACAAAAACTATCAAAACCTGTCATCTACCATAAATATTTGATTAAAAGTCCAAACTTTTATAAACAAGAGCTTACGTTAACGTTAACTTACCTGTTCTGAGGCGGTTGAGATGCTAATGAACTTCGAAGACGCTAAAGTTACATTTCTATAAAGTAAATATTCAACAGAAGCGTCAATTACACGTAAGAAAGGGGTCTGGAACAGTTGTGTGTATTATTTGTGTAACTTTACAGACTAAACTCACCTGAAAGCAGTAAAAAACAACAGCGACAGAGGGAGCTTTGCGGCTTGTCGGTTGGTTGTCAGCTGTTGCTTGCTGCGCCGTTTCCATGGCAACTCTGCGCGCTCCAGTGTTTGAAATCGAGTTGAATGTTCAATGCGCACGCCCATTAAAACACGTCAAAGTCACGCAGCATTTACAAACATAAGCATTTATAATTAACACATTACATTTTAATGCAAAATGCCACTCCTCCACATGATAGTGGGACAATTGTGGCACTTTTATCATTTAAGATTTTTTTATTGTTGTTTTTGCAAACACAACGATTTTAAAACATTGATTCATGTGAAATATGTTACAAATCCAACACAGTTCGAAAGGAAATGCCAAATGGACGTGTTTCGAGGCCTCAGTTAAGAAAAAATACTTAAACTTAAAGAAAAATAATTACTAAATATTGATATCAATGTGATGTCAATATGACATCAATTTGATGTCTAAAACATGACATTGATTTGATGTAAATTGAACGTCAAAAATTTTGGCCAACATATCCATAAAATCAATTTTAGTGTGGGATTAACTTCCGATTTTCACCTAATTAACACTGGAAGAAATTGCTGTCCAAACTGAATTTAAAATGGTGTGTACAGTATATTGGTCAAGTCTTGACTCATATTTGACGTCAAATTGACATCAAGGTGCCCGCTGGGAAGTAGATCTGTTGTTCAAATCCTGCTCTCACTCTTGTTCAGTCAGTCTATAGAGATTGATTTTGTTCATGTATTTCTATTATAGCAGCTTCATGCAGCTCTCAGTACGTTTATATATGCATTTATAAAAATATATATATTAACTTTTATTAATTGTATGTTTTTATATTTATTAATAATTGAGTCACTTTTTCAATATTTTATATTCTCCTACACTGGACAATAAAGTGATAATTATGTGTGTGTCTCCACAGATTTTGTGACATTATCTACATGGACAGAGAAGCTGCTGTGAAGTTTCTGCTGAATCTGTTTGTTTCAGCATCAGAGTTTGATGCAAATACAGAAGAAAATTACACTCAACTGTTAACATCTGTGTGCAGCTACACATCTTTCCCCTGTTATGTTGAAGATGATGATGAAGATGATGATTATCACTCTGGTCAGTGTGATTTCCTGCTGGATCTGTGGTCACATGTGAAGGACTATGAGACTCAAACAGGCAGGAGTGTCCTTCCAGCATTACAGTCAGTTTATCAGTCAGCTCCTGCAGTCTGGAGCATAAAGCTCTCAGAGAGAAAGAGCTCCATCCTCCTAGAAGTGCTGAAACTCCACACAGAGAAGAAACCAGTAAAGCTGAGAGACTGGACAGATGAAGAGAGTGAAGTGAGGGGATTCCTCCAGTGTCTGCCCTACATCTCACAGCTCAGGTGAGAGTTTATGGGGAACAGACCACCCATGCTTGTTTATTGTATTCAGTGCTCGCAATTAAATAAATTAAATGAATGTATATGTTGGGTAGATAATATATATGTAAACGTGAACTAGAATTGAAAACACTGAATTGAAGTGTGGTTTTGTTAACACCGCAATGGCCGGTTGCATAAACTTCTTAAACTAGTCTTACAAGTCAGTCATCTCATTGTTTTCTTAAAGTCTGATTATAACTGTTAAACCAGTTACATATAAAGGTAGATTGGTGTAATTTGAATCTGAAAAGTAAGACTGATTATCCCTAACTCAGGGCTCGACATTAAGCATGTTCACATGCTTCACCTTCGGACAAGTAAATCTGTCATCCACTTGTCCGAGTAAAAAATGTGCTTGTCCGGAAAAAAATAAATAATTTTGTGTGTGTTGTAAATAAAATTTATTCTGAAGCAATATTCTCACCAGTGTTCAATCAGCTTTGACATATGCATATTTGTGATATTTTTACCTTTTATAAAGGGCATTTCCCCCTAATCTTATTAAATATAGGCTATGATTCAGATTTCCTTTTATATTCTTAAATTGGATCAATAAATTAAATTAGAAGACGACACTGGCTGTTACCAGTCAAATTAAATAATTTACACTGAAAAATTACAACTGTATTAAATAATGTTATGAGATTGTTTTAAATATTTTTTGAATATACAAATAAGAAATGTTGGAAAGATGAAACTAAACCACCAGAAGGTGGCAGCAGGTGACCGTCTGAATGAGCGAGTCATTGAGTCGATTTGTTCAAACGCTGATTCATTCACTAACGCTGTTGCTGTGACACTCGTTCTGCTGTGATCTTTTGGAACTATTTTCGCTGCTGAAATAGAACAAAAACACTCAATATTGCATCAAAATGTAAGTGACTTAATGTTAATACTTTTTTATGGAGCTGTCATTTGAAATCAGTGTCCTTTTCAGTCGTGATGTTATTCAGGAAAACAGCACTCTTGGTAATGTGACATTGCAACTGTATCATGTTATAAATATAAATAAACTCCACATTTCTACATTTTTACGGCAGTCTGTTAACTGAGTTGCTCTGTGTGAGCGGTGCACATATGTTTCGATTTCTCCTCGAGAGGCTGCGCGAGTTTCAACAGTGCAGCGTTACCGTCAGTTCATTATACATTATTATCATTCACTGTCAATCGCCACTTACAGTAATGAATGCAGAATCATTCTTGCATTTGGGTGATTCCCTAGTTATTTTTGTTAATGGCCTTTTATCAGGCTACTTGTCCGTCGGGCAAGTAAAATTCTCTTTCACTTGCCCCTTCAAAAAATCCACTTGTCCCGGACAAGCGGACAAGCGTTAATGTCGAGCCCTGCCTAACTAATTGCTAGTTGGTCAGACTAGTTCTTATGACACAGTCTTAGTGGCTCTGTTTATGACAGTCGTGCTGTAAGTAGATCTGTTGTTCAAATCCTTCTCTCACTCTTGTTCAGTCAGTCTATAGAGATTGATTTTGTTCATGTATTTCTATTATAGCAGCTTCATGCAGCTCTCAGTACGTTTATATATGCATTTATAAAAATATATATATTAACTTTTATTAATTGTATGTTTTTATATTTATTAATAATTGAGTCACTTTTTCAATATTTTATATTCTCCTACACTGGACAATAAAGTGATAATTATGTGTGTGTCTCCACAGATTTTGTGACATTATCTACAGGAAGAGAGAAGCTGCTGTGAAGTTTCTGCTGAATCTGTTTGTTTCAGCATCAGAGTTTGATGCAAATACAGAAGAAAATTACACTCAACTGTTAACATCTGTGTGCAGCTACACATCTTTCCCCTGTGATGAGAATTATTATAATACTGAGGTTCAGTGTGATTTCCTGCTGGATCTGTGTTCACATGTGAAGGACTATGAGACTCAAACAGGCAGGAGTGTCCTTCCAGCATTACAGTCAGTTTATCAGTTGTCAGCTCCTGCAGTCTGGATCATAAAGCTCTCAGAGAGAAAGAGCTCCATCCTCCTAGAAGTGCTGAAACTCCAAACAGAGAAGAAACCAGTAGAGCTGAGAGACTGGACAGATGAAGAGAGTGAAGTGAGGGGATTCCTCCAGTGTCTGCCCTACATCTCTGAGTTGAGGTTTGTGTTAAATACTTGTCTTTATATTTAATGTTAAATATATTATTTTTTAAATCATATATTGTAAACAGAGGTCAGTTTGCTTGAATATTACCATGCCAGGATCATTTTATATAAATGTTTAACCATTTTCGTTCATAAATCCTCATCCTGTAGGAATTCTGAGAGTTTCATCCCATCACTATGTAAAGTGTTTGGGCCCAGAGTGAAGGCAGATCACGTGACTCCTCTGCTCCAGGCTTTAGACTTCACCATCACTCTGAGTGGTAAATTACCCAGCAGCACCTGCAGATCTGTGGGGAGAGTTCTGGGCCGTTCACCCTCAAAACTAAACCTGACTCTGAACACAAGCATCATCTCTCTCAGGGGACTCAAACTGCTCCTCAAACACATCACACACCTGCAGAAACTGAGGTTTGAGATTCATTATCTGCATTCACACAATCATCCTGAAACCTACTCTGTGAATGTTTCTCATGATCTCTGATTTTATCTTTGACAGTCTGGAGGACAAACTGTTAGTGAAGATGTTCAGAGCGTTGAGGTCATTGAATGGTCCTCTTCCACTGACCACAGAAGAGTTTTCACTGCGCACAAAAGGCTCAAAGCCAAATCTCTCTCATCTCCTGAGCAGCTTGACGTCTCTCCTGAGATTGTTGTCTGTCCAGTGTTTGGATCTTACTGAGTGTGAATCAGACGCTCTGTCTCTCACGGCTCTGTTGGGTCTCCAGAAACCTCTGACTATCAGGTCTGTGTTCAGATCAGTTTGTCCATTTTTGTGAGTAAATCAACCTGTTTAACAAACTGACAAGTGCTGTTCTGTCTGTGTGTGTTCAGGTTCTCTAAAGACACTCTTCAGCAGATGGTTTCACTGGTGTATGAAGCTCAGGATGATGAACTGACAGGCTCTTTCCTAAAGAAGGCGTCTAAGGATCTGACTTCCTGCTCACTGACCTGGGAAGTGATTCATTACCTGCTGCAACATCAAGCTCTGAGTCTGAAGTTGGACTTTAGAAAGAGCAAAATCACTTATGAAAACATCAGAGAACTTCTGCTGGTGTTAGACAGAATCCAGATGAAGAGGTAAAATAATCTCTTGAGGATAGAGCGGTTCAGTTTGCAAGACTGTGGAAAAACCTGGAAGAGAATTGCTATTTTTTAATCATGAGTTTCTTCTGGAATTTATTTTCTAAACCTCGTTTCACTTGATTTATGATTAAAATAACATCTGTTGTTAATACTTGAAGATACTTTCCTGTTATATTTTACAACATAAATTACAGTCATGCCTCAAAAGTGAGTTTTGAAACCATTTTGCGCTTAAAAAACAAAGTTACTACAAGAACTTCAACAGTTGTCTGATTTGTCAAGCACATTAAACTAAAATCTCATTGTAGTCCTTACTTATGTAGTTTAGTTAACTGAAACTTAACTGAAAAAACCCTCGTTTGAGGTCAGACTGTGTAATTTATGTTGTAGACACAGACTTTATTTTTACTCATAAATTGAAAACTGCTATTTGAAACACACATTAGAAATCCCCATGGCAAATTAGCCTTCCGGATCATCCTGCAAATTGACATCATGACTCAACGGCCGCATCCATTGAAGTCACTGAAGTTGCTTGTAGTTTATTTGTCCGTTTGGGGATTTGTGTTCATTGAGTGCCTGTGATTAAAGTAGATTTTACTGAGTGATCTTGTTCTCCACAGGTTGAGCCCCAGCTTTACTCTGGCCATCATTATGGAGATTTACGAGACTCGTCTTCCTCAGTATGTGTCCAGTCTGATGAGTTCAGCAGGAAGTGACATCAACCTGGACGGCAGAGTGTTGGACTCTGGTCACTGCGCTGGCCTGCGCTTCACTCTAGAGCACTGCGACTCGGTCAAACTCAATCTGCTCTGGACCTCCATACCAGAGGAGGAGCTGGAGAGCTTTCTGCCTTTACTCAGCAGAGTCACACTACTCAGGTTTACTGGTTTAACTGCAGTGATATCATGAGATACAGCTGTTGATTTGATCAAGAATCTCTCTGTTAACAGTATGTGTGTGTGTTAGTGTTGACAGGCTGCTGCTGCTGAAGATGCTTCATTGCTGCAGTTCCTCTGATCTCCTGCAGGGGGCAGCATCTCTTCTTCTCTCTGCTCTTCACAACAGGCTGGACTTCTCCTGCGGCTCTGCTCTGGATTTAACAGACACACTGGAAAATCAAGAGCATTTGATACTCACAGATAAAGACTGTGGAACAATCTCATCTGTGCTTCAGAAAAACCAAAGTGTTGTGAAGTTGATTTTACAGGACTGTGAGATATCTGACACGGCCCTGAAACAACTTTGGCCAATCCTGCCTCAAGTCCAGCTGAGGTGAGAAATCTGACAGATCCTTTCATTACTGATATGACATTATGCGTTTATTTATCTTCATTTAAACTCCCTGTGTGTTATTCTCATGTTTGTCGTTGTGTTGTTCTTCCTCTCTTCAGCTGCAGTAAAGCTCTGCTGCTGCAGTTTCTGGCTTGTGTTAGTAAAGACAGATCTCAGAGAGGCTCTTCTAGGAAGGCTGAGGCTCTTTCACAGGCTTTGGGAGGAGAGATGGACCTCAGTCACACTCAGATGGACCAGAGCGCTTGTGAACATCTGGCGCTGTTTCTGGAATATTCTGAAGGGCTGACAGAACTGGATCTCAGTCACTGCAAACTCACCGACCACTGCATGAAGCCGCTGCTGCCGCATCTGCACAAGACTCAGACTCTGGAGTGAGTTACAGAGACACTCAGGAGTAGAGAAACACAATAACACTTATGTTTATTTCTGGTATTTTATTGTTTGTCTCATTTCTTCTTATAGCCTGAGTCACAATAAAGTCACAGATGAATCAGCGAAGAGAATCCACAGCGTCGTCTCCACTCACAGCAACATCCAGACTGTACGGTACGTGTGTGTGATCCGTGTATATTACTGCAGGTTTATTAACCCTCTATGAGCCACATCATTTATTAATAAAACAGAGTAGTTTTAGTGATTTAACTAAACAAAACATAAATCATTTGATTCCTGTAATCTGACTGAATTAATTGTTTAACTACAATATGTTTTTAAAACACAAATGCATTCTAGTTTTAGATCCACATTTTTGAAGGGCCACATGATAAGTATTTAAATATGATTAATTCTATATTTTTTAAATATAAAAATGCCTGTTTAAAATGACTTGTCAAACATAAATGTCAGTGATTCATTTTATAATACATATTTTATGCTCAGCTTAGCAAATATACTTTAATGATATACTTTATGATGAATACTTTAAAGGTCCCATGGCATGAAATTTTCATTTTATGAGGTATTTCAACATTAATATGAGTTCCCCTAGCCTGAGTATTGTGTGTCTATCCCAAGTGGATAGAAATGTTGATCGGTGTAAAACCGAGTTCTGGCTGTCTTTCTCTGCCTTTGAGAAAATGACAGGCCAGACTAGCCAATCCTGAAGTCTCCTGGTTTGACGTCCAAGCAGGAACGGTTTCCTCCCTTTCCTCCGCCCAGAGAATCTGGCAAGCCCATGCAAACGCTCGAGAGATCATGACTTGTGAACGAGTGAATGCTGGCAGTTTCTCAGTGTTTGGATGTACAAATGAAAACAGAAGTCTTTTTTCAGTTCCTTCTGATCTGTGATCATTGATTTCTTATGTGTAGCTAATTATTTATTATTCGTGCACACACTGCGGCTTCTCTCTCGCCCTACAGAACGGTGTTTTCGTGTTTTCTATCTTGTGAGTCAGTGTTTTTGTACATCCTTGTCGCGTCTATCTGTTCTAAAATGTGCATACAGTCATGAGTTTCTGCTCAACATCGGCAGACTCACATCTCTTTAGAGATAAACCTCACACACACCGAGGCTCGGGCTGCACTGGCCGGTGGCCTTCAACATCCCCGACCCCCAGTACTGCATCTGGCCCACAGCGGAGGCGCCAAACGCGGCACGAGATTAAGTAGAAGGGGGGTAAGCGTGAGCATATCCGGCTAGGCTAGCCAGCTATCCCCACAATAAACTGGATTACATTCGATTACTGCTGTTGTGTCTTTGTTTGTGCTGTGTACTCAATGCGCGTCACTGACGCTTTTCATATGATAGGAAAATATCTAAAAATAATGCTATAATCAACACTTACTCGTAACTCGTTAATCTCGACAGCTGTAATGGTACATTGCATGTGTTACAAAGTTGGTAGAATAATGATGAAGACGGACTCGGCGTGACTGGGTCTCATGTTTATTCAGAGCTCTCAGATACAAACACAAACTCACGCTGACAGCGCTCTCACAACTCAGTAGTTACTATAAATAACTTTGTTAACAATCACTCCAGTGTTGCCAGATTGGGTTGACGATTTCCAGCCCAAAAGCTCGCTAAAACCCGCTCAATCCAATAAAAAACCTCCCAAAATTTGAACTGCCAAAATAATGTGATATAATTTTATTGCCATGTCAATCAAGGTTGATTAGCACCATTATCTCCTTAAAACAAAATAATGATGACAAATAAAATAAAAATAAATAAATTTCCCAGGAAAACGGATCAAACAGGGCAAATACATTCAAAAACAGTCATGCATGACTAAAATGTCAAAGTGGAAACTGTCAAAATCTTCACGAAATAACCGATGATCATTTTCAAATGTCAAAAGTAAGAATAAACTAATTTAAGTGCAAAAAGCCCAATATAAGTGATTGGAATAAACAACGTAATTAGCAGGCCTTACACACACATTAGCTACTGCACACACCACAGCCAAAATGTGCCATTCACTGATACATACTGTACCATAGTTCTACAACCAAAAAATAATAAGAAGAATGCGTTTATCTTTGTGTTGTACTTTAACTTCAGACAGAACTACAATAACTTTATGTCTTTCGTGAAGTACATATTTGTAGAACATAATGCAGAACTTCTAGATGTTCTAGAAAGTCTAGATGGTTTAAAAGGTGCAGATGTCCTGATCAGGCCAGTGTGCTCATGACGGACAGGAGTCATATATTCCATTTCAATTCAAGTCATTCAACTGTGCTTGGAGTTAGTTATATTTATAAAGAGTCTTTAAGTCACATGTGTAATCCACGTTTTGAGAGTTGGTTCACTCTCCCACTCATTAATGTAGATAACTTACTGTATATTATGCCACTTTGGCATAGAGATCACTTGATATCTCGCTACAATTTCGCGTTTTAGAAAAATTTAGATGTCTGAAAACCGCCAAAATGACCCCAAACCAGCCCAAATTTTGTCCACCCGCCCAAGCCCGTTTTTACCCGCACAATCAAATTCAAAACCGCCCAATCTGGCAACACTGAATCGCTCCGTCTCCGTGATGTCCGGTTCGCGAACGAATCATTCTTTTGAATCGGTTCTTTTTAGTGAACTGAACCAGTTCACCAAATCGAACTGAATCGTTCTAAACGGTTTGCGTCTCGAGTCAGCGCTGATCCATAATTTACTAAAGTTACTAACTTTCTGACATGAGTGACAGCCCCTCCAACTAGAAATAAACTAATAACCTGAAGTATATTCTAGTAACTACAACAGTTCACCCTGAACTGAGACATGCTGAGAGAACTGATGAGAACTGAACTCAGGTCCATCCGTCTCTCTGGCAGCAGCTCGTGCCTCGTAGACCTCGTTAAACCACGCCCCCTCCGCTCATTTCAAATGCAAAGATGTCAGCCAATCACAACAGTGGGCGTTTTTATTGAAGTCTCACAGCAGACACGCCTCTTGAAACAGGGCAGTCAGCCACAGGGCAAACATCAGTATAGAAAAAATGCCTTTTATTTCTAAATTATGACATTTTATGATGTAAAAATCATGCTAACAATATAAGTACACCTCAGGAAACATTATAAAATAATAGAAAAATGCCATGCCATGGGACCTTTAGCTTCAGCTGACACCAGGTGTCTTGATGATTTTATATCTTTATTGTGGTCAATTTTGTGTTTTCAGACTCTTCGGAAACAAAATCAGTGACAGAAAGCGGTTCATCGGAGACAAGCGATTTGAGATATGGTGACGATCCTGGACCATAACCTGATGATTCATCATTAAGAGGATGTTTTGTAAATCGCTGAATTCAAACTTACAATCACTTTGCAAAGCACTAAACATCTGTGTGGTAGTTTATATTTATGATTATTTTGAAAGGAGTTTCTTTATATATTTAATGTAGTCTGGTTAATATGTACCAGAATGATTCAATTGAAATGTTTAAAATATTGCAACATTGTGGAAGGCTAATTGTGTGTGTGTGTTTAGGGAAAAAAAAGCCGTTAAATTAATTAGCTGCGCACTGTGTGCAGTACTTGGTAGCCTTGTTGTCTGCCTAAATGAATTATAAATAAACATAAAAAACTAGTAGGCTATTTGCAGTATATTAAATCGTTTTTGAGCTGATTATTTTGCACTGACACACGAGTCTGTCGGACAGCATTGCATCACCTGCGCAATATCTACTATTTTCGGAAATCATAGGCTATGTTGTCAACTAGTGATATCATCTCAAGAACTTTTGAGGAATATGCAACATCATTTTAGACAATTGTTTTTGTCATATGTATTATAATAACTGACAGACACTATAATTTCCGCTCTGTGCAGCTCGAACATAGGATCAGCTCAGCTTCGCGGCTGAGACACAAATAGACTATTAACTTAAAGCTTTTACTCTTGAACACAAAGCCAGTGTTGGCTAGATAAAACTAGCAAACGATATGAACACTGTGCTCAGATTACAATACTGTACTGATTATTATCATGTATCAGGCAGTAGCAAAGCTGGTAACGTTATTGTCATAGTATTGATACTTACCAATAACAGAAACGTAGGCTTTGACCATCAGGAAAAGTCACACTCGTTAATATCCGTCCACACTAAACGTTGTGTGATATCACTATGTGAAGTCACTTTATCTTTGCTTTCTCACCCATAACTATTGTGTTTCACACACACAGTTACAGCAGCCAAAAAGAGCTAACACAAGTACAGGGACCAAGAGCCCAACTAAAGCAAACGCTTCCCACCACAATGGTGACTTCAAATGAAACAAATATCAACATCTAAACCTCTGTTAATTCTCAGTAAGAGCTTCTATAGACGTCTGACAGGAATAGTCAAAGTGTGTCTTATGTCTGTGAATAAGCGCAGCACCAGTGTCTCAGTGGGAAACACTGTCTCCTCACAGCAAGAAGATCCTGGATTCAATCCCACGATTCTCTCACGATCCAAAGATGTGTGAATTACAGATGCTAAGTTATCTAAAGTGTCTAAAGGTGTGAGCTAAGTTTATTTTATTTTCATGATTTCTGAACAAACACACACTGTCTGTGAGTTGCTTTGCAATTACAAGTGAAAAAAAAGACAATGAGCACATTCAAACTAGTTTTTAACCTTGAGGTTCCATGAATGTCTATATCGGACGTGCAGAACACAAAAACAGACGTCATAAAAACGTTCATTCTGGCTCCTCAGTGGACGTCTTTTCAACGTACGCCTCTAGTGGCAAAGACATTGAAAAGACGTCTTTTGGACATAACTTTGCTCAGTGGGGAGCTGCATCTCTGACGGATCCGTGACCGTCACATCTCCCGCCGGCGGCTGAACCACAGACACGATAGTGTTATTGTGTTTATCCTTTATTCATTAATTCTGTATTATGGGTTTATTTTGTGCCGATTCACCGATAGTGTGAGGATGTATATGACGTTATGAGTATGTATTTGAGTGAACTTGAATCTACATACATGGCATGAATAAAATATTTACATTACCAGCACATAATTCCAAACATTTTTTCGAAAAAGTGTGAGACTGTGTTAATTTGTGTTAATGTACTTTGTATTCATCAATGTAAACACGACGGCAAAGAGTGAGGAATGGAGAGTATGGTGGAAGATATAGGACGGTGAAATGTGGATGTTGCTGAAACCAGTTCTGAACCAGAGCGGTGGGAAGACACATTGTCCCAGACAACAATGTATTGCATATGATCGATTTGATTTGCTGGACCAATGTTGTGCAATTGGTCCAAGAATGTAAGTATGAGTGCTGTGTTGTAAGGGCCCATATGGTAATGGCGGTGGAGGACCCCATTCTGTGTAATGGCTGCACAGAGTGTTATATTACCCCCGCGTTGCCCTGGGACATTGACTATAGCCCTGTGGCCAATGAGGTTTCTTCCCCTCCTTCGTGTTCTCGTCAGGTTGAACCCAGCCTCATCTACGTAAATGAACTCATGCTGGATCTCCTCTCCATCCATTCGTAAAACTCCCTGAAGAACAGTGTCAGGCAAAATTGTGTAGTTCAGTGTAGATCTAGTATACATATTACAGTACAGTAAAAGATTATGAGACAGTATGCAAGATCACGCTAAAGTGAATACATACCTCTGCATAATCATGCCGCAGTCGTTTCACCCTTTCTGAATTGCGCTGGAAAGGCACTCGATAAATTTGCTTCATTTGAAAATGGGTTTTTTTTAGGATGTTATAGCATTGTTGGCCAAAACCATGTTTACGATCTCCCTCTCTTGCTGTTCTGTGAACATAGGAGGCCTTCCCCCTTGTTGTTCCTGACCCTCAATCCTATGTAGAAAAAAAACCCAGTATACAATAGTAAGGTAATTTCACAGGAAAAGGTAACAGAAGTGCTGATAGTGCATAGAATACAGTACTGGAAGCAGTTACTGAAACCATGCAGATGTTTTTGATATGATGATATTTTTACAATACCTATTTTCCAGTCGAAATGTTCTTATCACACTTGCCACTGTGTATCGGCTTAGATTTGGCTGTACTCGCGGTCCAGCCTCCCTCAGCGTCAGGCCGTGGTTGACAACGTGGTCAACCAGTGTTGCACGGATCTCATTTATCAGATTCGGTCCTCTTTGAGCACCTTCTTGTCTTCCTCTTCCTCTACCTCTAGCATGGCCTCCATCTCTTCCTCTTCCTCTGTTGATTCCCCTTCCTCCTCCTCCTTGTCCTCCTCGTTCTCCTCCTCCTCTTAATCTTTCTCTGACTCTTTCCATTGTGCTTGAAGACCGATGAACTCACCTGATTGGTGTGTCTACAATTAAGCAAACAAGTGTTTGCACACCTGATGACTGTGTTGAACCAATTGGTTGAACGGTGCGGTAATTTGACAGTCAGTGCTTTGGTATTGCAAGGAAGTGACTTCATGATAGATTTTTGTGTGTAATGTATGTTAAGTGTGTTTAGTGTTTTGCAAATCACTGTGTGTAGAGTTTTGCAACAAGTGTGAGGTTGACCATGTGCTTATAGTTGTGCAAATATGGGCTGATGTTTTGCTTCTTGAGTGTAAGGTTTTGCTAATAGTGTACTACTTTTAATTTTAGTGTGTAAGCAATCCAAAAAAAACTGTAATATCATAGGCAAGCTACACACTGGCTGCGTAACATGCGTGGCTCGAGCCGCGCCGAAAGCGCATGCTATAGAACTGACGCATATTTTTCACGACACTCAAGTGTGTTGGAAGCGTTTCCAGGCAGAATAGAATAGGAAAAGCTGTTTGTCATTTTGACACGAAAAAGTTGAAGTAAATTAGTTTCTTTGTTCTGCTGAACACAAAGGAAGATATTTAGAAGAATGTTTGTAACCAAGCAGAGAGAGCAACCATTGACAACCATAGTAGGGAAAAAAATACTATGGTAGTCAGTGGTTGCTCTCTCTGCTTGGTTACAAACATTCTTCCAAATATCTTCCTTTGTGTTCAGCAGAACAAAGAAACTCATACAGGTTTGGAACAACTTGAGGGTGAGTAAATGATGACAGAATTTTCATTTTTGGGTGAACTAACCCTTTAAGGGTGATTGGGACATAAGGTTGAATGGGACAGTATAACTATACAGAGTTTATTTTTTCTCCTGATGAGTGAAAATAAAAAACTTTTTTGCTCAGCCCTAGCTGTGAGACTGCATAATCAAAATTGCATGCCCTCATTGGTGTGACATCACATGGGTGGGTGTTGCAAACATCAAACAGGAAGTTGTCCCTGCAACACATGAGGTGAAGAAAATAACAATAGCTTTTGCTAGTTTTAATAATAAGGTCATAAAATTGTCATAGCAAATATATTGCCAAAACCTTTGATTGAAACATGAATATGATGTATTACTGCAGCTAAATCAGTAAAATATAGTTAATATAATGTTTCTGTTTTCAGAATTAGGTGTTTTTTATTTTGTCCCATCCAACCAAACACAATTTGGGTGAATGGGACAGTATAGTTTTGGGTGATTGGGACAGTGCTTAAAGGCTTTGCTTATTAAGAAAATGACTGACTTTGCAACAGAGAACCATTGTGTATGATATGTATGCTCTAAACTGGTGTTTTCTCAACCATGACAGTTGCACATTTATACTGATTTTGTTGCAGTAGTACTCCATAATATTCTTGTTTCCTTTACAGTTTTGTGCAATATATGAACTATGACAATTTACCCTAATACACTAACTATGTTCAAACTGTCAATCCAAATCAAATTTGTGTGCATATCCAATTGGAATCCGATTAATTGTATTTTTTTTGTTTTAATTATTTATTAAATTTGGGGGAAGACAATTAAATGTGTTCAATGACATTTGGGGGAAGACAATTCTGTAATGTATGAGTTGTCAGCAGATTTATAAACATTGAGTAATAAAGTTTAACAGAAATAAACATGGGAGTCATGAGGAACAGACAGTGTGATTTTTCATATGAAATAATATCAAAGTATGAACTAACGTGTGCAACAATGCTTACACTAGCCAAAATCAATGACAAGATGTACTGTCCCAATCACCCAAAGGTTGTGTCCCAATCACCCAAATATTTCCCCCAAAAAATGTTTTGGCTCATTTACATAAAAGTGTCACACCTCCTTTCATTATGATATAACTTTTTTTCCCCCTCAAATGGATAGGTAACATCTTCAGTATTACAGATATGTATTATGTCACTGTGTTGGGCTGATGTTTTAATTTATGGCAAGAAACCTTACAAAAGGCGGAGATTCAAAAACTCTCCCAATGACCCTTAATTCACCCTACATATTAATAAATGACATTTTGATGTTTGAAAGCCTCTAGATTTTGACATAAATGTTCTTGATTTTCAAATATCGCTCCTGTCAATACAGAACGAAAAATTCTGTAGCCTATTTTGCCGTAAATACTGCCGACATCGGCTGCGTCTCAATCAGCTCCCTTCAGTAGTCAGGGCACTGATCAGGGAGTCAGCCCATTGACTTATGTCCTTATCAGTGCCCTGACTACTGAACTAGGAGCTGATTGAGACACACCCGTGGTCTTTGCTGTATCAGTAGGCTATATATTTATGTTTAACATAAAGTATAGCCCTCCCTGTACGTCACCTAGCAGCAGCAGCGCCGCGTCAGACACGTTTCTGGTGTGTAAAGACATAGAAAACGCCATGCTCACGCCACGCAGCCAGTGTGTAGCGGGTTTACAACAATGTTTGATTCAATCATATCGCCGGGATGATAATTCTCCGGTCTAAAGCACTATACACACCACCGCGTGTTTCGAAGCACATGCAGAAGTGAAGTCCTGTTTCTTCACCCGCACTTTTTTTTTTTAGGAAACCTCCCAGCGGGCAATTGATGTCAAAACGACATCAAATTGACATCAAACATTGACGTCAAAAAACAGGTCAAAAATGCAAATCAAATTGATGTCAAAAACTTGATGTCAATTTGACATCCACACATTGATGTCTTCTTGACCACCAAAATAATGACCCAAAAGTAATAATGCAAGAACAATTTATTAATCAGGCTTATATGTAAAAAATACTAATGCATTTTGGTACACACAATACAGGATTTTGTATCAAGAGACAATGTAAAGCAAATTAAAATAGCATGGAAAAGATGATTGATGTAGATAAATGTACACCAAATCTGAATACAGATCAATCGCTGCCCATTCCCCCATATCTGTCAGGAGCAGATATAGTTCTTCATATGATTTTGTTTATATCAGCCTCTGAAGATGCTGGGCTTGACTGCTGTACAGCACCTGAATGAAGATGGAGCAAATATTGTATTACTCGTTTCACAGCATTTAAAGCATAAATACGATTTTCAGCAACCATCACTTGTTCATCATTTATTCACAAAGTAATTTAAACTCTCTAAAGCTAGTGTTATACTTTCTGTGTTGTGCTGCCATTCTAATAATACATGACTAGTTAACTACAGTAGGCTACTGACAGAACTGATCTTTAGCAAACTGTGTGCCGGTTTGTTTTAGCCTATTTATTATTTATTCCACGGTAAGAACACCATAGTCTTATGATCTGTGGATGAAGAATTTCTAAAAAAGGAAATGATGATGACAAGGATATTAAACCGAGCTGAAAGGTACAGTGTGTCTTTAGCGCCCCAAACACTATGGTGCGTGTCCACTGGTGTGGAGCAGAGCGAGTGTTTTCATTTCATTCCTATAGAAGCTGAGCTTCACATTCGCACGTGAGGGAGAAGCTCAACTTCCAAATGAACATGAAAATGAAAATGCTCACTCTGCTCCACACCAGTGGACACGCATGCCTATTCATAGTTTTCAGTCACATGACTGTTGCGAGCCCTGTAGGGCAGCTCCTGCTGCACTATTTCAGTCACTAAAAACAGCAGGACGTTTTTAAAACGCTTAACGTGAAACACACTATAGGGTGAGTTGCACCAATAAGGATTTAATTAAATGGTTAGTTCACCCAAAAATGTAAATTCTGTCATCAATTATTTACCCTCATGTTGTTCCACACCCGTTAGACCTTGGTTCATCTTCAGGCACATTAAAATATTTATATTTTAGTTGAAATCCGATGGCTGAGAAAGGCCTCCATTGGCAGCAATGACATTTCCTCTCTCAAGACCCATAAAAGGTACTTAAGACATTAAAAAGTCATTCTCACTGCAGTGGTTCTACAATAATTTAATGAAGCGACTAGAATAGTTTTTGTGCACAAAAGAAAAATCAAAATAACGACTTTATTCAACAAGTTCTTGTGTTCCGTCTGGGCCTCTGACGTGAACTCGTGAAACACCACAACGCATGCGAGAAAATATGACGTATAGCCGAAAGCGAGGAGCTTTGTTTACAAGCAGAGGAAGACGCGCCATATCTAAGCTGCTGAATTCTACATTGATTGTGCTTTAGGTCTTGGCTTAGAGTGCTCAAATGGTGCTAAAGCGTGCATTTCCTGAATGCCCGAACGACGGCTCTACGTCATATTCTCGTCCATGCGTCATCGTGCTTCGTGAATGGAGGCCTTTCTGAGCCATCGGATTTTTTAAAAAAAATCTTAATTTGTGTTCCGAAGATGAACAAAGGTCTTAGTGGACTAATGTAGTATCAGATTTCTATTTTGAATAAATGTTGAATAAAAAAATCAATAGAGAATGGGAACGTGACGTCAGCAACGCAATGCATTCGCGGACTTTAGGACACAGACACTACATTAGAGAATGAGTATAAGTGGAGGTAGACTTTAAAACTTGTATTATACAGTTAAAAACACATTAGAATGGTGAACGCTTGCTGTGTTATGAACTGCCATAGCCGCTCTTACAACCTGCGTGGAAAACATATCTCAAATCATGCGCAATATTTCAGTTTACCAGCTTGGAAATAACAAAAGTAAGTGAAAGTAATGCTGCCTTCACGTGCTATCGGAAATTTGACAATTCCCACTTCTGAAGTCGTGATTATGAAGTATGAACTCATCTCGTTCATATTTCGAAGGTGGAGCGCGTTCATGTGCAATTTTTACCTAGGAAACTCCTATTTACAATAATTCCGAGAGCACGTGAAGGCAGCATAACACTCGGAAATAAACAACTTAGCCAAAATGTGTCTTTATAATTTGTATTTATTATTTATAACAGATATATTACAGATGAATATTTTCTGAACCGCTTGAATGTGCTCACACCATAAATAATGCATGAAACGCGTCTGGAAATGCTTCATTGTTCAGCTTCTCTCAGTAGATGAAAATATTGTACTTGTTCCATTTAAGTCCAGTAAAACTTTTTAGTACTGTAGGCTAAAGCGCTTTCAAATACAAGTAATTTCAAAAGCTGCATTACGAGCCATAATCTGTTATCCTTTAATGCTTTAACGTTAAGGAATTAGGGCGATATGATATAGGCTATGTTGATTGAATAAATTATCCACTGGCTGAGATCAAGCTATAAGTATATTTATTATTTTATATATCAGATACAGACTTTTTAGTTAGGCTATTAAAAAATAAACTGCAAAAGACAAACCAATGTGTGGTGCGATAGAAGGCGGCCGTCTGATTTCTGATTGTATGAAACGTGATGAATATGTGCAGTATCCTGGCCGCACGACTGAGAGCTCATGAACGTAATAGATTCAAATATTAGTCCATTTATTATAAGTGAGTGCAAGCAAGAGTTCTTAAAAAGTATTAAAGTAAATACAGTCGTTTTTTCCTCAGGTGATTCACCTTTGTTATCATTGTACACTCCTGAGCGTGTCCTAAAACATGGCGGCGACTACCCATAATGCAATGCGCAATGACGTAGTTTCCCAGACTCTATATTAAGCAGCACATCTGTTTCCATTATTAATAATAACTGAGCAGCAAATCATTCGTATGATTTCTGAAAGATCATGTGACACTGACAACTGGAGTAATGATGCTGAAAATACAGCTTTGATCACAGGAATAAATTACACTTTAAAATATATTCAAATTAGAAAACAGCTGTTTTAATATTCTTTCACAATGTTATTGTCTTTACTGTACTTTTAATCAAATAAATGCAGTCTTGGTGGGCATTAGAGACTTTTTTCAAAGATATACAACACCAACACCAAACTTTTGAATGTGTATGTTTGAGGTTTCACTTACTAGTCACATGGTTCATAGCGCCTTAAGAGATGTCCAATAGGAGATCCACTCCAACTATGCTATGGTGCAGGGCTTCAACCTGGAAAGCATCAACATAAACAATTTATCACAGAGCAAACAATATACAATGCCAGGTGTATTAAAAGGATAGAAGCTACAGCAGAGGTGAAACGTGAGAAAGAAAGGTACAAAAAAAAAGATCTTTCTCATAAAAGAGAAAGTTTAATACAGAACATATTTCTGTTATTCTTAGGGTATCAGAATTTATGTTTTTAGTTACTTATTCATTTAATATTGTTCATACAGCGTCACTTATATTTGGATGTCAAAGCCTTCTAAAATGAATTAAATAAATAAAACATTTAATATGAGAAAATAAAAAGAAGATAGATGTAACTTATGTGATAGGTGAAAAATATTGTTAAAATGGATATGAGATTAATTAACTTCTTCAGTTCACCTGTGTTTCCTACTTCTCTGTCAGCAGCTTCCTTCAGACATGTTGGGATCTTGAGAGCTTCCCCTCTGTTGTAGAGTGGTTATTTTGTCATTCCTGGAATCACAGAACATTTTTATCAATATTTTAACCAGTTTCAGCCAATTTTCGCGATCGCATTTTTTCTGTGTAAGTGATGTCATCGATTAACATTTAACATTACTGTAAATTAATTAGCCAACTTCTAATGACCCATTCAATTGGCAGCAAAACCTTTACAAAAACTATCAAAACCTGTCATCCACCATAAATATTTGATTAAAAGTCCAAACTTTTATAAACAAGAGCTTACGTTAACGTTAACTTAACGTTACCTGTTCTGAGACGGTTGAGATGCTAATGAACTTCAAGACGCTAAAGTTACATTTCTATAAAGTAAATATTCAACAGAAGCGTCAATTACACGTAAGAAATGGGTCAGGAACAGTTGTGTGTATTATTTGTGTAACTTTACAGACTAAACTCACCTCTCTCTATGGCTCTGGAGAGAGCATAACTTTTTTCTTGTGAGTGTCAGAGAACTATTGTGTGATTGGTCAGACATTTAAAGTGGGCGGGGTTAATGCGGAGAAACGGAGATGTTCGTCACCTGCTTTTCTCGTGAGGTATGGAATGTCATGGCCAGAACGAACTTTGTCCTTGTTCTTGCTACCTCAAGAAAACCAACAATTTTTTTTGTTCTTGCGGAGTGTGTACCAAACTTTAGTCAGGATGGTCAAAAGCGAAGAATCCCGTCTGGCTCGTTGGTCTAGGGGTATGATTCTCGCTTAGGGTGCGAGAGGTCCCGGGTTCAAATCCCGGACGAGCCCTTCATTTTTATTCACAATTTACAAAATAACGAATTGTTTACAGAAGTAATGTTCTACAACTTAATTTAATGCAGTGTAATGTACGGAACACAGTCGCAATACTTAACCGTCAATCAATGGTGTATATATGGGCATAGTGGTAGCGGTTATTGAACGAAATGGCACTGCTGTCAAGTGACATATGCTGTCAAGCACGTAATATACTTTATCCAACTAAAATGTAAGCGATGATACACGTTGAAACAAAATGATGACCCCGACGTGATTTGAACACGCAACCTTCTGATCTGGAGTCAGACGCGCTACCGTTGCGCCACGAGGTCTCAAAAATAAACTAAATAATAGAGTTTTATAAAGGAGTTTAACATACAGCTAAAATTAAATTCATATAAAATCTGCAATTTAATAATATGCAAATTCTGGCAAAATACGTTCACATGTGAAACTACAATTTACAAATTGATCTAAACCGCAGATTATGTGATCAAGCTCTGCAGGCATTTATACTATTAAATTGGCGTTGTTTTCGGATAACTATTATTTAGTATATAATGTTCTTATGTATAAATACGAAAATACCAGTCTTTAAAACAGTGTTTTTACATTAGCGGTTTTCCACGCAGCATTTAAATACCTGTGACACTTCACTCTTTTTCATATGGCTCGTTGGTCTAGGGGTATGATTCTCGCTTTGGGTGCGAGAGGTCCCGGGTTCAAATCCCGGACGAGCCCTTCCTTTTTACATATATTATTCAGTTTATTCTGAGAATTATTGAGGCAAAATATGTACCACAACAACCGGTTTCATGTAGAACCGCAGTATATAGAACCCAGACATCAGCCAATACCAGACCAGCGATGGGTGATCGGTGGATTTGCATATGGTCATCTTAATTGTACATTCGCTGCGTTGTGGACCGATTTAATGAGAATGTGTGGTTGAAAAGTTCAACCTTAAGGTCTATAAACACATATTTTAATACAATTATTCACAAATTTTGAATTGATAGACAATTTGCAATTTTTACTAAATTGAATGGCCAGTACGGGGATCGAACCCGCGACCTTGGCGTTATTAGCACCACGCTCTAACCAACTGAGCTAACCGGCCACGACGTTCTAACGATTGTCGGTGATTTCTCTCAAAACCAGCCTAGAGCTGCCCATATGATAATCATCCGTTTTATTATATATAATTTAAAACTCACAAATGTGCTTCTAGAAAAATGGTCAAAAATTCCCATAAACACACTACCAAACCTTGTGGAAAGCCTTCCCAGAAGAGCAGAAGCTATTATAGCTGCAAAGGGTGGGCCAACTCCATGTTAAACCGATAGTGCATGTAAATGCAGGCGTCCCAAAACTTTTGGCGTTATAGTGTATGTAATTGGTATCTAATAAAACAACAAAAAAGGACACGCTAAAGCTTTCTCTTCAGCCCGATGGATCCATACATTCTGCAGCCAATAGATCATGTTAGAAACCTCACTATAAACCCTTTTACTAAACATGAACATAAATATTTGTATAGCCAATACTAACAAACGTTAGTATTGGCTATACAAATATTTATGTTCATATTGCTCCAGAAGGCGTGAATTTCTATATAAGATCATTCCGTGTGTCTTAAGTGTAAAAATAAATTAATAAATAAAGTATCTTAAGTGTGATATAGATTAATTCATTTGTTTAGCCATTGATTGCACAAAACTCACAGCTGCATTTGCATTCTCTCACCGCTAGATGTCAGTAGAGCATCTCGACCTAACTACGGTGTTTTTTTTATTATTGTTTTGCAATGAAACAAAGCCTTTAAATATTCCTTGAAAGGGACTTTTGTTGATTTTGGGCTTCTGACGTTTTTTAAGTGTAACTTTGTATCTGTAATTTTAACTTTTTATTGTAATTTATATAGAGTAGTCTATAATAAAAAAAAATCATGCCCTGGCTTTTTACATAGAAGCCTGGATGACCACTGTACAAAGTTGAGCTCCAACCCCAATTAAACACACCTGAACCAGGTGTTTTGAGGCAAGTTGGAGCTAAACTCTGCAGGACAGTGGCCCTCCAGGACCCAGTTTAGACACCCCTGACATAGGCCTAATCTATATCATGCTAATACTTTATCTCCATCTAACAATATGAAATATTCCTGATTATATCTAGAATCATGCAGTGATAAGAAGTTGTAATGTCACCCAGCATATTTTTACTCACTGTGGCTTTTGCTTTGTGTCTGTATGAGAGATCAATCATATCTCGCATCTAAAATAGTTTTGTAGCCTATTTAAGCTTCTCTGCTTATCTGTACCAAAGTGGATTTTACTCATGTGACCTGCCACAGATGACTAAATCAAGATCAATATCCACAGTATATTTCACTTTAATCTTTATCTTCAAGAAAGCATCTTGTTTAGGACAAAAATATTTAAAATAATCAGGATCAAGATAAGAAAAACTTTTGTTTTAGCTCTATAAAATATTGATTTCTATAGTTTATTCAAGATTCCAGGGATCTCATTACACTGTCAGTGAAGTAGTACTGTGTATTTTCACCTGGTCTCAGTCTGATGCTCACATTTCATGACCACTCCATCCTAAATTGTTCTTGGGTAATATTTGAGCTCTGGCAATGTTTTCAGAGTAAAAGATGAGTCTGGGAAAGAGGAAGTGGTGTTGTTGGTTCTGCAGCAGTTCTTTCTGCAAACCTGAGCTTCAGGAAACAGCTTGTTGGGTGAAACTACTGAGACAGTAATCAGTCTGTAATCTGCTATTAAAATCAACAGGAACATTCCTGGTCATATTGTGAAAGATTCATTACGTTAAAAAGCTTTCTTCGTAATTGTTCGCCAGAATATTCTAACTTGTATCTCATGTACTAACGTCTCTGAATCAACTTATCTTTTTGGCTGCCATCACAAAGTCCTTCCCTTAAAGGCACAATATGTAAGATTTTTAGATTAAAATATCCAAAAACCACTTGAACAATTTAATATATTTTTGTGTTCTTACATTATCCCAAATGTTTCCAAGAATGTTTAAATTTGTGGGGGGGTTTTTGTGTAATTTGTCAAGTTTTTTGCCAGGTGGCTTTTTTAATTCTATGATGTCATTGCGTTGCTGTCTTGACGCCAGTCAATTGCTGCTTTACTGATTGTGGTTTTGAGTCTCGATGCATCTGCCCTCTTCAGGGAACACAACAATGCGCAGTATCTTAAGCTGCGTTCACACTTGTAGTTTGTTTTGTTTGGTCCGGACCAAGAAACAAAAACAAAACATATAGTCCTGGGGCCTGTATCATGATGGTAGGTTAACAAACTCAGGGTTACAGGATTAGTTTCGAGTTGACTAAACCAAACCAATCTAGTCAGGCTTTGTTGGTCCCATGATGCCGATCATCAGCTTTCTCTGTCAACTCAGGCTTTGATCCGGAGTTTAGGAGTTTAGCTGTGACAGTAGTGAACAGCCAATCACATGCTGTGGATCAGTGAAACTGACATTCACTTCTCGCGAGAGAAGCAGCGAGATTCATTTCTCTCTTCTGCAGAATATTACATGATTGAAAAATATTAAGAATTAAAGTGTTACCAAGAATTTAAACAAATTTACACAGCGAGAAGATAATAGCTGTCTATAAAAGAGTACAACTTAAAGAAAATATTCACTACGTCAATGCAAGTAAAAGTTATGAAGTTAGTTTAGTTGATATATCGTATAGAGAATTGAACATTTAAGCTCACATGTAGTCATTTTTATAGCTTTATTTATTGATTTTAAACCTTACCTTTGTATGACCTTTTGTATAGGCTATTAATGATTGATTAACTAAAATGATACATGTGTAATCAATTACGGGTATAATAATTACATAAATGATATCTAAATCATTCAAAATCATTGTTATTATAAATAAGCATTGTTAAAAGCCAGACACTTTAGTCTTTAATAGTCATTTGCTATGTAGTGACCTTTAATTTGTAGTAGAAACAGGGGGAGTGACTTTGTTGTATCAGAGGCGTGTCACTTTGCTCACAGCTGATTGGTCCAATATCAGTTTGATCTCTTATCCAGAACATAACCTGCCCTGGACAAGGGGGTAGCCCAGCCCCCGGAAAGCGTACCTTCCATAGGGGCAGCCATTGCTAACCAAGCCATCACCTGCTGTTAGCATCCCATTGACTCCCTTTCATTTTGGCCTCACTTTGACAGCGAATATCTGTACATCTGAGGCGTTTAAAGACTCCATTCGTCCATTGTTTATTTCTAAACAAACACAACAATGTATAAAATGCTCCATTACCTTGTATCTTACACGTTTTTGTAAAAAGTAGGCTAACGATTGCATCATAACCACGCACTCCGTCGCGCTGTACCGTATAGACCCGAGGAGAAGCTCGTAGGCAATCTTTTACTGTCTATGAGGCAATCGGGGGGACGTGGAGGCATAAACGCAGATAGAGATATTGCAGATCCTGCTTCATTCATCAAAAGTTGCTCCTGCTCACCCTCTCTGTCTCTACAAGATTCGGTGATTCAGATTTTAAGTTGCACAACTACTAGAAGACTTACTGCTGTCAGACAGGCTGATCACGTCACATCTACGTGGTCAAGCTCAGTCTGAGGCTGCGCAGTACATCAGCCATCAGGAAGTGATGCTTCTACCTGACTTCAGTTTTCCCCGTCGAAGCCTATGGGGTCGCTGTGTTCATTTATTTTACTGTCTATGGCCCTGGAGCAGGTTAGCCGTGGAGCGTAAGTTACTATGGAGATGAACACGGCTAAAAGCCAAACCACTTTAATGCTACCTAAAACCCAGGATTAGCACAAACTAAGCTTAAACATATCTGGCTAGCCATGCAGCTAAACCGGCTTCATGGTATAGGCCCCTGAGGTAGGCCACAAATGAAGTGCCCCAGCAGTGGCTAACCTGCTCCAGGGTAGGTTAGGTTCTGGATAAGAGATCTGAAACTGAAATTAGACCAATCAGCTGTGAGCAAGTCACTCCCCCAGTTTCTACTCCAAATTAAAGGTTACTACATAGCAAATGGTTTTTAAAGACTAAAGCGTCTGGCTTTTAACAATGCTTATTTAAAAAAAACACTTTTGAATGATTTAGATATCATTTATGTAATTATTATACCCTTAATCAATTACACATGTATCATTTTAGTTAATCAATCATTAATAGGCACTTAGTTAAAATTAATATAAATAGCCTATATAAAGGTCATACAAAAAAGCTTTAAAACCAATAAATAAAGCTATACAAATGACTACATGTGAGCTTAAATGTTCAATTCTCTATATATGGTATATCAACTAAACTAACTTTATAACTTTTACTTGCATTGACGTATAAGATATTTCTTTAAGTTGTCCTCTTTCATAGACAGCTCTTTTCTTCCTGTCTATTTGTTTAAATTCTTCATATTTTTCAATCATGTAATATTCTGCAGAAGAGAGAAGTGAATGTCAGTTTCACTGATCCACAGCGTGTGATTGGCTGTTCACTACTGATGTCACAGCTAAACTCCTAAACTCAGGATCAAAGCCTGAGTTGACAGAGAAAGCTGATGATCAGCATCATGGGACCAACAAAGCCTGACTAGATTGGTTTGGTTTTGTCAACTCGAAACTAATCCTGTAACCCTGAGTTACCATCCTGTAAACTACCATCATGGTACAGGCCCCAGGAATTGGTTTTGGAGTTTTTTTTCCCTTTTCTTTTGTACAGGATGGTGAGTTTTGTTTGTTTCGTTTACAGGGAAAGCATAGGTAAGTAAGCTGACCCAGAAGATTCTTTTGTTTTTCCTCTGTAGTAAGGGAAGGATTTTACTCTGAGTTGTAGTTTAGATTAGTTAGCTCACCAGTCCTTATTTTAAGTTTTGGTATGTGTTTATATCTTTGTTTGTTTTTGTTACTTTCTGTTGTCAATACATTTTATTCTATTCTTGCCCTGGCCTTTGCAGTGTTTATTTTAGGTCGTAACAGACATCATTCCTGTGTTACCCTCGATTTCCGGTAGAAACCATGGAAACACCAAAGACGCTTTAATATATTATGTGTTTTATTAGACAGTGAGCAACTGTTTGGATCCATTTATCGACAGAAAACGAATCATTGTTCTATAGCTCAACACAGTTAGTCTTATTGTTTAAATCTCATTTTCTTGATTTACCATGAGTACCATGTTTTACCATGCCTAATATGGATCTATCTTACTGCAGTGTGAACAAGTGTCTCATAGTAGCCACCAAGAGAACACACAGAGTAGCATTATAACAACTTTCAACACACTCAAATGTATCTAATATGATAAACAGCGCTGCGTTACCTCACATACACATGAGCGGAAGAAGCAAAAGCTCGTCTGCAGCGTAATAAAAGCTCTGTGAAATAAAGGCGTCATCAAGCTACGCATTTGTGTTGAATAAGCGACCTCTAGCGGCGAAAAACTACATATTGTGGCTTTAAACAATCGGTCACACCGAGGCACTTTCCATCACTCAAAGAAATCCTGATGGAGTTTTGGCTTCTTCAACAAAAATTCTTCTTATCTAATAAAGTTGTTGAAGTTTCTATTAAAATTATCCATAATTGTTATCCGATAAATTATAAACTTGCTAAATTTAACAATACAATTTCACCCAATTGCTCTTTTTGCCTTCAATATGAAGAGACGATTAATCACTTATTTTGGGACTGTACTTATTGTAAAGTATTCTGGATTGATTTTTCAAATTTTGTTAAAAAATAATTATATCCAAACTTTTGTATAACCCACAAAATTTTGTTTTTTGGTTATTCTTTGAATTTAGACCCTTCTCATTGTAAATTTATTATTAATTTATTGCTTTATTGTGCTAAATTTTACATTCATAAATGTACATTTTCAAAGAAATCTCCCTCTTTTTTATTTTCAGGAAAGATTTTGATATGTATGTAAACTCATTAAGAAAATCGAATAATTCTATTGCATGTAAGACTCTTATATGGTGTTAGTCCTTTAAGCTAACATAGCTTGCTTTTGGAGCATTGTTGGTAACCCTTATAGTTTTTTTGTTCTTTGTAAGTGTACTTATTGTTCATTTTGTGCATAATAAAAAAAGAAATAAAAAAAAGAAATCCTAATGGATAAAATCAAGGCTTATCTTAATTTTTTTCCCCACATTGATGTTTTATAAAATTAAATAATACTCTGACATCCAAGAAAGACACAAAGTGGGTGTTTGTCATTTATTAGATGAGACGGGGGTGACAAGGTCTCAACATTCAAGATGTGTTTTCATTAACAATAAATTATCTTTTTACAAAATGAAATGGGACAATTATTTGGCAATAACTCTTTACCACATGTTTTCATATGAACATGCCCACAACTATAAAAACACATACTCCAGCTGAGCAGCAAGATTCATCGCTCATGGAAGTTACATTCTCTCGGAAAGGATTGTTAAACTCTGTCCAAACCAGATGCGACATAATAAAGTGACAAAAGCATATATTCTACATAGATGGAAAGTTTTGCCCTAACTCATGCTCCAACATTTTTTTTGCCTAAAATCTCCTTTTGTGTTTCACAAAAAGAAAATCTAGTAGGTTTGGAATTTTCATTTTTGGGTTAACTATGCCTTTAAGGAAAGTCGGCTCACTTGGCAGCCATCTTGTTCGCACTTCCAGACAGCCATTTTCTAGTCAATTGCATCTCATATTTGCTTTATATTATTTTCATAAGGGCTACATCCAAAATCACACACTCCCTTAAGTAGGTACTTATTTTGAATAAGTAATTACTTCACGACCGTAAAAAAAAAAGTACATTCTATATAGGGCCTGTCCCAAATGGCACCCTAAACACTTGCGGTCTTCCTACGAGTCCGCACTTTCGTGACCTAATGGCACTTTGACTATCGGGAAGAAGCTCACAAAATGGCGCATTGAGAGCACATATCGACCGCATAGGGGTGCTCGTGAGCTCATGACGCTTCAGAAACCTAAAATGACTAAATGGGACACCCTACGGTCTCATGGACTTAACGGACATGCGCACGCGGCAGCCATTGCAAGTCCACAACACTGAAAGTGCACATGAAGAGTGCCATTTGGGACAGGGCCATAGTATGAATGTAATCTGAACATATTGACGAAGCCATTGACAAATCCTCTCCTGTGGCCTCATGGGATAGTAAAGTGTCCATCATACACACACACTTCAGAATCTCGCCAGAAGCGGTAGGTCGTCCGGCAACTGTACTGTGAATTCAGACATGCAGTGAAAAAACAATATGTGACAAAAGAAGTATGTAATTTCGGATGCAGCCATAGACCGAAATCTCATATGTCATGTGTAATGAACAGTATAACGAAACTCGAGTGATCGAAAAGGTGATTGGTTGGTATTAAACATCACTGTGTCATGTGACGTCACGGAGCATTTCAGTGTGAACAAATGACTTCCCGCGTCGCATCTGGTTAGGACATGGTGTTAGACTGGTTTAACAAGATTACTCTCATGTGTGTGTGTAGTGTGTTTGTGTAGGAAAAACATTGTTTAATGTGTGTATGTGCGTGTGTGTGTGTGTGATTATACACACACTTTCATGTGGCACGTGCAAAAAACGCCTCAGTGTTCTTCATCTGCATTTTTTACTTCAATGTTTCACGTTTTAAGCACATGAAAAAAAGAAAGAAAAAACAAATCGCATTTAAAACTCCAGATATGTGCAGTTGATTAGCTTTGTTCATTTTCTCTCGTTTTGTTCTTCAAGTGGATGAGAGGAGAATGAGCTCCACACCACGGTACAGTACATCCTCTTTGTCCTCAGAGGTTAGTTTAAAAACACAAACCTGTATTGTCAGTAAAGGTGTGACCATGCACATTAATACATTCCTTTTCGAGAGAAGCGTTATGACGTGACAAAAGTCCTGACGTAGCATTTGTTTTATCCTTCACCTCATATGCGGCAACGTCAGAAAAGTGGTCCCCGTGTGTGACTGCGGAAGTTGAAATCCTTCATGCTAACAGCGTGTTAGGACTGTATGGAAGCAGCGATTCAAAAACACAAGTGCTTATAGTGCAAGAGCTGTTCCTCGACCCTGTCAAGTCCTCGGAGTGACGCCGGACACGTATTCAAATATAAAACACTGGACACAGAATGACGATCAGTCCACCGTACATCTAGATGACGTCGCTCCCGGGTCAGGAATTAGAAGAAGGAATGGTGGCGGTTATGGGATGTCATTTCTGGCTCCTTATCTACAGGTCAGTCCAGGTCGGAGTGTACTGGGGACTTTTAGCTGCGCGGCGCCCCCTGGAGGCGGCTCTGGCCCCCTGCGCTCCTTCCTGAACCTGCTGGATCCGCTGACACTCTTTGAGGTTCTGAGCCCGAATTTCTGCGCTCATGATCCTCTCCACCACCCGGGTGGGGAACCAACCTCTCTCTCCATCATGCAACCTTTCACCAAACATCCAGCCTGAGGGAAAGAGATGAATATGCAATGGGGGTTCAGAGAGAAGAATAACAGGAAGGACATGCCACAAAAATAGTAAAAAGAACAGACGACAGGAAGCAACATAGTGAGAGACAAGCAGATGATGCAGACTTGAAAGACTCAGACATGGTCTTGCCAAAAACAGCAAAGGCCGATGAAGCTGCATGGCTTATCGCAAGGCTTTTACGTAACACTGTAAACATTGACAGACTTTTCAGGGCGCCGAGTGTGTGCCGATGTGTTTGTGATCTCTTACCGTCATCTGTACTCTCCAGCATGTGAAGCACATCAGCCATTTCTACAGAGAGCTCATCAGGTTCCTGAGAAGAGTACGACTGGATACACTGAACCTGCGGAGAATCTGACACGCACCCGCAAAAACAATAAATCATACTGCACACTGATACAAAGAAACACACTAATTCAACTCATGATGAAAAAAACAAAAAAGATATTATCATTATTTTATTACATTATTTTATAATATTATAAGAAATATATATTATATGAATTATTTTATATTATAAATAAAATATATTATATTATTATTATATTTTTTATTATAAATTAAATTAGTATTATATATCATATTTATTAGTACATTCATTATTTTATAATTTTATAAATAAAAGTATTATATATTACACTAATTCAACTCATGACAGATCCAAATAAAATATTTGATTATATTAATTATTTTATATTATAACTGAAAAATAATTATATGTATTTTATTTATAATCTTATAAAATAATGTAATAATATATATCATTTTTATTTTATTTATTATATAAAATAATTCATATAATCATATAATATATATTTTTAAGGTGTAATATTATAAAATGTAATATAATATAATAATGTAATAAATATAATAATAATGGTTTTTATTTTATTTTAATCTGTCATGAGTTGAATTAGTGTTATATATTTGTTTTTTATTTATCAAATAATTATTGTAATAAGTGAGATATATATTTAATTTATAATAAAAATATAATAATAGTTTAATAATTTATTAAATTAAATATTATATATCATACTTTTTATTACAATAATTATTATATAAATAAAAAACAAATATATAACACACTAATTCAACTCATGACAGATTAAAATAAAATAAAAACCATTATTATTATATTTATTACATTATTATATTATATATCATTTTATAATATTACACCTTAAAAATATATATTATATGATTATATGAATTATTTTATATAATAAATAAAATAAAAATGATATATATTACATTATTTATTTTATAATGTAATTAAATATTATATATCATACTTATTATTACATTAATTATTTCACAATTTATAAAATAAAACAAATATAACGCACTAATTCAACTCATGACAGATTAAAATAAAAAATATTATTATTATTATTATTATATAACTATTTTATAATATTAAAAAATACAAATATATATGATATTATTTATATTATAAATAAATATGATACATTTTATTTTTATACTATATTATAAATATATAAAATATTTTACAAAATTATAAATAAATATAATGCATTATATTATTAATATACATTTTTTTATAATATTATCATTAAATATGATCTATAATATTATTATATTATTATTTTATATTTTAAATAAAACACAATATATATTATGTATTTTATTTATAGTATATATTTATTTAAAAATAATTTAAATAAATAAAATGATAAAATATTAAATAAAAAAAATGCCTCTATTATTGGGACTAGAGAAGAAATAGGACAGTAAAATATGATGAATAAAGACTGAAAGGAAATGAGAACTGGGGTTTTGGGTCAATGACAGTTTGCTGTGGGCGGAGCTAACTAGTATGATAAGGCAGAAATGGAAACGTCTTAATGATACAAAAACATGGAAGAGATGGTTATCTTGCCTGGTTCAGGCATATAAATTCCCATTTTTACATTTAGCAGCTTAAGCATTTATCAAAACCAACGTGCTTTCAGTGCATTCAGTTTCCTTAGAATCAAACCTGTAATAGCGCCATTTTACACGTGTGCAGGCATTTATGTGATGTACCTGGTTGTTGAGTGCTGGTTGAGAGGAATCTCGTACGGCGGTTTGGAGTCAAAGCGTATATCCAGCGCAGTTTATCGCTTCTGTAAACATTCAGAGCGCCATTAGTGCACAAAGCAAATATGTACTGTAATCTCTGAGATAATGGCTCGGGACTGTGTTCTCACATGCTTTCACTCTTGAGCATGTAGCTGACTTCTCTGTCCTCCTGGTTCTCCAGCAGTTTGAGCACAAACACAGAGGCCAGCATCTGACCCTGATCCTCCAGGTCTTCGGTCCTCAGCATGGAGCGACTGCAGGAGTCCAGAACCTGGTACTTCTCTCCACTGAGACACACATACAAATACACACATGCAATCAACAAACATAAAATACCCGAGAAACATGCATATGTGGACAGACATATCAGATAGAAGTCGATCAATCGGACAATATTTAGCCATTTCAGCAGTCATCTTTTGACAAATCCTATCAATGGACAATAAACTATTTCTATGGGGGTTTTTCTCAACAAATTTGGTCTAAAATAAGTGTTTATTTCATTTTCATCTCTTTCACTGTCAGTAAATTGTATTGCATCTAAATCAAAATCTGTCTAGATTTAAATACTGGCATTGGCCGAATGATGACATTATCACGATGGCATCTTTTGAACGAAGTTGAGCGGATGACGTTACAGACCTGGAGCTGCGTTTGGTGATGAGCAGCAGGTTATTGAACAGGAACAGGTAAATGGGGTGGTAGAGCTTGCGGCTGCGCATGGTCCTCGTGCTCTTGGGTCCAGACATCTGCTGCACCTCACCCTTCTTCAGCAGCCAGCGGGAGTGCGAAATCACTGGCACTGACTGAACATAAGAGAGGACAACTGCTCTTTAGGGACTTATAAAGATGAGCATTTAAGAGTTTCATTCTGATACATGAGTTAACCGTTCTTACCAAGGACACTTGCAACGATTAAAGGGATAGTAGACACTTTTAAAAAAAAATTTTTAACCATTTATATGCCCTCATGCTCCTAAACTCTAATTATTTTTCTATGTGGAACACAAAATAAGATGTTAAACATAATGTTCACATTGGTCGTTTTTATAGCATGAACATGCATGGCAGTCAAGCTCCAAAATGAGCTATACTCCAGCTCTGGCGTCATTCAAGATGTGAAAATGTGTTGCACAAAGTTCGACATTAACATATCAAATGCCACTGGTTCTTATTTGTTTCATAATTGAATGAGATGCATCGTTTCAATAAGCATGAGGTCTACTTTACAGCTACGGCACAAGATATTTTCAGGGCATAAATTTCAGTCCGTTCATCACAGCTATTACCGTATTTGGCGAAAAAACTTGCACCTACTGTAAGTATTACACCATGTCCTAACTACACGCAACGCGATAAGATTCCACCGACAAGCAACTTGTCTGTCCATACCAGACACGCCGCGACTACGAGATGGGACAAATCAATCAAAAACCACAGCCAATCAGAACAGCGTGTGGGCGGGCTCTTGCGGGAAGTGCACGGCACCAGAGATAAATCCTGAGGGCACTCGCAAGGAAATGGATAAGTACATAATCAAATCCACAAATATTACACCATTTAAACATTACTAAAATACAGACTGAGTTACTAAAACAATCTTTGTCATAGAATATACTTGTTTGTTCACAGTTTGAACGTTCTTGTTTCCATTTGTTTAATTTCAAGATCTGAGGTGAATTATCCTTTGTTGCTTTTAGTACGACTAACAAAGCTGGGAGCACTAAATGATATTCAAAGTCACATTACATGCCGCTTTTAAAGCTACACTGTGTAACTTTTTTAGTCTATTCTTAGCTAAAAACACTTCGTTCTTTCAAAAATATATGTGCTCATTAATGTATATTTACTTCTTTCAAGTAATAAAGTATTCTCGTAAGTTTATAATATGCCATTGAAAATACATAAGGTAATGGGATCTAACGGTGGTCGCCATGTTGCCCCTCCATCTTGAAAGTACATTAGCCAAAGAGGGACATACCCGTAAATTCAAGCTTCGCCTTTCGCGTTTTAACCGGTTTTAATACTCGATGGCACTGTACAAAATTCCCTGCCTCGCGCATGTGCGCGTCAACTTGTTCAGACTTGTCTGGTGCATGTGCAGAGAGTTTTCATCTCAGCAGCTCCAGTAACAGAGTTTTGAGGAATAAACAAGCCAGGAAAACTCCGTATAACTCTGTTTTTCCTTGTGTGGTATTTCTGTGCGTTAATAACTCCGTAAGTAATAATAGTTATTGTCATTGTAGATGTGTTTCAGAGTGTGTCATCGCGTAATTCAGTTGATGTCACCTCAGAAGTATTTTTGTGTCAACATACAATAGCGTAATGCTCACCTATTTGAATAATCATTCAGTTATTTTGTTATCAACAATGTTTATTCGTTTATAGAAAATATTTGCTTTTAATGTATGTTGATGGAAATATGTATCAGGTCTGATCGGCATATTAACAATTGTTATACAGAGCGCACTGCAGTGCTAAAGCTGCGCACACACTTTTGTAACCGGACACCGCTTGTTAGCAGCAGCAGCGGCAGCTCCGCTCCTTTTAATGCAGCTGCCTTTAGCGCCTATATATCGTACAATAAGCTCTGGTTTATGGTTACATTATACAAATGTAACTTATAAGTATAGTTATACAGTTCTTAACTGTGTATGTATATTTACCATCCTTATTTGTTCTCTCACAGAAACCACATTTATGTACATATCCACGCAAACCTGTTTATGCCTTGCAATTGGATGACTGAATAAACATTACTATCATCAAAGTTCACTCTGGATTAGCTGCAGTTCTTTCTAGCCGAATAATTAGGCCAGTTGAGTTCCAACCATCCCACTGCGCACAGAATATCCCACAGGCACCGTGTCGAATGTGGACGAGGTCGAACTGGAAGCCATGTTAATCTTGGACTAAATCGGCCACCGTAGGAGTTGAAACGAAATCGGAATTGAGAGGAACAGAAACTAAAATTCACTGGATGGTCATATACCTTTTCACCACTAGATGGGGAATATCACACAGTGTAGCTTTAACATTAAATACAGCACATAAACACTACCTGAGATTATCATTGCCATGTTTTGTGTTGTTGTTCCAGCCACAACGTCACAGACAGAAACATTTCTAAAACAGAATCATTGCGTGTCACCGTTGCGGCTGGTTAGGACAAAAACTGTAATTAACATGGAAAAGATACCTTTTATCGTAAGTCGCGGCGCCGCATCTGAAAAATTGTTGCAAAAAAAAAAACTGAAGCTGAAATAATGTAAAATAACAGCAAATACAACGTGACGCGTCCAAACATTAGAAAAACTGCACTGAAAAAAAATTATGTAGGATTTGGTTTGAAACTATTATTAAAATTGCTAGGACATTTCATAAATAATTAATTACTAAGAAACAACATTGAATTAAATACAAAAACTTTTAGACTGAAATAGTATTTTCTTGTAAAATCGGTTCCAATAATCTTTGTTTTACTTAAAACTATTAAAAAATATATATATATATTACTGTGTATAAACATTTTATGGCTTCAGAAAACGTGGATTATACATCATAGTGCATGGTGCTACTTTTTAAAGCTTTTTTTTGTTTTGTTTTGTTTTATTCTTGACAGTATCCAGTCAACATTTGCAGGGTTAGTTCACCCAAAAATTACATTTCTATCATTAATTTCTCACACTCATGTCATCCCAAACCTGTAAGACCTTCATTCATCTTCAAAACACAAATTAAGATACTGTATTTCTGAACCACCCATAGGCAGCAACACCATTGCAACTTTCAAGGCCCAGAAAGGTAGTAAAGAGATTGTTAAAATAGTCCATGTGACTCTAGTGGTTCAACTTTAATTTTAAGAAGCGACAAGAATACTTTTTGTGCTAAAAAAAACCCCCAAACAAACAAAAAAAACTGACTGACACGGAAGAGAAGAAATTGTTGAATAAAGTCGTTATTATTTTTTTATTTTTTAGCACAAAAAGTATTCTCATTATGTCATAACATTAAGGTTGAACCACTGGAGTCACATGGACTATTTTAACAATGTTTTTACCACCTTTCTGGGCCTTGAAAGTTGTAATGATGTTGCTGCCTATGTTCAGGGAGCTCTCGGATTTCATCAAAAATATCTTAATTTGTGTCATGAAGATGAACGAAGGTCTTACATGTTTGGAACGACATGAGGGTGAGGAATTAATGACTGAATTTTCATTTTTGGTTGAACTAACTCTTTAATTTGGTTGCATGGAAAAAGCAGCTTTAACAGTCTGCTAAACATCTCCTTCTGTGTTCAACAGAAGAAAGAGGGTTATTCCTAACACAGGTTAGGAATGACGTGGAAAAATGAAATGTTAGGGTGAACTGAGCTTCATTCAGGGTTATGACACAACATCTTTACAATGAATCTTTGACTTCTTTTGTGTACCTTTGACTTGAATTCAAGTGTCTTCTCGATGCTGATCAGCTCCTCAGTGCGACTCATCTTCCTAACACCTTCATTGCACTCCTTCACAATCTGAGAACCACGACAAACACACACACACACACACCCACATGGTCATTTATATCTTGGGGGGGATTTCCTATTCACTTCTATTTTAACATGAGCTACTTATAAGTACTCTGCACTAACCCAAATACTCACCCAACCCTTAAAAAACAACTTTAGGTATTTTTAGATCCAAAAATAGACCATTATTTAGCCCCTTTTTAAAATGATTTAATTTGTGGGAATATCTCCAGTTCTTCAGGTTTTACGATTTCATCAGAAATGATGTCATCACTGTTAAAATAACAAACTCCCACACACAAGAACAAGTTTGACTAAATAATACTTACAAGTTTCACCCCAACTAGGAGTTCAAGTATTAGCTGTTTGATAACCAGAGGTTTAACAAACCTTTATAAATGAGTAAACTGCCGATGAACTCTTCTTATATATCTGAATCATATGATTGGTGAAAATGTTTTACATCTTCGGTGAATTTGTAAAAAAAAAAAGTGTTGTGACGACATGTCCAAAACAACCACACCAAAATGGCAGCAGTCTTAACAGTTCAAAATGGTCAGATACCTTTACATATGTTGTATTTCTATTTCGTGTGTGCCATTTTATTATATCAAGTGGTCATTGATGCACTTAAAGGCACAATATTTAAGATTATTTTGGATTCAAATATCCCAAAACCACTAGAACAATGTTATATATTTTCTTGACTTGTGTCCTTACATTATCCCAAATGTTTCCAAGAATGTTTAAATCCAGAGAAATAAGCAATCAATGACATCACCCTCGATTTCCGGTTTTATGTTGCAGAAACCATGGAAACACCAAAGACGCTTTAATATATTATGTGTTTTATAAGACAGGTGAGCAACTGTCTAAACTCAAATGTATCTAATATAATAAACAGCGCTGTGTTACCTCACATACACATGAGCGGAAGAAGCGACAGCGCTCGTTTGCGGCGTAATAAAACCTCCGCAAAATCAAGGCGTAGAGCGACCTCTAGCAGCGAAAAACTACATATTGTGGCTTTAAATTTTGTGCAAAAGCATTTAGTGGTGAATTAATGTAGTGATGATGTATTTCCTGTCAACAGCCACACCAAACCACGCATGGATACATTTCGGCTTTATGCACAGCAAAAACCCCAGTGTTAAATTAACACTCCTCAGAGTTTATTTGACTCCACACTCAAAGAGTGTTAAAAGCAACTCCGAAGAAGTGTTAAAGTTAATGAGATAATTAAGTGATTAATTAAGTGATGATTGAATATAAGTGAAGACACCTGATGATAACAAGCATAATCGCTGAAGGAAAGTCACCATTTTTAAGTCACCATTATGGTGATTAGTTAAAACTCATGAATATGTTATGTTAGTTAAAACTCATGAACTTAGTCATGAAGATTTTCAAAATACAACCGACAACACCTGATCACATTTTCTCTGGACTTGACAAAAACGAATGTTATAAAACCAAGGGTCAAGAGCCCGACTAAAATAAACACTGATTACCATAATGGTGACTATGTGATTCTGCTTGTTATCATCAGGTGTCTTCACTAATTGTCAATCATCACTTAATTATCTCATTAACTTTAACACTTCTTCAGAGTTGTACCTTTAACACTCTTGAGCGTGGAGTCAAATAAACTCAAAAAGTTTTTGCTGTGTGATTGTTGCCATAAAACAAATCATTTGAGTCTGAGAACTTGAATAGTAGTTCTATCGTATTATGTAATTCCAATGTAACACGAACCCAGCAATAATCGCTTTAAGACGTTTAAAGAAAAACAATTAAGAACAAAAAGCATCAATCAACCGCACAGCTGTTAAAGTCATTTTGTGGGTGTGTCTGCAGGTACGAGAGGTGTGGCACGGTAACCTTGGTACCGCGGACAACAGGGTAAGACTTGCTTGACAGGTGAAAGTCCAGAGACAATGAGACCTAATGACAAGTCTTATTACCACACCCTGAAATCAAAACACACACAGACACTTACCCTTTCCAACTCTTGATGTGCTAATATAGCCGTCTTTTCTCTGTCAGAATTTTCCTCCACCTTCTTGAGAATATTCTGGAACACAAAGAAGAAATTTTGATGTAGACCACGTTTACCAACACCCTACTCAAAAACTGCATACAAATGCAATGCAGTGTTTTCATAAATAATGTACAAACAAACTATCCATATTAATTCAGAGCAATTTACAATATTCATGGAGTTTAAAATTTGTTAATAGTGCCAGATTTCTGAGACAGACTAAGGGTGCGTCTCAATCAGTTCCCTCGCTCCTGAGTTCGTGAATCAGTATATCGTGTAGCTACACATATTCGGGCAGTGCTAAGGACAGTAAAGGACACTGGCTCACTACACATTGGGACACTGATGACTCAATTTCCTCACATTACTGATATTTATGAACAACAGCAGAGCTGATATCTTTCTGACATTACTTATAATGTAATTTAAAGTACATTATGATATAATATTTTGCTTGTTAAATATATACGCGTAACATTTCAGCCGTAAATAAATTATAAATTGTGTTCATTACCTGTCTAGCGATGTATGTTTATCCTGAAATATAATCAAATAATGTTTTCTATTTTTAAAAACATATATCACGTGTCCTTATGAGTAGTGAGGTTGCTTAGGTGATTTCATTTTCTTGCTTCATAACGTCCGCTAAGGGAACATAGTGAGCATCAACACACCCTGTGTTTTGTGCTGCATTGTGGGACTTTTTAGGGAGCGAACATTTCAGTCCACTGGAGCTCTTAAAATGTCAGACTCCCTGATCATTGCCTTGACTACTGAACTAGGGAGCTGATTGAGACGTTATTCAAGATATTCAAGACTTCTAAACTGGCTGACGCTTACCTGCACAAGTAGCTTGAGTCGTGTGATTCGCTGGAAGGGGAGGATGAGGAAGGAGGTAAACGAGAGGCCCTTCACTTTCGGCTGATTCTCCAGGATGGATATTTTCTCTCGGAAAAGAACGTTTTCTTGTCTGAAAGATACAGACACACTCCTGACATTTATGTACAATTATGTGAATGCAAATTTAGCCAAGAGTTGGTGTGACCGCAAAACACAGAGGAAGCTACTTAAAAAAATGCAACTCACTAAAACAGAAACTACTCTATAGAACAAGAAAAGCTTTGTTGTTGAGATTGTGTTTGTTGAAGGGATAAGGTCATAATGTTACATTACATTACCTCACCGTATACTGTCAAAACAAATCATCAAATAATATTTAAGAAAGTATGCATTTGAGGGAGGTGAAGTTACAAAAAATTAGAAAAAGAGCGTTTTCACAGCGATGCTATAGAAAAACCATTTTTGGTTCCCCAAAGTACTTTTCAGTGAACCGTTATTAAAATAACTTTTTTCTTTTTTTAAAATCCACTATAAAGAACCTTTTGTGCAACTGAAAGGTTCCATGGATGTTTAAGGTTCCTCATCAATGCCAATAAAAAACCTTTATTTTAAGAGTGAAGTGAATAACACTGATTATCTCTTCATCACGGCACCTGTTAGTGGGTGGGATATATTAGGCAGCAAGTGAACATTTTGTCCTCAAAGTTGATGTGTTAGAAGCAGGAAAAAGGGGCAAGTGTAAGGATTTGAGTGAGTTTGACAAGGGCCAAATTGTGATGGCCTAATGACTGGGTCAGAGCATCTCCAAAACTGCAGCTCTTGTGGGGTGTTCCCGGTTTGCCGTGGTCAGTGTCTATCAAAAGTGGTCCGAGGCCGCAGACCAGTCAGGGTGCCCATGCGGACCCCTGTCCACCACCGAAAAGCACCAACAGTGGGCATGTGAGCATCAGAACTGGACCATCGCGCAATGGAAGAAGGTGGCCTGGTCTGATAAATCCCTGGGGAACACATGGCACCAGGATGCACTATGGGAAGAAGGCAAGCCGACGGAGGCAGTGATGCTTTGGCCAATGTTCTGCTGGGAAACCTTGGGTCCTGCCATCCATGTGGATGTTACTTTGACACGTATCACCTACCCAAGCATTGTTGCAGAACATGTACACCCTTTCATGGAAACGGTATTCCCTGGTGGCTGTGGCTCTTTCAGCAGATAATGCGCCACCACAAAGCAAAAATGGTTCAGGAATGGTTTGAGGAGCACAACAATGAGTTTGTTGTGAAAAAGAGTCATTTTAAACCACATTCACAATTCACAACCAAAAGTGAAACAGCCATAGAAACGGAAATGGACAAGAGCAGCAACTTATTGATGCATACTACTGTACTTCACAAGATTAATTTGCATAATGCACATTTCAGTTTCAGCTAATGTCGTGTTCAATGGCCTGAGGCAGAATGCTTCCTTCAGAGTACAGCACATACACCGGATACTGTCTACTATTAAAAAAAGAAACACCTCTCATTTTGTGACTGATTATAGTTTTGATTCCTTATAACAAATGGAAGGTCAAGTAAGACACCTGGCACGGTATACATTATTATAGCCATTATTAAGTACTAGGTCATTCTGTGCATACAGAAAGTTTGGATAGAATACATACTATATATTGCAGATGTTGAAAACAAGCCCAATATTTCACCTGGATTTTTGACAAATATGCACAGTTTAGCCTGTTGTCCAGCAGGTGGCCTATGACTCAAGCTGCCTATATTGAAGAGCTTTGATAGCACACTAAAAAATGCTGGGTTGTTTTCAACCCATGTTTGGGTCAAATATGGACAAACCAAACCAAATTGTTAAATTAAATGCTAAACCCAACGGTTGGGTTTGTCCATATTTGACCCAAACATTGGTTGAAACAGCCCAGCATTTTTTAGATTGCAGCACTTCCATTAAACTACTTATTCTTCATTTTGCATTTCACTGCTTAAAGATAAAAATAGGTTTAATTGTTGTAAAAAATAATTAGTATTTAGTATGATATCGCCTCTAGGACAACACAATGAACTACTTGAAATGAACTTAACTAGGTCACAAAGCAGGAAGATGGTGTATGAGGTTAGACTTTACTTTACTTACATGAACCAGTGTGGTTTAAAAACAACAAAACATGCTTGTTTCTGATGCACAACCTAGCTGTTGTTTTGGCTGTAATACACACACACACACACAGGCTGGATTTAACCCTAATCTTAACAGGAATGAAAAGAACTAAAACTCCCCAGGCCTGAGGGCAGAAAGTCCCAAGAGCTTTACGAGGCTTAAACACACAAATGAAAGCAGCTACACAAATGCTCACACAACACATCAGAAGACAGCAAGGACCGAAGCCTAAAGGCTCAGGCAAGAATCCAGGTAGACAGCTGGTCTGTGGAGACACTCACACTCAACATGCAGCAGACTAGACGATTTACACAACAAACGCACATAACTGTTCCTTACTCTCCTGAAAATACCCCACATTTACACATGTACAATCAATAACACTCACACAAAACTGTCATATGAAGACCTGGAATAGACTGTTTATGTTAATCCATCTTTTGAGTTCCACGGAAGAAAATCAGTAGCCTAATACAGTTTGGGACAACATGGATGTGAGTAAAGGATCACAAATCTTTCGTTTTTGGGGGGTGAACTATCACTGGAATAAATGTAAAGTGTCATGGAATTTTACTAAGCCAAGTAATCGTGGGAACATTGCAGAAGACACATCGATGCGTTTCTGTTGTTGTTTCTTGTATGCGCCACACCCACCACACAAGTCAAGTCACTGTGTTAGATTTAATTACTAAAGGCATCACATACAGCGTCATGTTACGCCACAGACAAGGAAACACTCTTACATTCTAAAGCTTATTACGCACAAAGACAAGGAAAGTATTTTGGACCACATAACACATGAATCTGCATGTTGGTTTAGTTGGTGGATGTTCAGCCAAATTTATTTGTCTCTTAGTTGTCTCTCTAGTGAAGCTGGTCGACCAAGAAACTCTTGGCAAAACACCACAGGTGAATAGGGTAAAAAAAGTTTTCTGATATGTAAATGAGGAATTATATAATCAAGTATGTGCTAATTTATAATAATTATAATTTGTTACATTTATATAGCGCTTTTTTAGGCACTCAAAGCGCTTTACATAGAAGGGGGGAATCTCCTCAACCACCACCAATGTGCAGCACCACCTGGATGATGTGACGGCGGCCATATTGCACCAGAACGCCCACCACACACCAGCTGATTGGTGGAGAGGAGACAGAGTGATGAAGCCAATCTTATATGTATATGGGGATGATTAGGAGGCCATGATGGACAGGGGCCAGGATACCGGGGTTACACCCCTACTCTTTATCTGGGATTTTTTTTAATGACCACAGAGAGTCAGGACCTCGGTTTAATGTCTCATCCGAAGGACTGTGCTTGTAACAGTATAGTGTCCCCATCACTATACTGGGGCGTTAGGACCCACACAGACCACAGGGTGATCGCCCCCTGCTGGCCTCACTAACACCTCTACCAGCAGCTACCTAGTTTTCCCAGTTGGTCTCCCATCCAGGTACTGACCAGGCTCAGCCCTGCTTAACTTCAGTGGGAAACCAGTCTTGGGCTACAGGGTGATATGGCTGCTGGTAATCTCCGCTGGTAATCTGAAATTTGTTTCAGTAGTCTGAACTTTGAATAAAGTCAGGTTCAAAATTCTTGATTCATTCTTCTGACATATAAGAGTTAAAGGTTTTTACACAGGAGATTTTGGATATCTCTTTTTACGTCATCTCTCTGATGACGCGTTTACAGGCAAAAGGGCGGAACAACCTGTGAGAGCGTCCAATAGCAAAACACCCATTTACCCATCCAATCAGTTCCCTACGGACAAAATCACGTCCTGCCTTAGGTTTAGGATAAGACTATCGCAACTTCCGTTTCATGCCGACTTTAAATTAATCAGGCAAATTATATATGAACAAACCCCTCTTTTAAAAACCTTCAGAATATAAAAACTAAAAAAGTGCTACTAAAGAGGAGATTTCTGGCTCATTGCAGGATAAATATCTGCCTTTAAATAGAATGAAATCTAGAGAGTCAAAGTGTAATAAAATAAACACTGAAATGTGAATTTTTGGATGTTTTCTATCCACTAATCTGAAAGATATGTTATGGAAGCAAAATAGCTAAATATATCAAAATTGACCAGTTTTAGATGCATTCACATACTTTTGTAGCATATATTTTGTCTCCGCAAGATGATTGGTTACACTTTATTTCAATAGTCCTCTGACTATAAGTAACTCTGCAAGTTCATGTTAGCTTAGGGTGAGTTCACACTTGTAGTTCGCTTGGTTTGTTTGGTCCGGACCAAAAAAAAAAACATTTATAGCTCGTTTTCAATGAGTACGGTTCAGTACAGTACGATTTGGGACCGTGAACCCTGATCCGGCTTGCGTTTCACCTCCAACAGTACACTTATGATAGCCGTGGTGTAGCGATCAACGTAATTCTCGGGCGGACTACTGTGCTAGGCACCCCAATGGAAGGGAGCCAAAAAAGTGGTACAGTATTAGGGTACCATTCACAACTTCTAACAACTGAAACGGCAAAATTGCGTACCGTACTGAACCATATAGCTCGATGGAAACAAGCCATTAGTCCTGGCCCGATTAAGATTGGCATTTTAAACACAGAACCTAAAGGCATAGGGATATGTTCACAACCTGATTGGTTGACTTTTATGACATATATTTCGCAATGGAACTTGCTGAACATCCAAAACAATGCTGAGCTGGGATAAATTGCTCGTTGTATGTGTGTAGCTATGATGGCATTTTGACCAGCTGAGAACTCGTGAAGAGCTTATAAAATGTGTAAAGGAGTGTAAGCAGCGGCGGGAATCCCTCCGTCACACACACACAAATGAAGATCTGCTGTGAGGAGACGCCGTTCTGATGCCTGTACCGAACGGTGATGGCAACATCATGACTATGACAAGTAAAAGCAGATGTGCTTGAGCATTCTGTCCTTTTTAGGGTCGTATCTTGTGACATAATGTCCTGTTTTTGGTTTATTTACATGTCTTTGGTCCGTGTTGCATTCATATTTCAGTTGAACCGCACCAGAGTTCGCTTGGACCATCTTTTTAGCGTCTGCTTGTTTGGTGCGCACCAGGGTTCGGATGGCAGCGTTCACACCTATTCAGATGAACCGCACTAAAAGAGCAATCGTCGAGTTCGTTTTAATCGAACCGAACATGCCAAGTGTGAACATATTCTTATTCTACTAACCTTAACCTGTCAGTCTACTAATACTCTAATGATAATTATTTCACATGTAAATGCAAAGTGACTTCTAGTTAGTAAAATGTCTAAAGTGGACCATCAAAATAAAGTGTAACCAATGATTGTTTTAGAAAAGTACACCAAAAATGTGCCTCCAACCTGACAAAATCACTGAAATAGACATCCTGATATATTTGCCCTTAAATAAATGACTAAATTACATTCAATCTTTCCCATTTTTCATATGCACAGGTAAGAAATTCTCTTACAGTATCCGCCGGTAGTTCTTCTCCTGGTACGCCTGGTTGATGACGTAAGTGATGAAGACTTGGAAGTGGTTAACAGCGTGATTATAAACAATGTCGCATACGTCTGAGATCTGGATGGACTCTTCGATCCTGTGCTCCAGATCCATGAGGAACCTGAGGAAAGCATTAGGTCAGGGGTTTTCAAACTTTCTGATGCCAAGGACCCCCAAATATGACGAACCTTTTATGAGGGACCCCCTTCCTAAAATCCATCTATATATTTTTATGTATGGAAAAAACATTTAAACTGTTAGATAAATAGTAAGTGTGACATTATCAATACAACATATTGTTTCCAAACTTAAATTGGCTATACTTAATGTTGGATGTATAAATCTGAAGAACATTTTTCAATGAAAAATGATTTGTGCAACTTTCACAATAAATGTGTTTAAGCAGTTTAACTCACTAGAAAGACACAAAGCAAACATACAATTCTGGAAAGTATGAATACAACAAGAAAAGAGAGAAACATTTAGAAGATAAGTTTGGCAGACTTTAACCATTTTGTCTTTTTATTCTCAGAAAATTTCTGGGGACCCCATAGAACCTTCTGGAGGACCCCTGGGGGTCCCCGGACCCCAGTTTGAAAACCCCTGCATTAGGTCATCATCGTGAGACAACAACAATAACTTGAGTCCCATTTTGTGTTCGCAATGTAGCCTACCTCTGTTGCGATGGGGAAAGTACAAAACTGTTGTGGTCTCACATTCGTTTTCTTCAAATTAAAAAGTCAACAGAGAACCGTCACAAACTCAAACAATCTTAACTGAAAATTCTTGCTTGTATATGTACTTTGAAAATCCACTGGAAATAATATATACCTGTGCAATTTTGTTTATTGGCGCTAGTGGCACAGAAATGAAACATTTCTCTTTCAAGAAACTTTAACAAACACATCTTATATAAGAAATAAACTCCAATCAATCTTGCAATCCAATGTTTCACACTGTACAAGAGCAGGTTTGGAAGGGCAGAGTTGCTCCTGACTCATGCGCATGAATCATCGCATTAGTGGGTGGATTTGCATGCTATGACTGACTGACTATAGCTGACTGAATCAAATCTCCCAAACACTTTAATTTTAGCCTGTGGGCAATAATGGGTATCAGGGTGAATGGGAGGAAGTTTCACTTCTGAAATATGATTCAAGCAAGTTTATGCACTGTGTTTCAATGAAAATGATTCAAATATATAAATATATATATATATATATTCTTGACATATTCTTTCGCTGTTTATTTTGTATATAAAATATATAGATTATTTGGGCTTATATTTTGATATAAAATAAATAAATAAACTATTAATATATAAATGAAAAAACTAATAATATATAAATTAACAAATATATTCAAAAGAGATATATTTTAGCATTATGAATATATTGTGCATAATTTCCTGTTTTGTATATTTATATAAAATATATAGAACATTTATTTTTAAAATATATTTTGGACTTCTATTTGGATTTAAAATAAATTCATTATACTATTAATATATAATATATATGAATAAACTAATAATAAATACATTACTAAATGTATTCAAAACAGATATATTTGAACATGTATTATGAATGTATTCTTGATTTTTCCTGATATATTTTGGCTGTTTTTGTACATTTATATAAAATGTGTAAACAATTTTATTTTAAAATATATTTTGGACAAACATTTAGATTTTTTTGATAAATGTTATGAATATATATTTTTAATTTCCCCTGATTTATTTTTGGCTGCTTTTTGTATATTTCATATGCTAAAATTTAACTGATGCAGCCACTGAAAATGTTATAATGAGAAAAGGCCACTGTGGTCTAGGTAAATATAACAAAATATCATGGTCATTTTGGCCATAAAATAGGTAATCTATCATAAAATAGAAGCGTTACATGTGACATGACTGACAATGGGAAACCACAAGCATATGAATCTGAAGGCCAACCGCATACGTTCTCCCACAAATACACACCTCTCGCTTGCCTTCATGATGTCCTCAATGTTGGAGAACAGGAAGTGCATGTCAGACTGACTCAAGGTGTTGACAAGCAGAGGGTTGCGCAGAAAGTGCGTCTCCAGCAGCTCCAGGCTTTTGTAGTACGATGCCTCGGAGGTCACCAGTTCAAACATGGCCTACAGAAAGAGACAGAGACACATTAATTTGATGTGTACTGAGTGTTTTTGCTGTTAGCACATACACTACCTTTTGGGTTTTGGGTCGATAAAATATATAAAAAAAAGAAATTAATTATTTTAATCAGCAAGGATGCATTATATTGATCAAAAGTGACAGCAAATGCATTTGCAATGTTTCATATAAATATCTAATTCAGCCATGAAACTCGCCGGCTAATATGTCCTTTACATTAAATCTGCAAGCAATCACATCATTAACGGATGACACAAGCTGATTGGCCTCTGCTTATCCTGCAGCCAATGTGATTGCTTGCTCAACATTTAAATAGTCTGGTTCAGAGTTTGCTGTAAACTAGTCCTTTAGAGCGTTCCTCTGAAATCCTCCACCTCCCCCAGCTCCACCTGCCTAAATCTGCAACAGGAGTTATATATGTCTATTCATGTAGCAGCATATCTTACATGCTCATAGCAGCGTGTCTGTGTATCTATTAGCAGTAGCATGTCCATATTTGCTCTGCGTAGCAGATCTATTCTCCCGAGACCAAATACATTAACATTGCATATTCAATAACATGCTAAAACTATTCTAAAATGCTGTCTTTTGAACTTTCTATTCATGAAAGAATGCTGAAAAAAGCATCATGGTGTCCACCAAAATAATAAGCAACTGTTTTCAACATTGATAATAATAAGAAATGTGTATTGAGCATCACATCATCATATTAGAGTGATTTCTGAAGGATCATGTGACACTGAAGACTGGAGTAATGATGCTGAAAAAAAGCTGTATTTTTGTTCAAATAAATAGAGCCATGGCAAGCATAAGAGACTTTTGAATGTGTTTTGTATTTTTATACACTAGTCAATAGTGTTGTAGTACTCGAGACCAGTCTTTAGACATTTTTTTGAAGGTCTTGGTCTTGGTCTAGACCACATTTGTACTCTGTCCTGTCTTGGTCTGAGACTTGGGGTTTTTCTTCAAGACCAGTAAAAACCACAACTGCTGATATATTACTAAATGACCGGTGCATTGTCTGATTTATTTATTAACATTATTAATGTGATTGGATGTACAACTTACTGCTTCAGATGCAATCAATGGCTGCGTCCCAATTCGCCTACTTATACTACGTCCTAAAAGTATGTACTCTTTTTGTGAAGAAAAAGTACATACTTTTGAGTGTGTAGCAGAAGAGTATGCAAGCTTTGGGACATACTACTTCATCATCTTTAACGGACTCTGTTACGTGCGTCCCGTCACCGTTTAAACTGCCCTGTCAATCATCATCACAGTTCAAATCCCCCACTTTCAATTTAATTTCCTACCGTATCGGAGAGAAATGTAGTCGCTCGTTGATCTGCCTTTCGTGGGTCTTTAATGCAGAGACTCCTCTCAAGTGTTAACAAAGTTAATGGCCAAACGCATCATTACAAAAGTTCTCAATGCTGCTGAAGGAGAAATATAATGTGGATAATATTGAATAAATATCTTTTCGTCCGGTTAAATACTGATAATTGCTCACTCAAACCACTTTATCTAATCCTCTCCACTTAACCGTCAGACTCGCGTAACCGTCATGTTTGTAGTTTTTAAACACTTTTTATCCGCGTTTGTAGTTCTAATCAAATCCTCGTCCATCTCGCAATGGGTTGTGGGCAATATCATCCGTTAGAGTGCGCATCGATCTGCACTTCGGATTCTGACCGGAAATAGTAAACCATCCGGGAATCTTTGGAATACTTTTTTCAACATACTAAGATTTGGGACATACTAATTCTTTTTTCGAATACTATTTAGTACGGATAGTATGCGAATTGGGACGCAGCAAATAACTTATTTCTAATTTGATTGATTTATTGTGACGGTTCAGAAATTAATGAGGGATTGTGTGAAAAAGGTCACCAAAATTAATATGCATGCTCACAAAACTCAAGATATTGTTGCAAAAACGTACTTGCATGAGATCTGGATTTTTATATTACAACCCCAAATCAGAAAAAGTTGGGACAGTATGGAAAACGCAAATAAAAAAAAAAAGAAGTGATTTCTAAATTTACTTTGACTTGTATTTCATTGCAGACAATATGAACACAAAATATTTCATGTTTTGTCTGGTCAACTTCATGTCATTTGTAAATATGCATCCTTTAAAAACAAGTAATTTCTCAGGCGGTAATGTCTGATCTTGGTGCTCTTTATGAATTTAAGGAGTGCTGGTCTGGTCTTGGTCTCAGATCAGGTGGTCTTGACTACAGAACTACTAGTCAATTCAAAGCATGGGTCCCACCTCCTGCAGTATAACCTCCTTTGGCTCCAGTGTCTTCAGGTGTCCACTTTCCTTCACAGCCTCCAAGTTTTGCCAGAGGCTCAGTGAATGCGTGCCGTTCCTCAACTGCAGCTGCAGCGCAGGCGCAGCCGTGACCCCTGACCCTGCAGTCGGAAGCCCATCTCTCTGTCGACGCTGCTCGATCTCCTGCTGCTTAGAGGTGTCGCGGTACTCTTGATACAAAACATCTGGACAAACGGAAAAGGAGACCTTTTGTCAAAGGTGATAGTGCAAACTCTAAAAGTGCACTATAGTAAATGCATGCTGCTCATGTACCTTTCTAAACAACCAATATGGCAGCATCAGCCTCTTATTTGACATAACAAATCGACTGAGTTTGACGCAAGTTTGTGTGAAACATTTGTTTATTAATATGCATAGTAGGCCTACAGCTGGTCATGTGATCTCAACCAAAGTCACTTTAAAGGTGCAGTATGTAAGAATTACTCAGCTAGTGGTTGAAATGGGTACTGCAGTCCAAATATTGTTTGCCCTCCTCAGACTTGACGTTCACGCGGGTTGCCAGTTTGGCAATGCAACAAGTGAGCTCAATTGACAATGGAAGGCGAGGAGACTTAGTGAGTTATGAGTTGATTAATCCGTGTTTTAATGTGAATCAGAGATTTTTAGATGGATGCTGAGGCTTTTTAGGTCAGGTCGAATCTGCGATCTCGGAGCCAGTTTGTTTGCTGGCTTCCATGGCAGCAATACACTGTGTTTTCTGCCAACTAGCAACCTGTGGTGTTGAAATACTATTGGGTAAATTGGCAGTGGGTGGGATCACACGGACCAAAACAAAAACATACATTCCGGCACGAAACGCACATTTCAAAGTAAAATAACTGCCATTGTTTTTCAGAGAAACAAGTATTTGAACTTAGCATTTTACCCAAATCTCTGCAAACATATGGTATTTTTATGCTTTAGTACAGTCAAAAACTTACATGCAGCTCCTTTAAGTGTAGTCAAAGTCATGTTTTTTGTTTCATTTTAGTATTATTCATATACTATTATAGAATTGATTAATATTTTGAACTAGCTTTTATTTTCAGCTTTCATTTTTATTTTTTTAAAGTTTTTAAGTTGTAGTAATTTTGTGCTTTTGATATTTTTACTTGTTTTTCCTTTTTAAATAAATATATTTAGCTTTAATTTATTTTATTTCGGTTTTAGTAATTTTATTACTTCAGCTTTATTACTTTTCAGTTTATTATTTTATTCGTTTAAGTTATCAATAAAAGCGCTGATATAAATATCATATCTTCTACTTGAATGCGGGCAGACATTTTAAATCAGCAATAAAAATTGATGACAACTGTATCATATATTCATAAAAGATAGCTCAAATCATGCTAAAAATGTATTTGTTAGTAATGTATCATGTAAAAATGTATCATGTTAGACCACTTAATGTGTTTTTAGGTAAACAAAAGGCTGGAAATGACTGAAGTTATTATCTTTATCCTCATGTGAGTTTTTAATTTCAGCAGTCGAGAAAAACTCAGTCAGCAGAAACGCAGCAGTCACAGCAGCCCTTTGAACCTCTTTGACAAAATTGTGCAAGTTCACTGCAAGCTCTGAAAACATGAACCATGTGATCTGCCGATCGGGAATGACCTCACATTGACTTGACAATGGCATGTGCATACTGTATGTGTGTGTTCATGTCTATCTATCCCAGTGGGGACTGAATGGGGACTCTTGTCACTGTAGGGACCTAAATGGAGGTCCCCATGAGGAAACAAACGTATAAATCATACAGAATGAGTGTTTTTGAAAATGTAAAAACGCAAAAAGTTTTGTGTGATGGGTAGGTTTAGGAGTAGGGTTAGTGTAAGGTTTACAGTTTGTGCAGTATAAAAACCATTACGTCTATAGAGAGTCCCCACAAAGATAGCGCACAAGAGTGTGTGTGTGTGTGTGTGTGTGTGTGTGTGTGCGTTTGTTTTTGTGATTTATGAGGACACTAATTTGTATAATGACACGGGTATTACACTGGTATTACGAAGTAAACATGAAATATGGGGACATTCCACATGTCCTCATATTTAAAATAGCTTTAAAAAATTGTGTGTGTGTGTGTGTACTGCACGCTTCTCAAAGGGTGATTTTGTACAGAGGAAAGCAGTTGCATAATGTCCTGTAGTCACATTCAACAAGACCTTCAGGTGGGTGTTCAGCACAGCCGCTTATATAACAGAGAGAGAGAGAGAGAGAAAGAGAAGAGAAGAGAAGAGAAGAGAAGAGAAGAGAAGAGAAGAGAAGAGAAGAGAAGAGAAGAGAAGAGAAGAGAAGAGAAGAGAAGAGAAGAGAAGAGAAGAGAAGAGAAGAGAAGAGAAGAGAAGAGAAGAGAAGAGAAGAGAAGAGAAGAGAAGAGAAGAGAAGAGAAGAGAAGAGAAGAGAAGAGAAGAGAAGAGAAGAGAAGAGAAGAGAAGAGAAGAGAAGAGAAGAGAAGAGAAGAGAAGAGAAGAGAAGAGAAGAGAGAGAAAAGAAGAGAAGAGAAGAGAAGAGAAGAGAAGAGAAGATGGACAAAAGAGATGAGAAGAGATGATAATATACTTGAAGAGATGAGAATAAATTAGACAAAAATGACATGGAAACAGGTGAGAAGAGAGAGTATGTGAGAGATTATGAATAATCTTTAAAAAATATAGAATAACGATATAAATGATCAATGGGTTGCTGAAATTCCATTATTAACATTTATTATAAATATATTCCTGGTTTCTTTATTTTATCTTATTTTTTGCAAAAAAGTTTATTTTTACAATATATTTTGAATACATTTTGATTTAAAATATAATTACTAAATATGTTTAAAATAGATATATTTTTACATGTATTATGAATATATATTCCAGATATTTCTGGTTGTTTTTTGTATATTTACATACAATGTGTTTTTTTTTTTATATATATATTAGCCATACATTTTCATTTGAAATATATAAATAACTAAATATGAATATATTTCTGATTTATTCATATATATTATTTTGTTTTTGTATATTTACATAAAATGTATTTTTAAAATATATTTTGGATATATAAGTTTTGATTTAAAATATATAATTACTAAATATATTTCAAATAGATATATTTTACATGTATCATGAATATATATTCCTGATATTTCTGGTTGTTTTTTGTATATTTACATACAATATATTTGTTAAATATATATTAACCATACATTTTGATTTGAAATGTACTGTATAAATAAGTAAATATGAATATATTCCTGATTTATTCTGATTCCTGATTTGTTTTTTTTTATTTACATAAAATGTATTTTAAAAATATATTTTGGACATACATTTTGATTTTAAATATATAATTACTATATATATATGTATTATGAATATATATTCCTGATATTTCTGGTTGTTTTTTGTATATTTATATACAATGTATTTTTTAAATATATATTATCTATACATTTTCAATTGAAATATATAAATTACTAAATATGAACATATATTACTGATACCTTCTGATAGATTTTTTGGTACAAGAACTGATGCAGCCACTCAAAAAATGTATGATTTTTTTGTATGATGATGAAAAAGTGATAATAGTGACAGCAAGATATGATAATATATGAGAAAAGACAGAAAGAAAAGAAGAGATGAGAGCAGAGCAGATAAATAAGACCAAATGAGAGGAAATGAGCAAAAAGATGAGATGAGAAGAGGAATAAAATGGAGACAAAAAAAAAATCAGAAGTTGACAGAAGAAGCTACAAAAAGGGGAGGAAAGAAGACGAGAACATGGGAAGGAAGTGGATTGGAAGCAAAATGAAGAAGGGAGAAATGGATGCAGATACAGGAGAGAGAAATAGACAGATTATGAGGGAAATAGAGATGATATAAAATGATGTTGCGTTGGCGAAGAAAGCGGATAACTCTCTCTTTCTGTCATTCCAGCATACATTTAAAAAGGCATCACCCACACACTCCACCTGCCTTCATCCTACACACACACTAACACACACATGCGTCTTGCACACATCCAGCACATAAACTCATGCTGTAAATTCAACTGCAAATAAAGTTGCCTACACGGTTCAACTTGAGCCAAATAAATTAGCATGCATTGTTACAGCACATCGGCCTCCCTCTCTTCCTGTGTGTGTGTGTGTGTGTGTGTGTGTGTGTGTGTGTGTGTGTGTTTTCACTCACCGACACGCTTCACGATCTTAAGATTGCGGCAGGAATTCTCTACTGCCATCTTCTGCGGACTGTCGCCATTCCTCACCAGCCTGAAAAAGACAAAACCTCTAATAATCAGTGACTAGAAGAGATAAGAGGAAATGTGTGTGTGTGGGTGTGGATATGTATTTGTGTGTGTGTACCAAAATGAGAACATGTCGGCCCGCTCTCAAAACACCCTACAGCTGTTTTAAGTCCTACTTTTGTTTCTAAATGAGGGGAACACTTTTCACTTTATTACATTTGAACCCTGACAGACCTAAATAAGTCAAATCCATAAGTAGAGTGGCGTGAGCCCTATTTGAGTCACACGTGCAAATGTTAAAATCTGACATACTAGTTTAATGTAAACGCATAAACACATGCAACTATACATATTCATGCACGGGTAGATATGAAAATGACATTTCAAGCAGTGTTTTGCAATTTCACATCCTACGTTTAATTTACAAGTATCGGATTCTTGCATAATTATTGTTTATACAGTTGTGTGATATATTAATTGAGAGACTACAAAACATATTTATAATTTTAAACTTTGTTACACTATTTGCTACAAATGAACTGCCAAAAGTAGCATACTTCCTTCCATAAATGCATGTAGTGCTTATACATAAACATGTGCACAAAGACTTTCAAGTTATTCGAGTTACACACAAAAAAATGAAACAAAAAAAAAGAAGTATAAATGAATGAAGTTCTGCTGTAAAGTGTCCTGATTGCGGTCTCTTACCGGAGTGTGATGTTGTCGGGGTCGGCTGTGGTGTGAAGGTCTTTGTCCTGCATAGTGCAGGCACTTGTCGTCCGTTCACTCAGCTCTTCCATTTCTTGTCTACGCGACCAATCTCCAGGCATCGCCAACGGAGACCGCGAGCGAACTCCTCCCAGCACAGTGCCCCCGTTGCTCGGCAACGAGATTCCAGAGCGAAAAGGTAGACTGATAAAGACACACAAAATAGTGTTAATATTTAAATAAAGAGATGTTTGCAGAAATTCATAGCCTTCGTGAAATATTGAATTCTCACTCACAGATGCGGTGTCCTCTGCAAACACATACACACACGAGTGAACGCTCGTGTTGTTACTGATCACATGAACACAACCAGAAACACGGCCAAGCCCAAACACAAAGTCCCCCCCACACACACACTCCGTTCTCAACTCTAAACTCTTCCACCCACACGCGCACACACAGACAAATATTCTCTCATCCTTTGTAAATGATGCGATTGAGTTGAATCATAGATCACACCACACAATAACACACACACAAACACCACAATACAATCATAGAGCCTGTAGACAGACAGACAGACAGACAGACAGACAGACAGACAGACAGACAGACAGACAGACAGACAGACAGACAGACAGACAGACAGACAGACAGACAGACAGACAGACAGACAGACAGACAGACAGACAGACAGACAGACAGACAGACAGACAGACAGACAGATAGATAGATAGATAGATAGATAGATAGATAGATAGATAGATAGATAGATAGATAGATAGATAGATAGATAGATAGATAGATAGATAGATAGATAGATAGATAGATAGATAGGACATACAGACAGAATAGACAGACCAATAGATAGAGAGATAGAACAGGCATACAGACGGACAGACAGACAGATCAATAGATAGATAGAACAGACAGACAGATAGCCAGACAGACACACAGAATAGACAGACAGACAGACAGACAGAATAGACAGACAGACAGACAGACAGACAGACAGACAGACAGACAGACAGACAGACAGACAGACAGACAGACAGACAGACAGACAGACAGACAGACAGACAGACAGACAGACAGACAGACAGACAGACAGACAGACAGACAGACAGACAGACAGACAGACAGACAGACAGACAGACAGACAGACAGACAGACAGACAGACAGACAGACAGACAGACAGACAGACAGACAGACAGACAGACAGACAGACAGACAGACAGACAGACAGACAGATAGATAGATAGATAGATAGATAGATAGATAGATAGATAGATAGATAGATAGATAGATAGATAGATAGATAGATAGATAGATAGATAGATAGATAGATAGATAGATAGATAGATAGATAGATAGATAGATAGATAGATAGATAGATAGATAGATAGATAGATAGATAGATAGATAGATAGATAGATAGATAGATAGATAGATAGATAGATAGATAGATAGATAGATAGATAGATAGATAGATGATAGATAGATAGATAGATAGATAGATAGATAGATAGATAGATAGATAGATAGATAGATAGATAGATAGATAGATAGATAGATAGATAGATAGATAGATAGATAGATAGATAGATAGAACAGACATACAGACAGACAGAAAAGACAGACAGACAGATCAATAGATAGATAGAACAGACAGACAGATAGCCAGACAGAATAGACAGACAGACAGACAGACAGACAGATCAATAGATAGATAGAACAGACATACAGACAGACAGACAGAATAGACATACCAATAGATAGAGAGAGAGGAGATAGACAGAAAAGACATACAGACGGACAGACAGAATAGACAGACAGATCGATCGATAGATAGATAGAACAGACAGACAGACGGACGGACGGATGGACGGACGGATGGATGGATGTAGATAGATAGATAGATAGACAGACAGACAGACAGACAGACAGACCAGATATATGTGTTTGTGTGTACTAACTTTAGCATGTTGGGAGAGGGTGAGCGTCGATTCGCTGCAGAGGGGCTGAGCCTGTTGTAGGAGGCGGGATCCGCTGCCGGTTTAGGAGAGGAGGTGGGGCCTGATGGAGAGAACGGGAGTGGATTAGGTTAATGAACGGACATCAGAGAGCTTGGACACATTTGAGTGGAACAGAACAAAATTGAGTTGAACTAAATCCAACTTCCGCGACAGTTCCGGGGACAAGCGCAGTAAGACGCTATAAAAATGTTTTTATAAGAAGGAAAACAGAAGTACACTTTATATGGTATCAGAGACACGTAAAACCAATCGTTTGGCTAAAAGCTATTGAGTTGATGAATGTCACTGCCAAGAAAGTACTTCATTACAGGCATAACAACATACTGGTCATTCATTTGTTACCACACAAACACACACTGACAAATCAAACACACACACACACACACACACACACACACACACATATATAAACACAGAGAGCCCATTGTGAATGCTGGCTGTGCTGCCTGAAACTTTGTGGGCACAGGAATGTGTAACAGGGGCCTCAAATGGAACTTTCAGTATTTGTGTGTGTGTGTGTGTGTGTGTGTGTGTGTGTGTGTGTGTGTGTGTGTGTGTGTGTGTGTGTGTGTGTGTGTGTGTGTGTGTGTGTGTGTGTGTGTGTGTGTGTGTGTGTGTGTGTGTGTGTGTGTGTGTGTGTGTATGTGTGTGTGTCTGCCGAGAAAGTCTCTTCAGTTTCCCCCGGAATTTGTCTCCTCTGCAAATTCTGAAGTCTCACGTACAAATGATGCATCAAAAATGCTTCATTACCTCCTTACACTGTTTCCTTTAGCTGCTCTCTTGACCAAGCGCCGTCCTCACTCAGTACACGAACGGCTCACGGGGCACATGCAGTGCAGTCTGCTATCTGTGTGCCTGGATCGTGAGCTAACTAGGATGGTCGTAAAGCATGTTTGTCAGACTCCTTAGATAAATATTGATCCATGCATCAACACCACTCTGAGCACTTGACAGCCCTGTCTCAGAATGATAAACTTTAACCTCTATGAAATCCACTGTGCTGCTTTAGAGTTTTGTGTGTGTTCTGGCCCTTTTTATTACTTGGGTGAACATGATATGCAAACAGCACTATTACTATTGCTCATACTTAAGGTTAGGGATTAAAGTATTACGTATTAAACTTCAGCATTCAACTCAATGTCCTGCATTGTTTGTGGTTTAGAGATGAATGAAACCTTAAATCATGCGGCTTCTTGAGAGGCGACCAACAGTCTGTAAAACAACAAGCCACATGATTTCATTCATTTTGTGTCGTGCACTATTCTTCTGCAGCCAGCATGACCTTGTTCCTACAATTAGTCTTTAAGAGAACGTCTCTATTTCTTGCATGTTATTCAAACCACTCCTGGCTGACTAACCGACCTGCTGATAGTTCAAACAGAGGTCAGCTCAAATAAGAACTCCTTAAATACAGATTAGGACAGGGTAGATCGGGTCAATTTGTCGTACCATAATGTGATACTAAAGTTATTTTATGATTGCACTGTACACTAGTTAATAATTTGCTTTAAACCCAGTTTCCAAAAGTGTCTCCAGATCTGGAGCAGTGAATGAATGGGGTTGTTTTCCCAGCAGGCATTGCAATTTGAGTAAAACCTGATGCATCCCGAGTTCAAAAAGCGTGTGTGCTATGCATTGTTTGAACAAATCCACAAAACGTATGGTACACTGACTACCTATGGTTCACGCTTTTGCTAGACCAACAAGTCTAGACTGTTTTGGAAATATAGTTCTGTTATGTAACATACAATACTTTGGATGTGATGCATTACTGCCCTGTTGCATACATAGCCATTTTTATATAATATACACTACCAGTCAAAAGTTGAACACACCTACTCAGTCTTTATTATGACTATTTTCCACATTTTAGAATATTACCAGAGCTTTCAAAATTATGAAACTATACAAATGGAATGATATTATGACCAATTTTTTTTTTTTTTTAACTAAATTGCAGAAAATGTTAGCTTCGTTCCTGCACATCCTGGACATTATGAGGTGTCTTTTGGGATGATTTTTTCAAAGTGCCCCTATTATGCTATTTTAAAGGGTCCTGATTTGTTTTGGAGGTCTACTACAACAGGTGTACGTGCATCAAAGGTCAAAAAACACTTTAATTTTCATATAATATACATTGCTATTAGGGCTGCGCAATATATCGAAATTATCGAAATATCGCAAATGTACATATCGCAATATGCATATCGCAATGGCATGCGATATCTGAATGATTTTAATAGGCTACTTCAACATTGTGAAAAGTGTACGTTTTAGGTTGACGCTTATAGCAGAGAATAGACTGAGCACACGACTGTTACTTATGTGACTTGCTTGACGTTAAAAAAAAGAGTTATTAAACGCAATAACTTGCAAAAAACAACTCCTTGCAGTCTCGCGCTGTCTGACACACACACCGAAACGTGCGCACAAGCCGTTCTTTTTTTTCGTGTCTTGTTACACACTCGAACTGTCAAATACACACACAGTTATGTCAAAATGGGTCTTGACGAGTATTCATGTAAACACAGTCGGTTATGCTTTAAGTGAAGGATATCAGTTGGGGAAAGAAATAGATTTTACACACTTAAAACAATATCGTATCGCATATCGAATATCGCATTATTTAACAAGGATATCGCATATCGCATTTTTCTTCAATATCGCACAGCCCTAATTGCTATTCACCATATTTTTCAATGATTCTCAAACGACTCGATGGATGAATCGGTCTCTCTAAATCCCTCCTTTCCGCTAGCCTAGCCTCTGCTCTGATTGGCCAGATGGCCCAGTCTGTTGTGATTAGTCAAGTTAATTTCCCATTACCATAACTGAACTGTTACATATGAGAAACATCAAATGGCAAATGAAACGAAAGCGGAACGGAACCACGCTACTCGTTTGAGCTGTGAAACGCAGACTGTTTATCAGCTTGGCGCAATAATAGAGAGAGCAGCGCAAGCTCATACACAGGCCGATCTCGATCACGTGACATCGTTTCTACAAAGCACTGGGAGATCCACTGAGAAAGCGTTTGAATTCACCACAGAATTAGTAACTATACACCGTGGATTAAATGTAGTAACACCTAATGGTATTGTGGAAGATTTTTTTTTTTTTCTTTTTTAAAAGACATGAAATTACCACTATAACCAGTAGATGGCAGCATAGGAGCACTTATTTGACTTATTAGACATTTCCACCCCTTAATATATGGAGTTACAAAGTCTCATGTAAAACAAAAACTTTTCTTCAAATTGTGACTGAATTACACGGAAAACAAGTAAAAGTGAAAGCTGAAAAGAAGAAAACTGAAGCTGTCGGTCAGTTCAGTGTGATACATTTAATAAGAGTAGACTTTAAATTTGGCAGCGGCTATTTTCACTAAGTGCAAATAACGATAGATGCTATTTACACTAAGTTATTTACACTAAGTGAAAATAACATTTTCTTAGCGATAGATTATATTTACACTGTGCAAATAGCTGTAGATGCTATTTACTAAGTGAAATAGCATACCAAGTTGATATATTCTATTAACACCATATAAAAGTAGCAGTTATTTGCAATATATGTAAATAGTAATTACATGTAATTTATACTTTATTTTGACAGATACATACTATTTGCACCTCTGTATTGTTGTACATTAACAGGATGCAATAGTTACAAGAGTGTAAAGATTATATTTATTAAAATTATTAAATAGATGACGCCTAAATGGGACAATAAAAGCCCTCCCTACACCTATCCCTACCCAATAAATGCTTTTTTTTATTATTAAACCTTTCGTTAGGTACTTTATTTCCACATTTAGAAAATATTCTTAATTTTTTTTGACAGTAAATGCCTTTCTGGTGTGATCTGTGATGAGAAAAGAGATATGAACAAACTCTGCAAAAGGCGGATTCAAACGCATTTAAATCGCGGCAAATTGCGTGTGAATAGACACTTCGTTGAAATTTTGTCTATAAAAATAAGCCTAGGTTTTTCTACATTACTGTTGTTAAAAAAAGTTAATTTTATCTGCATATTAATTCAAGCTCAATGCTTCACTGTTAAATTTACAATAAACAAACAAGTAATATTATTAGTAACTGCATTTAACAAAACAACAAAAAAACGCCACCATCTATAAAAGTTTGTGACGCTGGTGCCACTTTTCTCATATGTTAGTCTGGAGCCCTGCATTTCTCAGTGATACGGTACTCAGTTTTAGGTTTATTATGAGTTGCAAGAGTAATTTCTCACCATCAGCATTATTAAATGTACGTCCATCAACAAACCCAAGTCTATATTTATAATTTATTGCGGTGCACATGCGGGAAATGTATCAATAACAGTGCATACGTTAGTTGTTGTAAAACAAATCTTGCTCCATCATCCTTTATCTTTACTCAAAGTACTAAGAACGACAGATAATCTGCATTAATAGACACAATTTTAGGTAATAGTGGCCCACAGCTGCTTAGCAGAAGTATTTCAGTAAGACCGTAATAACGTGAGGAAAATTGCACAATATAAAACACAAAACTGCGTATTTTGAAGACCCGGTATAAAAAATATACACAAATAATTATTCATATTTACCGGTTGTGATTCTGAGGAGCAAGCTGTTCCTAATAAACTGGGCGTAGTCATCAGTAAAGTGATGCTTGAGGGCTGGTCAAGTTGACCGCGGGCAGACAATGTACAACCATTATGCAAATGTCTTTTCTAGTGACGTAGAACCGTCACATTGTGAGATTCAAAATACAAACGACTTGTTAAGGCAGATCAGAGTTGATTCTTTCTTTTGGGAGACAATAACTTTATTTATCTTGCACTTTCATCTTTACAACTTTGCAGAAAGTTTACATTCACAAGCAGCTTGTATATTACATACAATATTCGATAGGCAATATTCGATATATTCGAAATATTCGATAACCATAATAGCCATAATAGTAGAAGAGTATGCTGGACACTTGTGTCATACAAAAATAATGGTCCCACTTTATATTAGGTGGCCTTAACTACTATTTACTTGCATCAAAAAATAAGTAGGGTGAATTCAGCGTGATTGGGACACGTTTTGTCATTGAGAGGACTGGGGAAAAGTGTCCCAATCACCCTGAATTCACCCTACAATCAGGGATGGGCAGTATTTCAGATACATGCATTTAAAATATGTATTTGGAATACAAAATACTATTTTGTATTTTATATTTTAAAGCCTTTCGAAAAAATCAAATGTAATTTGTATTTAAATACATTTAAGATGAGTATTTTTGTATTTTCAAAATACTCAAAATACTTTGAGCCAGTCAACCTCTTTATCAGGAGCTGTTTTCATGCATCAACTAGTTCAGACCAGACATGCCCATCCCCACAACGGCACAACCCCAACATTATTTTTGGATGATATCATATGACAATACATATTGTAGATTCGTAGCGATGATACAAATTGTGAATCGATGGAACTTTTTCTAAATCGTTTACATAGGCCTATCGGGGTAAGCAAATATATCTGTGCAGCTTTTAGTGGGCAGGAATAATTGGAATGTTGGAGTGGAAAAAGAAGCAAGGGTGAATGAGTTATTGGGTGTGATGTGATTTGTGTTATTATAACTGCCGCGAAAGGAAATTCAAATTCACAATTGCACGTTGGCAGGCAGTTTTTTTGCGCGCGCGCTCCGAGACGGAGTGGAAAGCTGACAAATAAGCCTACACTTTTGATTTAAAGGCCTTTTTAACGCGGCAAACGGTGGAATCAGCACACAGTTGCCGCTTTCTCTTTAGCTTTGTGCAATTGAAGCCACTGTTGCCAACAAATTGTCAGGGGAAGTTGCTAAAGGCAGATCGAGTTGTTGCTAAATGACTTTGTGAATGTGACGTCATTGCGCTATGACGTCATTACGTAATCAAATGGCAAAACTAAGCCATTATGTAACGCGTTGGTCATTTTGAGGACACATGTGAAAAAGTTTTTTAGTACACCTCTTAAACCCTACAATCCATATAATCAAGTTAAACCCAGTAAACTTTAAATTGTGACTTGTTGTGACATTAGTACAAAACATATTAATGAATAGGCCCAGGTAGATTTCAGCCTAATAGGGATACCTGCACTGAATCACCAATTCCACATGTATTTTGTGTATTTTCAAAATACAAAATACTGTATTTGTATTTAAATACATTTTTCCACACAGTATTTTGTATTTGTATTTTAAATACATTTCCATGTATTTATGCCCATCTCTGCCAACAATGTACTTATTGTGTTCATATTATACCGGCAAACCCTTTTGCTCATATTGAGGTGGGATACGGGTAAAGTTAGGGACAGGTGTGGTGGTCTGGGGAAGTTTAAGGGTAGGGTTAGGTGTACGGGCAGTGTCAACAGTGTAATTAAAAATTGAGTGAAAGGCATGTGGAGATGATTTTAAAGGTCTCATGGCATGGCATTTTTCTATTATTTTATAGTGTTTCCTGAGGTGTACTTATATTGTTAGTATGATTTTTACATCATAAAATGTCATAATTTATAAATAAAAGGCATTTTGTCTATACTGCTGTTTGCCCTGTGGCTGAATGCCCTGCTTCAAGAGGCGTGTCTGCTGTGAGACTTCAATAAAAACGCCCACTGTTGTGATTGGCTGACATCTTTGCATTTGAAATGAGTGGAGGGGGCGTGGTTTAACGAGGTCTACGAGGCACGAGCTGCTGCCAGAGAGACGGATGGACCTGAGTTCACTTCTCATCAGTTCTCTCAGCATGTCTCAGTTCAGGGTGAACTGTTGTAGTTACTAGAATATACTTCAGGTTATTAGTCTATTTCTAGTCGGAGGGACTGTCACTCATGTCAAAAAGTTAGTAACTTTAGTAAATTATGGATCAGCGCTGACTCGAGACGCGAACCGTTTAGAACGATTCAGTCCGATTTGGTGAACTGGTTCGGTTCACTAAAAAGAACCGATTCAAAAGAATGATTCGTTCGCGAACCGGACATCACGGAGACGGAGCGATTGCTAACAAAGTTATTTATAGTAACTACTGAGTTGTGAGAGCGCTGTCTATCAGCGCGAGTTTATTGTGTTTGTATCTGAGAGTTCTGAATAAACACGAGTCCCAGTCACACCGAGTCCGTCTTCATTATTATTCTACCAACTTTGTAACACATGCAATGTACCATTACAGCGAGATGAACGAGTTAGTAAGTGTTGATTAAAGCATCATTTCTAGATATGTTCCAATCATATGAAAAGCGTCAGTGACGCGCATTGAGTAACGTTACACAGCGCAAACAAAGACAAAACAGCAGTAATCGAATGTAATCCAGTTTATTGTGGGGAAAGCTGGCTAGCCTAGCCGGATACCCTCACGCTTACCCCCCTTCTGCTTAATCTCACGCCGCGTTTGGTGCCTCCGCTGTGGGCAGATGCAGTACTGGGAGTCGGGGATGTTGAAGGCTGAGCTTCGGCGTGCGTGAGGTTTATCTCTAAAGATGTGGCTCTGCCGATGTTAAGCAGAAACTCCCGACTGTATGCACATTTAAGAACAGATAGACGCGACATGGACGCACAAAAACACTGACTCACAAGATAGAAAACACGAAAACACCGTTCTGTCTGGAGAGAGAGAAGCCGCAGCGTGTGCACGAATAATAAATAATTAGCTACACATCAGAAATCACTGATCACAGATCAGAAGGAACTGAAAAAAGACTTCTGTTTTCATTTGTACATCCAAACACTGAGAAACTGCCAGCGTTCACTCGTTCACAAGCAATGATCTCTGGAGCGTTTGCATGGGCGTGCCAGATTCTCTGGGCGGAGGAAAGGGAGGAAACCGTTCCTGCTTGGACGTCAAACCAGGAGACTTCAGGATTGGCTCGTCTGGCCTGTCATTTTCTCAAAGGCAGAGAAAGACAGCCAGAACTCGGGTTTACACCGATCAACATTTCTATCCACTTGGGGACAATATTCAGGCTAGGGAAACTCATATTAATGTTGAAATACCTCATAAAATGAAAATTTCATGCCATGGGACCTTTAAGCAAAACGGTTGAAAACCCATAAAAACAATGACTTTCAGTGTGACATTACTTTTGACAAATAGGTGGCGCTAACACCACATTTATTTAGTGTGGTCAGTGTTGGGTGGCAATGGCACATACCAAGTCTGGTCTCAATGTGCCAAAGTCTTGCAGAGATACAGCCTTAGAGGCCGTTGGACATTATGGTATCAAATTCGTTGAAATGGTAAATGCAAACGGTTTTGTCTATCGACATGAAATCCATAACTTTTTGCCAGCATAGCACGAAGATGATCTGAGCAGTGTTAATTTCGTTGATGAATAATTTTCGTCAACAACCTTTTTTCACTGACGAAAACGAGACGATAACTAAATAAAAACTAGTGTTGGATGACAAAAACTATGACGAAAATCAACTGTCATTTTCGTCAACAAATAAAAACAAGACGAAAATGTTAGGCAGGGACGATTAGGGAAGAGATCCAGTCAGAACTGATATCCTGTGTAACAGATGTGCACATTTGATTTGAGCGTGCTGATCTAACCGCTGGAGAACACGGCGCTGTTGCTCTACAGGCTCACTCACGCATCCCCAATCCAGCGCTCCAGAGCGGCTCACAATCAATGAATAACACACATTTATGCCAGGCAATTGTTTATGAACTAATGCTGACGAATAATGACAATGTTTACTTTACGATGTTTATATAGTAATATGTTTTAGACGGTTGTAACAATAAATATTTTATCTCCTCATCTGAACTTGAATGAGCTTCTGCAACTGCAACAGAGGCGTAGACATTTCAAAATAAGAGTCCCGGTGTGTTTATAATTACAAGTCACGCATTATATATTTGTTTTTGATTACACAATAAACTGTATTTAATTTAATTCCCATTTAATTCATATTCAGGAGGAAAGACCAGTATTTGACACATATTCAATAAAGTATCAGGGTTATAATAGTTCACTAAAACCATTTAAAAAAAATCTTCTTTACTTGAAATTAAATACATTTTATAAAAAAATAAATAAACAAACTTATTTGAAGCTTTAGCTTAACCTGATATGGCCTACTGACTAAAACAGAAATACAAAGTTATAAAAACTATATAGCTGTTTTTAAAAAACAAACAAAAAAGTGAGTTGAGCTCTTTTGTGTATTTTTTATGTCAAAAACAAAATTATGTCAAAATGTCAGTTCAAGTGACAGTCGGTTATGTAATGCTTAAATGCTTAATGGATTACAATTTAACTAAACTCATTAGATTTTAGGAGACTAAATCTACTGTAGATTTAATCGACTAAAATCTTGTATTTAGTCGACTAAAACTAGACTAAAACTAAAAACAATTCAGGTGACTAAACTATGACTAAAACTAAATGGCATTTTAGTCAAAAGACTATGACTAAAACTAAATCAAAATTTGCTGTCAAAATTAACACTGGATCCGAGTAAAATTTGGACCAACGGTTTAAGAGGTCTAGGAGGTTTTTCAAGAATGGTTAGACTTATATAATAAACTTGAATCCCATGATTTTTGTCGTCATGGTTTGAAGATGATTTGTTAAAATTTTCATGGAAATTGGACAAATTGTCTAGATAGGAGGAGTTTGAAAAATAATTCAAAATGGCGGAAAATTTTCAGTTGGTGGCGCTAGAGGGACTGAGTTAGAGACTCAGTCTAGACTCAGTTAGCTGTGGTTAATGTTACTTCAGACTGTCCTCTATCTGTGTGTCAAATCTCACAACTTTTCATCATACCTCTATGGGCTGCCATAGACTCAACAGCGGAAGAAGAACAACAACTCTTTTTGTAACATAAATTCATGCATAGGGATCCTTTATATTTGTCCAACTATGCACAATGATATATTTACCAACTTTTCAAGCATTTAAGGGATAGTTTACCCAGTTTTCATGTTTTTTCACAAACATTTAGTTCAAAGATTTCATGAAAAGGCAAATTCAATCAATTGTCTACAATCTTTTTTATATTAACTCTAGTATAGTCAGATTTGCATATAGCAAATAAAGCCATCCGTGTTTCATTGTTGTGGACTTTACAAATAAACACTGATAATGTAGGGCTTTTAAATATTAACCTTTTTAGAGAGACTTGTTTCCTGGTCCATGTTTGTAAGGGTAAAAATGCTGCATAGACTTTGAACAGTGAGATTGGGGGATTACCGTACAGACTGTGTACATTGGACTTACACTAACTTATGAAGCATTACAAAACAAACACACTCAGTTTTAACATCAGCAGAGGAGTAAATGCCTTGACAACCAAAGTCTCATTCTCACACACACACACCCTCTGACTCTTGATATTCACACCAAACAGTCATTCTATAAAAAAAGATGTGAGAAATTCCAGAACAGCACACAATCGCACCGACATGTAGCTACACTCACAAACAGTTACAGACAACTGCAAAAATCAGCCACCACACCAGAGCAGACAGCATGACTTATTTTGAAAGATAGAATTGCATTCTGGGGGATCACCAATATGTTGAGCTTAAAACTAACCTTGCGCCTCAAAGATCACACATATAGGCCTACAGTGACACACACAATGATTAGTGCACTGCTGAAATTACAGTGCCATTTTAAAAGAAATAATAATTCACCGCATCACAAAATAGTGATAAAACACGTCTTTCTATGTAGTTGTATTTGCAGGATTCATGTAACTCGACAATTTTCTATGGAAGTTTGTTTCTGCAACAGAATAAGAAATAAAAATGTGTTGACCTAGTATTGTTTTGGTCCCCCTTTTGTTGCCAACACAGCCCTAACCCATGGAGACATGGACTCCACTAGACCCCTGAAGGTGTGCTGTGGTATAGTGCACCTGGTGCCATGTGTTCCCCAGGTAAGCCACGCACACACACCCGGCCATCCACATCATGTGAAAGAAAACGTGATTCATCAGACCAGGCCACCTTCTCCCATTGCTCCGTGGTCCAGTTCTGATACTCACGTGCCCACTGTTGGCGCTTTTGGCAGTGGATAGTGGGTCAGCATGGTCACCCTGACTGGTCAGCGGCTATGCAGCCCCATCCGCAACAAACTGCACTGTGTATTCTGACACCTTTCTATCAGAACCAGCATTAACTTCTTGAGCAATTTGAGCTACAGTAGCTCATCTGTTTGATCGGACCACACAGGCCAGCCTTCGCTCCCCACTTGCCTCAATGAGCCTTGGCCGCCCATGACCCTGTCGCCGGTTCACCACTGTTCCTTCCTCGGACCACTTTTGATAGACACTGACCACTGCAGACCGGGAACACCCCACAAGAGCTGCCGTTTTGGAGTGAGAAGCTCCAAAACTGTTATGAGAAGCTTTTCATCTTTTCATTTCTATCTATGAACATACATTCACAATGCAAATCTACCATTTAAAAAAACTACAATTCTATAAAGTAATAGTAACGAATTTAGCACACGTTTTCTTCAGAAGTTTTAGGTTTATCTTCAGCAGAGTCAAATAAAGGTATTCAATGTCAAAAGAAATTAGGTGTGCTTGACTTTGTATATGCAAAGACATAATTAATCTGTTCAGCCACTAAAAACAGCTTTCTCTGGAAAAACAGGTGAGGCACTATGCAAAATACAATCATTAACCATAACACATAAAATGCAAAAGATGCTGTTGTGCATACTGGGTGTGTTAATGGGTGATGAAAGAACCTATGGAGGTATGAGACCTTTTCTGGAGAGCAGACTAATATTTTGCTGGTTAGCTTTAGCAATTTGATTTTAATATGGTCAAAATGTCCATTGAAGGCCATTCAAAAGTAGCCAGATTCAGATTTTAGATGGCTCTTAAAAGGATGAAAATTACCTTTTATGTTTGCTCCAGGAACTAATAAAAAGTAGTTTACAGCTCAAGTAAAATTGTCACGAGAAAACTGAATGCCTAAGAATCATGTGTTAGCAGAGCAACCACCATTGAGAGAAACGCTAGAAGAGAGAAATGATAACAGATAGCGTTCTCCAATGGTCTCTTGGACTTTACACTGACACATATAGACCTTATTCAGAGCAGCACCATAACAGGTATGAAAGTGAGGCTGTGAGGGATAGACTTACCATGTAGACTAACCACAGAATAACCACAGCTCGTGTTGTCTGGACTTATTTTGTCTACTGAAATGTCATGGAAAGATATTTTTGCAGTTTCGACAGCAGAAAAATCCAAAAACACCCAATGAAGAGATGTATGTATGCCTATCCCTCACAGTCTCGCTTTCATTTCCATTAAAAATCAAAGATGGCGCTGCTGTGAATAAGGTCTATTGACGTGGAGGTACCATCACACAAAAGCAAAGGTCTTAAGTAGTTTTGGCAATCCCTAATACACAAATCTATTTGTAATCTTTTATTTGTTCCACAATCAAAAGCGACTGATAATAAGATGGCGCCAGAGATTAAATGAACAACATACAGATATTCATGTGATCTCAATATGGCTGCCACCATAAAGTGGGACTGTCCTTGCAACAGCTTTTTATTGGCCACTGATCTCGCATATGATTGTACTTTATCCCAAAGACTTGGCCAATTAATTTCACTTTTGTGCAATAATTCAACAATGCACAGTGCTAAAATCTAGAAGGCAAGCGCCATTTGAAGCATATGTAGAGAATATGTCTGATTCATTGTGACGTGTATATAGGTGTGCTGATAAAAGGGATTTCAGTTTCATTGTTGACGAGTTTAGGTTGGACTGCCATGACAATAAAAGAGCCGGTCTAGTTTCAACATCATAGTGACATCTTCGATCCTGGCATCTACAAAGCTCAAACTCAACAACAGTCACAACTAAGGAAATCACAATGTGAATTTATCATTCAAATTTTACAGAATGGTCGATTTGGTCTCAGTAATGTGAATAAACACGGCATTAATAAAGATGATCATGTGCTCACAAAAACACGCAGAACAATTAAAAACAAACAGTGAACAATTAAACCAGTTTCACGAGTTTCGACTGCTTTGTTATTTACCGCAGGGCAAAATCATGTGCTTTCAGTCTCTCTCAGAAAATCTCTAGGACTAGTATTGGTTTGCCAAGTCATGTGTATAAGCTATTAAAATACATTAAATGTTTTGTGGCTCTAGGACTAAGACTTGTTTGACAGTCAAATCTACTACGGTCTCTCATTAGTAGCATCAAAATGAAAAGAATCCAAGAAATGTCAAACTTATCGAGTATGCAACATTGTTACTAGTGTAAAACTGCTGTTGAGATTTCATTTTTGGTTTTAGCTTCACTCTTAAAAATAAAGGTTCCAAAAGGGCAGGTTTTCAGAGATGCCACAAAAGAACCTTTCAAGAACCATTTTGTTTAACCTTTTTTCGATTTTAAAGACCTCTTGCATAATGGAAAGATTGCATGGATGTTAAAGCTACTTCATGAATCCATAGATGCCAATAAAGAACTTTAATTTTTAAGAGTTTCACAGTTCAGGTCACACCAGTAAAATGTCGAGGGTAAATCTAGTTGAGCTAGACTCCATATACAGTAGCTAACTTTTTTCTACATACAGGGAACAATAGTGTTTAGATGCACTGCATTTGCTAGGTAACAATAATACAGCAAACATATCAGTTTCATTAGCATATATTGTGTTTCAAAACCACAATGTGCTTTACCACTGGTTTTAAAATGAGAGATGTTACAAATTGGACACCTTATCACAATGGCTGTCAAAAAGTGTCCCAATTCACATGAATATAAAATTCATACACGTTAATAGGAACCCACATGAAAAAATACTATAGGCCTAGTATATAGTAAAATTACAGTAAAATTACTCTAGTAAATACTATAGTGTTTTTGAACCATACTATAGTAAATATAGGCTACTACAGTAAATTGTAGTAGTATTTACTACGTAAATTTACTATAATATAGCCTACTATAGTATTTTTTCATGTGGGAAGGTTTTCTAGTGTTAAAATCAAATCAAATCAAATATATAAACAATTCTCACTTTCTTGTTGGTCTGAAGACGACCTTTTCTTCCTCATTGATCGGTAAAAGCGTGAATTCCTGCGAATTGGAGCTCTTGTCAGCGTCTCGTCGTCCTCCTCATCCTCCTCGCTGGGCAGATGGGCCACTGGCGGTGGCGTTTTGGTCTGGACCTCTTGAGGTTTATGTCCCCATTTTAAGCGAAACAGGGCTGTCATCGCCATTCAGTTATCTGTAACAAGATCCAGCCGTTCATGGAATAGCTAATCCACATCTGACAAGCACAGCAGGAATTCCCATCCAAAAGTTCTGCTTCCCAAACACACAATCCCACAGTCGCAGAGTTATGCACCCTTTCTAGATAATCAACTCTCTCATTCTCTTCCTTCTTTCGCCTCTTTCTTTTTCCTCTGCCTGAAGGGCAGGCGTGTTGTCAGTGACTTCAGAAGTTTAAAGTCTGTGTTTCTCTCTCTCTGAATCCTGTCCTGTCTCACAACGTGTCCTCTGGCCCTCGGTGTCAAAGTTCTCCCCCCTCCCTCTCATTCATTCTCGGCGGCCCTGCCTCTCCGTCTCTCCCCCGCCCTCTTTTTCTTCCCTGTGTCCTGTCCTCCCCTGAGAGCATAACTTCTTGCCCCATGCACGTGCGTATAAAACAGGTAAAGTCAGTCATGTCAAACAGCATATCTTGTATTTTTAGCTGTCAGTTTGTTCATATGAACATAGACACCTCACCCATGATGTCTCATCAAATGACACTTAAACAACATGATGACTGTGACTCCTGTTACGCTTCGAAAGCACCTTTTTCCAATATATTTTTTAATTAATTAATCGCATTCCAAAATAAAAGTTTGTGTTTAGTGTGTAGGCAACTGTGTAGAATTAGAATGTAGCTATATGTACTGTGTAGTATGTAGCCTACTATGCAATGTGTAGAATTAGTATAAATATAAATATTTTATATATAACACATTTTTCTTAAATATATAAATGCATGTGTGTGTGTGTTCATATATACATAATAATTACACATAATATACACATATATTATGTAAACACAAACTTTTTGGGGATTTGACAGGGCGGGCGCGCGCGCGTGTGTGTGTGTGTTGTATATATAATATAGCCTACTACATATAGTATATAGTGGCCAAATGAACAATTCATTTACTAAAACGAGGGAACTAATTCTTAACTATATATTTATTTTTGTCCACGTCATTTGCAGGGCTCCGAAAATGTTGTAGAATTATATATATTTTTTTTAATAATATCATTTGATTTAATCTTGATTTATTTAAATATATTTTGAAGTTTATTTTACTTTGGCAAATCATCTTTTATTATTATTATTATAATTATTTAATAAATCTAATAAAGCTTAGTGTGTTTTTTTATATATCTCTTATTAAACTTATTGTATTTCAGTTAGCAACATTTCTAAGATTTTCATCTAAAATTTATATTTCATTTTATTTCAGCTTTATTTCAATAAATGAAAATGCAGAGGCGGACAGTACTTAAGTATTTTTACTTTCCAAGTAATTTGCTTTTTCAAGAAGGCTATGTACTCTATCAGTGTTCTTCTTTGGGAAACTTTTACTTCACAACCTTCCAAAACATAATATTGTACTTTTTACTGCACTATATTCATATTGAATATCATTTAATACTTAATTACATTGTACATGTAGTATTGTATACTTTTACTGAAGTAAAAGTAATTTAAATTTTACTTGAGTACAAGTAAGAAAGTGCTTTATGTTTAATGTAATTAAGTATTCAAGGTAAAAAACTTTAATTTATGAAATTTAGTGCAGTAAAACATATGACATTGTAAATTATGCTTTGGGATGTAATGAATTAAACGTTTTCCAAAGAAAAACACTGATCAAATATATACTTGAAAAATGCACTGGAGTAGAAATACTTAAATATGGAGAATACTTAAGTACTGTCCGCCTCTGTGAAAATATATAGTTTTGGTTTTAGTAGTTAACAATAACAACACATACTCACCGCTGTAGTCAACATTCTTTGTAACACCCTGTTCTCTACCGTCAGCTGACTACTCAGGGTTAAAAACTCTCTCTCTCTCTCTCCTGCTTGGCCAAAAGCACTCTGTCTAATCCCATTGTGCTCCTGCTGATTAACACGCATTGACACGTATACAAAAGCATGGACACACACGAATATGGGCTGTGCATGTAACCACAAACATTGACAGAAATGCAATCCTAAAATTTCCATTAAAGCACAAAATTTAGACTCACGCACATGAAATAACATGCAGGAAGCGCAGACAATTAGGCAGGCCTGTGTCATGCAAGCTCTTAACAAAGGAAAGAGAAACGCCTCTTACTATTAACTAGTCAAGTCACAGATCAGTATTACATTTCAAGGAGAAAGAGCATACCCGAGAGAGAAATAAGGATTATGGGACTTCTGTGTGTGTTTCTAATCTAACCGTATACTGTGGGGCCGAAATTGCTGAATAATGTAAGTTAAGTAAATTTGTCACAATTGGTTCATAAGTTATTAATCAAAATCTAAAAATGATTTAACCTTGACCATGCCTTAACCATCTATTTTAGTTATTTTTGTCCTGTTGTGTAGATAGCTAGGTGAATGTGTGTGTCGGAGTATTCAGAGGTAGGGGGTGTATAAACAAAGCCTTCTGTCGGTATTGAGTTTTCGGGATGGAATGTGGATTCACTGAATCCTTGGAATCCTGTGGTTGCATAATGCCAGAAAGAGCGGCGCGTCAATGTGACAGGCCGCTCCTCTCTCTTATAAACTTCACCTGTGAAGAACAGGTGTGCCGCAATTCCACAGATGAAACCCTGCCCAGCCCTGTCTAGAGGATCATCAGCAGTGCGATCGAAGTCCATGTGGCGTGTCGATAAGAGTTTTACCTCTGCAATGCTTATTCATTAACTGTGTGTGAACAAATATTGTTTGTGCCATTGCTCTGATCTTTCGTATGACAGATGCTAATATGATTTTGAATGATTTCATATATTTGATAATACAACCCCAAATCAGAAAAAGTTGGGACAGTATGGAAAACGCAAAAAAAAAAAAAAAAAGAAGTGATTTCTCAATTTACTTTGACTTGTATTTCATTGCAGACAATATGAACTCAAAATATTTCATGTTTTTGTCTGGTCAACTTCATGTCATTTGTAAATATGCATCCTTTCCTGCATTCAGACCTGCAACACATTTCAAAAAAAGTTGGGACAGTGAAGCATTTATCACTTTGTAATGTTGCCATTCCTTTTCACAACACTTAAAAGACGTTTAGGGACTGAAGACACCAAGTGATGAAATGTTGCAGGTGTAATTTTGTCCCATTCTTCCTGCAAACAAGTCTTAAGGTGGGCAACAGTACAGGGTCTTCGTTGTCGCATTTTGCGCTTTAAAATGCGCCACACATTCTCTATTGGAGACAGGTCGGGACTGCAGGCAGGCCAGTCAAGTACCCGTACCCTCTTCCTCCGCAGCCAGGACTTTGTAATGTGTGCAGAATGTGGTTTTGCATTGTCTTGTTGAAATATGCATGGACGTCCCTGGAAAAGATGTCTTCTTGAAGGCAGCATATTATGCTCCAAAATCTCTATGTACTTTTCAGCATTAATGGTGCCTTCACAGAAGTGCAAGTTACCTTTGCCAAGGGCACTGACACCCCATACCATGACAGACCCTGGCTTTTGGACTTGTTGCTGGTAACAGTCTGGATGATCCTTTTCTTCTTTGGTCCGGAGCACACGGCGTCCATTCCTCCCAAAAAATACCTCAAATACTGATTCATCTGATCACAGTAAACGTTTCCACTGTGTGATGGTCCATCCCAGATGCCTCCGAGCCCAGAGAAGTCGACACTGTTAACATAGGGCTTCCTTTTGGCACAGTACAGTTTTAACTGGCATTTGTGGATGTAACCACGTATTGTGGTTTGCCAAAGTAGTCCTGAGCCCATGTGGTGATATCGCTTATAGATGAATGACGATTCTTGATGCAGTGCCGCCTGAGGGATCGGAGATCACGGTTGTTCAGCTTAGGCTTGCGCCCTTGTCCTTTACGCACTGAAATTCCTCCAGATTCCTTGAATCTTTTAATTATGTTATGCACTGTTGAATGTGAAATATCCAAATCTCTTCCTATCTTTCTTTGAGGAACATTGTTTTTAAACATTTCAATAATTTTTTCACGTATTTGTTGGCAAACTGGCGATGCTCGGCCCATCTTTGCTCCTAAAGGATTAAACCTTTCTTGGATGCTGCTTTTGTACCAAATCATAATTACAATAACCTGTTGACATCACCTGTTTCAAATCACGTCATTATTTAACCATTTTACCTCATTACTAGCCCTAAATTGCTCCTGTCCCAACTTTTTTTGAAATGTGTTGCAGGTCTGAATGCAGGAAAGGATGCATATTTACAAATGACATGAAGTTGACCAGACAAAACATGAAATATTTTGTGTTCATATTGTCTGCAATGAAATACAAGTCAAAGTAAATTTAGAAATCACTTCTTTTTTCTTTTTTTTTTGCGTTTTCCATACTGTCCCAACTTTTTCTGATTTGGGGTTGTAAATAATAATTTTAATGATTATTTTGTAATCATAAATACTTTTGGGATTCAAAGTAGAATCCATGGAGCTAAAAAGTTTACACAAACAAAATGCATGTTATTTTTTATTTAGTACTCTCCTGAATATTTACATAAAAGATGTTTACATAGTCCACAAGACAAAAAAAAGCAGAATTTATAAAAATGACCCCATTCAAAAGTTTACATAGCCTTGATTCTTAATACTATGTGCCGTTACCTGGATGATCCACGGCTGTTTTTGTTTTTTGTGATGGTTGTTCTTGAGTCTCTTGTTTGTCCTGAGCAGTTAAACTGACCAAAGTTCTTCAGAAAAATCCTCCAGGTCCTGCAAAATCTTCAGTTTTCCAGCATCTTTTGCAAATTCGAACCCTTTCCAACAGTGGCTGTATGATTTTGAGATCCATCTTTTCACACGTAGGACGATTGAGGGACTTAAAGGGATAGTTCACCCAAAAATTAAAATTTTGTCACCCTCAAGATGTTCCAAACCTGTGAGTTTCTTTGTTCTGCTGAACACAAAAGAATATATTTTGAAGAATGTTTGTAATAAAGCAGATAGAGCAACCATTGACTACCATAGTATTTTTTTCCCTACTATGGTAGTCAATGGTTGCTCTATCTGCTTGGTTACAAACATTCTTCAAAATATCTTATTTTGTGAGGATACGACATAATTCAGTGGAAAAATATAATATATCTGGCAGCAATAGCCTACGTCATGGTGCTCCGCGAATAATGTTTTATTAGCTTCAGTTTTGAAAATGAGCGCCCCGCCGAAGCAACAGTAGCAGGGATGGTAAGAAAAAGAGAATAAAATAGGTGCACGTCACTGAAGCTAGATGTGGTGTTCTCAACAATCAAAAAACTGGTCAGATCTTGAACTGTTGTCATCCCAGAGATTTGTCTTTGAAAGGCTGCACGGAATGTGATCAATTGTCGTGGAAGGGCTGGAGACAAGTCTTTGTTATATCTCTCCACTAATCTCTGTTCCCTTTTGTACCCTATATCGTGTTCTTCTCCTCAGTTGCAAGTGTACGTGTGGCTGCACCACTCTGAACAAATCGGCAACTGATCGCAAAGCTGAAAATCGCAGACTCAGCTGGGAAATTATGATGTCTAGCCGCTATAACCTCTCACAATGTGTTTTCTTGTCTTCTTGTCGCGGTGATGCAGCGTCATATATTAAAATGACAGAGTAGCCTAACCTAGATCTACTGCAGTCGCGGGATGCAAAAAATAATAAACGCACACAAGAAATGACGGAGAAATTAGACATTACGGAGAAACAAGAAATTACTACACATGACATGAATACAAATATATATTTATTGTGACCACGAATTAAAAATTAATTCCCTCGTTTTATTTAAAAGTTCCCCATGGGCGGGCCTCCTATTTGCCCGGGCCCATATGCACATGCATACCCTGCATGCCCAGACGCTACGCCACTGTACGGAAGCCTGTAAGCTTGTTTTCACTCAAGAGATTCCCGCTGAAAGCTCGCAAATAGCCTATGTGACGGCCCGTTAAAGAAAACATTTGTCGTTTTGTTAGGCATAATTATAAAACATTTATAAAAACCTGGTGAAAGTCTGTAATACTTTTTAATTATTATTAGAATTCAAATTATTCTGTGTGTTGACGTAATTTCCACTGAAACAGGAAGACAAGGAGGGACATATTATTTTAAAATAGCCAATAGCATTTAGTTCATATCACAGCTCAGCCAGAGCCATTTCAGCTCGGTAAAGCCACTGTTTCCTCCTAATCTCTTACCGTTTCTCCTCCCAATCTCCTACATATTTCATATGAAACCAGGCTTCATTCGCCTTAATGGAATAGAATATTACACAGTCTGAATTGTTCCCTATCCCCTATATAGTGCACTATGTGCCATCCACCTTGTTATATTAAAAATATTAAATGAGTGAACAAGTGACCGATTTCAGCCGCAGCTTCAGCGTCTATTTATCATGTGGGGGGCGGGACGCTTCATATTTTAGAGAGCATTTGATTGGCCAATCTGATAAGAAGCTGAAGTGCAGCGTGAAGTAAAAACCGGTATGTTTTGAAAGGTTAGGCTATATCTTCTAAATGTGAATGTTGTGATTGTTTTGGAGCACACTAGCTGATATATAACAGTAAGGTATACACAGGGCCGGCCCTGACCAATTTGCTGCCCTAGGCAAGATTTTACTTGGTGTCCCTTGTATCAAGGATTAGCACTACATGTTATCAGTCTAAGTTGTGGAATTACTACTGTTTCATTTTTGTAATGCATTAATGTTTTTATTTGTACTTTTATTGTTGTTGTTTTATATGTTGTCCAGTCCATTCTACCCCGTCATTATGTTCATGATATTATTATTATTATTTTATTTTTTAAAAGGCTGATGATAGTTAAAGTATACAAAAATAGCACCTACGCCACATTACAGCCCAAACACAAATAGCAAGAGTGCATCTAACATTCATGCACAAACTATTCATTGAGAACTACAGCAAAAGTGTTTGTTTTCCAGTAGATGGCAGCAATCTTCCACTTAACTACGCACATTCATGTTTTCACCATGAATTAAACTGAGAAATGTAGATATTTAATGTGAAATTTAAATCAAATGTTGCTATTTTAAATAAACCTGTATATAAATATCATTACTAATTTCGGCAAATACATTTTAAAATGTCCATATGTCCCCTTAAAACTGCACGACTGTAGAGTAAAAACATTAGGATATTAAAAAGTGATAGTATTTGCAACTAAATAATAAGATAATGTGTGTGTGAAACAAGATTCACTTGTTTAAAACACCGTAATTAATTATATAAACATTTACTTAACCATTAATTCGCTAATAAACATCGAAATAAACAACTCTATGGACATTATTCATTATCTCCACGAACGATCGCAGTTTGAGTAGTTCTGTGTAAATGCATAGATAAACATCAGTTTGTCAGCAGATATTTCATCATCTAGAACGACAAAAACATTAATAATTCTGATATAACTTAACATACCATTTGAGAAATGCAATAAAATACGATGTTTTGTTTGTTATATTCCAATATTCCAGAGAATATTATTCAATGATTTAACATTATTCTTCACTCTTTAACCTATTAAACAGTTTATAAATCTACTAAAACTGCAGTTTAAAATTAAGTATTACATTTCGGAGCCATTTATGAAAACAAACAAAATGGGGCAGAAAGACTGTTTTCTACACTACACCCTATAGTTCTGCTTTATTCATTAGCCTACATCATTTTACCTCTGTCTTTACACTGCAAACAATGCTCTTATTAATTAGTATTAGTATAATTAGTAAATATCTAAAAATTCTTAAATCAAGATGTATTTACAAGTAAAATTACATAAGATATTTTTTCTGGGGGGGACAAAATGAAGATAATTTTTGCTTAAAACAAGCAAAATGATCTGCTAGATTATTTTTCTCACCCCATTGGCAGATCATTTAGCTTGTTGTAAGCATAAACTCACTCAATTTTGTCAATGAAAATATATCTTATGTCATTTTACTTATCTAGTAAATGCATCTTGATTTAAGAAGTTTTAGATATTTAGACTAGAAACAAGACAAAAATACTAAGTAAGAAGGGCATTTTTTGCAGTGTATCCCTTATCCTACCTCCCTGCATCAGAGGGCTTCTGTCTTTTTTGACACTACAATCCGGCCATCCGTCATAAATAATCAGGCAAGCAATGAAAGCAAAGCTGTCTGCGTTGGATGCGGCGAGAGGCGACGCGACACAACAAATTCCCCTAACTTTAAACTGATCGCGCGTTCTATTTCGGACGCAGTTCAAGCTCGGCGGGGGAGATTGATGAGGCGGACCGGGAAAAGGCGGAAGTTTTTTTTGCGCTTTATTTGGTAATATTTCGAATATTAATAAAATATTATCAGTAATAAATTTTGGTGCCCCTATGGATGAGTGACGCCCCTAGCATTTGCCTATTCCGCCTATGCCACGGGCCGGCCCTGGGTATAGCTACATATTCATACTAAAAGCCAATTTTGGTTTCATGGGGACTTTAAACGGTGGCAGGATTCATGTAACTGAGTGACAGAGTGTTGTTATGATGACAAATTAGTCGGCTATGTCCCAAAACTTGCCTACTATTGTTACACACTCAAAAGTATGTACTTTTTCTTTTTTTTTAAACACACAAAAAAACATACTTTTAGTTCACAGTGAGTAGGCACAGCCTGTGGTTTTGCGAGTCATTAACAGCGGAACTTAAGGTCTGCCATCATCTGGTGTCGAGGTTTGGTAGCTACTTTGCAGAAGCACACCCTTGCACTCCTGTACCCTATGGCTACTAGCCTTACTACTGTCCCCTATTCATGCTGTGTTGCTGCCGTGAGAAAACTTTTTTGAGAAAAAATTATTATTCCGTCTTTACAAGTGCCATTTCACACACTCTCTTTCTTGCTCTTTATTTTTAAAGTTATAAGAACGACCCCTGTTAGCTGGGTTCCAACTTTGACATCTCAAACCCCATCTATTGTGTCAAAATTGCCTACATCTGGTCACAAAATGACTTTATGCATTGGTGTGTGTGTGTGTGTGTAGCCTATTTAGAGTCTCATTTCACTAAACCCACAAATGCACCACGCGCGCTGCAGGGTGGCGCGTGAGCGCATGTTACACTAGTTTCTCTTTTGTCAGATAAAACTCACAAGCTTCTGTCTGACTGCAGAGTTCAGCTGGTGTGCAGCGGAAACAAAAGAAACTACTCTCTCATCCAGCAGACAGACAGACAGACAGTGGGCAGTGGACAGTTGGCACGCAATGCTTCAGCGACAGTTTTCACAAACCAACTCCCGCCGTGAGGACCTAGAACCTGCCGTGAAGTCTGGATAACGGCAGACACCAGCGGGACGATCACTTACTGACCGTGGGAATGAGCTCCGAACAGCCGCGTAAGTAACCGTGTATCTAGTATTGAGTTCGTTACAACAATTTACCATGGTAACCGCAGGTTCTGTCAAAATGAAGCGATAGCGACTGTATCTATAAACGAATAACCATGTTTCAGTCATTCTGACATATTGGCTTATTTTTTTATCACAGATAAAAACTTGATAATTATTTTCTAGAACATTAAAATGTGGCACACGTATTTTTAAATCGTTTATTTTGGCTCAGTTCAGACGAATTAATAAAATAGCTTATTCTGTAAAAATATTGTCATACCATTTTGACACAATAATTTTTGTCATTTCTTCTTGATTTTTTATGAGTTTTATGATTTTTTATGAGTATCAAGTTTCTTGTTTTTCTTCATCAGTAGCCTAGTTCAATTCAAAGTGGTAAACGTATAAAATAAACATCCGGGCAGCAAACGTGTAATGTGGTTATCGAACAAAAGAAGAAGAAGAAAAAAATCATAAAGAGAAAAATCCCAAGGAGACCACATTTCCATTTGCCGCCTTCGAGTGACATCATCTGAGAATTTCCAGCGACTGGCGTTTGATGGAAAACTAATCTTAAAATAATCTCTTTATCTATTTGACCAATTTAGAATGATATATTTAATTCACATCTACAAGCTGACCATAGTATTGTCTGTAGTTTAATAATGATACCCGGATGTGGTTAGTTCCAGCCTAAGGCTATTTGCGTGCATTTTCACATATTGTTTGTTTTAGATGAGATACGGTAAGAGTTCCGTCTCTCTTTACACCTCAGGGTTGGCATATTTCAGTAATTCAAATATATTTTTAGCCTACTTGAATTATAACATTAAAGAGGTAATCATGCAAAGGCATATAAATGTAACACTTTATTCCACTTTAGACATTCATTATAAGTAACACATGTCAACTATGTCATTGGCCTATTAGTAGTCTGCTTAATGTCTGCTAACACTTTATTTTGATGCTCCCTCAATAGACATTGACTTGTAACTTTTCGAGTACATTAACTTATTCTACTAATCCCCAACAGTCTACTAATACTGAAGGTCAGGTCAACTTTATTATCCCCAAGGGGCAATTTGTTTCACAGCCAGTAGTAATCCATACAATCAGCAAAAACAAACACACAAACACACACACACACACACACACACACACACACACACACACACACACACACACACACACACACACACACACACACACACACACACACACACACACACACACACACACATGTTGGGTTTTCATGTTTTATGGGGACTTTCCATAGGCGTAATGGTTTTTATACTGTATAAACTGTATTTTCTATCCCCCTACACTGCCCCTGCCCCTAAACCTACCCATCACAGGAGACATTCTGCATTTTTACATTTTCAAAAAACATCACTTAGTCTGATTTATAAGATGTTTTCCTCAGGGGGACCAAAAAATGTCCCCACAAGGATGAGGATTTCGGATATTGCCATCTTTGTGGGGACATTTTGTCCCCATAACGTAGGGTTTACCAGGCCACACACACACACACACACACACACACACACACACACACACACACACACACACACACACACACACACACACACACACACACACACACACACACACACACACACACACACACACACACACACACACACACACACACACACACACACACAACAACAACAACCCAAGTTGGGTTGAAAATGGACTAACCCAGCGATTGGGTTGTTTTAACCCAGCATTTGGGTTGTTTTAAGCAAACATTTAACCCAACCGCTGGGTTAAAACAATCTAAATGCTGGGTTAAAACAACCCAATTGCTGGGTTAGTCCATTTTCAACCCAACTTGGGTTATTTTTAACCCAGCATTTTTTAGCAACATGACACAAGAGTAAAAAAAAAAGGAAAAAAAGAAAAGGAGAGTTAATTGACATACATGCAAAGTTAGGCCTTATATTGAAAATTGGCAAATAACTTATCACACAAACCATTTTTATCAGCTAACGTGTTAAAAAAGATGTAGGCAGCACATATCAGTATTATATGTGCTACCTGCCACCAAAGATAAACCTCAAACCTTTGCCTTAAATCGACACAAATATGTGGGTAGACCACCACAAGAGGTTGGGCAGGACACTGGCACCAATTCCGGCAAACGTGAGTAAACTTAAACCATGATGTTGTCACTAGTGTACATCTATATATTTGTCTCTGTCACATGTGCCGTTTCATATGTGTAATCAACACTGCTCATTGTACATCCCAAAAAACTGGTTTCGGTCTTGATGTATAAATATTAAAGACAGACACTTGTGTTTCAGCCTTTAATGAAGTCAAACCCAAATAAGTTTGCTTATTAGGAGAACAATCAACATGTTGAAATATAAAACACCCTCCACAGTCACCTTTGTTCATGAAAGCCGATGATAACGTGGGCTCATAATAGGTGCAGTGTTAGTTTATAATTAATTCATAATGTCTGCTGTACAACCGATGAGCCATAGAGTATAACAGCAATTGTTTTAATACATATTTATTCAGGCAGAAGGTATTGATTTTGGTGCAGGTGTGTTTGTATTGTAAATATGATCCATACGATGATACTTCATTGTCACACATTGAATATGTGCTATTTTAGAAATTCATGTCTCACCACAAAACTTGTGCGATCAGCAAAAGTTTAATCATAAACATCTCATACCAGTTACAGCATCTTCGTACCATTACATGTATATAGATTGGCAGCAGCTGTTCACACTAAAGTAGTTTAAATAGTATAAATGGTGGAAGATACCAAATGTAAAAAGCAACAAGTAACATCTTGTTTTCAAATGTGCTATTTATGGTTACAAACAGCAACTTACTTCTGATAAAAGATCAATTCTGCCGTCAGATTACTTGCCTGATGTTTGGCAAAATGTCTGTGCTTCTTTGCCCTACATTGCTCTTTTTTAGGGTATTTAAAAGCAGATGTGATGCTTGTTTTATATTTGATAAATTTTATATAAACATATTTTATAATCAACTCTTTCTTTAAAATGTGTAACTCTTCTGTTAAAATCATCATCGTTACAGCTGTTTTAGGGTTATGGCCTTGCATTGTCATCGCTGTCAAATTTGATATACACTAGTGTTCAAAAGTTCAGGGTCGCTAACACTTTTTAATGTTTCTGAAAGTCTTTTCTGCTCCCTTATTTAAAAAAATACAGTTAATAAGTTTTAATTTAATATATATAGTAAAATGTAGTTTATTCCTGTGATCAAAGCTGTATTTTCAGCATAATTACTCCAGTCTTCAGTGTCACATGATCCTTCAGAAATCATTCTAATATAATGAGACGCTCAAGAAACATTTATGATTATTATCAATGTTCAAAGCAGTTGTGTTGCTTCTTGATTTCTAAGATAGATTGAGCTTAACTTGTACTTGAGTCCGGAATATTTCTTTAATTACCCAGCTAACAAAAATATGTTCTAAAAAGGTTTTGCTAACGTTCTCATTAAAGCTGCAGTCCGTAATGTTTTTTTGGTTAAAAATGATAAAAAATTTTTTTAAAGCAAATACAAAAACCAGGCTGAGCCTAAGCCTGATTCACAGCGTTAAAATTGTAATAACATGTTATAATTTGAGTGCTACTGGTGGATTTTTGGGGGAAATATGAGCTTGCCGCCATTTGCCGTCACGTCCGTATACATAAAGAAGGAGTCCCGGCTAGTAGGTTATAGCGCATGTGAGGATGCTGCAGGTGGCGGATCATTTATAGCCTTTTCTCACAGCAGGTGGAATAATTAAATGTATTGTTTTGATGGCGGATTGTAATCCAGAAAGGACTAAATGACAATCATCAGTGACAACCGGAGATTCACCCGTAGTCAAAAGCAAAAAAATGATACGCTAATACACACTAAATACACGTAGTCACGCAATTCTGACTTTGTTAACATTAACAATTTGAGAACAAAGTATAACAATAATAATAATAATTTGCACATTTTTATGTAATATGTGCTAAGCGATCGTTAGATTAAGGGTGTGTTCACACTTGTCATGTTTGGTTCGATTAAAACGAACACTGGTGCGATTGCTCGGTTAGTGCGGTTCATTTGAACATATGTGAACGCTGCCATCCGAACCCTGGTGCGCACCAAACAAGCGGACCGAGTCCGCTAAAAAGATCGGTCTCGGTCCGCTTCCAAGCTAACTCTGGTGCGGTTCGATTGATATATGAACGCAACACGGACCAAAGACATGTAAACGAACCAAAAACAGAACGTTATGTCACAAGATGCGACGCTACAAGTCAGCTGATTTTACGACGCGGAAAGATCGGTGTATCCAAAATGAGTAGAGGGCAAAGGTGAAGCAACGAGGAGGTAAAGGGCCTCATCAATATATGGTCCGACGAGCTTGTTTCGAAAATGCTGGAAATCCTGCTGCTCTTTTGAATGTTTTGAACATTTTATGAGCTCTTCGTGAGTTCTCAGCTGGTAAAAATAAAACCATATGTAGACGCATAAAACGATCGCGTTTTATCCAGCACACAGCATTGTTTTGATATGTTCGGTAAGCAAGCTCCGTCGCGAAACATACGTCATAAAAGCCAACCAATCAGGTTGTGACCGTATCCCTATGCCTTTGGTTCGGTAACTTTAGATTCGCTGTTAAAATTGTCAGTGTGAACGCTAAGCGGACCAGGACTATATGTTTTGTTTTTGCTTTTTGGTCCGGACCAAACAAACCAAACTACAAGTGTGAACGCACACACCGTTGGTAGCGCGATTTATTGTAATGCTTTTTTTCTCAGTTGGTCACAACAAAAGTGGCAGACATGTTACTTATTTTGGTCATAATTCCAAGATGTAGATTCAGGCGATGTTCGGTGACTCCTCACACATACTCCTAAAAACATTCGATTAATCCGCGCTGAGGAGCTGTGTTGATGCACAATCCACATAAAGATGATAATTCCGCAAGTAATTGCGATTGCAGGTTTCAAACTCAGCGTACAGTGTGCGTGACATGAATTTCGTCATCAGAAGAGTATGCGTATATGTAACGGATCCACTGGAGGCAAGTTGAGAACCCAAGTGCAGTTTATTTACAACGTGATACACAGAATCCAATGGTGACTTTGACTTGACTTGACGTGACATGACTTGAACTGAAACAAACTTGACTAAAAAACATGACAGACAGACACTCACCAACAGCGGTTACACATAGTAATACTCGACAAAGACACATGGCAAACATGAGGGCTTAAATACACACACTAATGACAAGTGACACCTGTGAACAGTGATTAAACAATGAACCAGTGACAGGACAAGACACAATAGGCTTGTTCGACTTCACCCAGCGATGCGCAGACCGATCGGCGGCTGACTTGAAGCAGTGCATGCCGGTTAGAAATTTTGTCCGACTTGAGGCAGCGCCGACGCCACGTGACAGTGACGTATGTCAACAAAGTGCCGCGAGAGCGATTCGAGAGCAGCCGGCGATTACAGCCGGTGCAGTTTCTCGAGAGCGACTGCATGAGGCTGCACGGGCTCTGATGACGACACAGCCGTTCCACGTTTGGCCAGATTCACCGCATGACAGCGATCACGTGTTTTCGTGTTTATTCTAAAACCTTCAGCTCCACTAATGCGCACAAATCTGTTTTTTATAACAGTAAAACCTCCTTTCATGTAGTCGCGCTGTTATATTGTCATGTTTATCAAAATATAACTGATTAAAAACATAGACCCCACTTCATTGATAGTGTAGGCTTATATGTTGAACTTTATTCTTGTAAAAACACACGCTGTATTAAGCAGTGCATAAAGTATTACATGACAATAATGTCTCTGAAACATCTGTGTATTGCCAAATATTGCATTTATTTCACTTCAGCTGATAAAGTGTGCAAACACAGCGCGAGCGTCACCGCGAGAAGCAGAAAGTGTCCGACTTCACGTCTGTGTTTGCAGCTCCTCCCCGCCTGCACGCGGCTACTCTCGCCGATCAGTTGATTCCAGCCGCAGCCGATGTCGAACACACCTAAGATCACGTGAGGGCATGGGAGTCACATGACAATGAAACACATGACAAAACCAGGAAGCTGACAGAACCAGACAAACTTAGAAACATGACAGTAAACATGAACTAAAAACATGAAACATGAACTAACACCAAAACACCCTGTGACAGTATACTGTACGCGCACCATCAGACTTTTAACCGCGGTTACTATGTACGCCCAGTTTCGCACATGCGCATTTACATTTTTTTGCAGTATTTACATGTGTTGTAACTCGGGTTGAGAGATAGCTCAAAACTGTGCATGCATTGAACGCCTGTGTACATGTATGAGTCAAATGTAAACTTTGCAAAGCTGTGCGTTCGATTGTGTGCGTACGCTCGCGGACACGTGAAATAACCCATACTTTGGGCTTTACGGCTAAAATAAGTTGACATGTAGTTGCAAAGTTACTTATAGTCAGTAATGGGTATAACGGCGTTATAGATAAACGGCGTTACTAATGGAATAATTTTTTTCAGTAACGAGTAATCAAACGAATTACTGTTTCTCCCGTTACAACGCCGTTAGCTTTGTTTATAGTTATAATTGAGCTCACTGAAGCGGTTTTCATCCGAACAGACTCTCTGTCAGTTGCTTTTTTTTCTCTGGTTGGTTGGTGTGTGTGTGTGTGTGTGTGTGGGCGTGCAGGCATGCCATGCGTGTTGGTGGGTGGGTGGTGTGGTACACATAACTGATGATGATTGGTGGGTGGGAGACAAGGTTGAGGTTGATACACACACACACCTATGACACACACGCACACACATATGCACAGTCACACACACCAACCTGGTTGAAGGAGGAATCAGAGCGATGGCAAGTCCAACGACTTCAAAGGTAGCTTTTGCAAACTGGAAGTATAAGCGCTACTTTTCCCTCGTTGAGGTGAAAGGTAAGAATGTTTATGTAACGTGCAACTTATGCCCAGGAAGAAAGAGTCTCTCCATGTCGGTGGCAAGTAATTCTAATCTAATGAAGCACCTCACATCATCACATGCCGCCACAAAATTAGGCTAAAAACCCAGGTGATTACATGAGCTCCACTACTAAAAGTACTACTAAAAGTAATGAGTTACTTTTATAATGATGTAACTCAGTTACTATTTGTAAGAAGTAACTATAACTAATTACTTTTTTAAAGTAACGTGCCCAACAGTGCTTATAGTCAGTAGAATGTCTGTTGGAGGACCAGCACAAATAAGAGCAGATATTAAGCAGCCAATATACTAATACTCTAATTAGTTGACATGTAGGTCTAGTTTCAAAGATACTAATAATCAACAGAAGTTTCAAAAGGGACCATCAAAATAAAGTGTCAGCACAAATGTTGTTGTGCTATCGAGAAATTGTTATTAAAGACCAGATAACTTTGAGCAAAATTTCTATTAAAGGGTTAGTTCACCCAAAAATTAAAATTCTGTCATTTATTACTCACCCTCATGTCGTTGGACACCCATAAGACCTTTGTTCATCTTCAGTACACAGATTAAGATATTTTTGTTGAAATCCGATGGCTCAGAAAGGCCTTGATTGACAGCAATGACATTTCCTCTCTCAAGACCCATAAAAGTTACTAAAGACGTCGTTAAAGAGTCCATCTCACTACTCACGAAGCACCACGATGCATGCGCGAGAATATGTCGTAGAGCCGGCGTTCCTTCGTCTTCCTCTGCTTGTAAACAAAGCTCCTCGCTTCCGGGTCATGTGTCAGAACGGCGGCTCTACGTCATATTCTCGCGCATGTGTCGTGGTGCTTCGTGAGTTCACGTCAGAGGCCCAGACGGACAACAAGAACTTGACCTGAATAAAGTCGTTATTTAGATTTTTTTTTGCGCAGAAAAACTATTCTCGTCGCTTCATAAAATGATTGCAGAACCACTGTAGTGAGATGGACTTTGTAACGACGTGTTTAGTACCTTTTATGGGTGTTGCTGCCAATGGAGGCCTTTCTGAGCCATCGGATTTCAACTAAAATATCTTCATTTGTGTTCCGAAGATGAACGGAGGTCTTACAGGTGTCGAACGACATGAGGGTGAGTAATTAATGACAGAACTTTCATTTTTGGGTGAACTAACCCTTTAATGTTACTAGAAGAAAGTTTGTTCATAACATTGAGAGTACCTTACCAGAACGTTCCCTGTTAGCTGGGAAACTAAATTCTCTTTTTCTCTTTCTCCATAGCAGACGGCTGTGACTGGGTGTGTTGGGTCCAGTGGTGTGTGTATGTGCCCATTCTGGTTGTCGGTCTCCCTCTGAACCTGGCCGCCTTGTGGCTGCTGCTCTTTCGCGTTCAACGCTGGAGCGAATCCACGGTTTACCTCCTCAACCTGATCATCAACGACGGCATGCTGATGCTGTCGCTGCCCTTCAAGATACATGCATACAAGAAGCCCTGGACTCTCAATATCACCTTCTGCTCCCTGCTGGAGAGCCTTCTATACGTCAACATCTATGGCAGCATAATGCTGAGCATGTGCATCGCGGTCGACCGCTACACCGCTCTTCAGTTTCCATTTGCTGCGCGCCGCTTGCGATCTACGCGCAAGGCGGCGCTCGTGTGCCTGGTCGTGTGGATGGTGGTCTTCGGATTCAGCGCTCCCATCTACACACTTCACGATAAACAATCCAACAGCAACGGAACGTTCTGCTTCCAGCAGTTCTCCAACGGAACTTGGACGAAAAGGTGGATTCTGGTCTCTATGGAGACGGTGTTCTGCTGCAGCGCCGTGTTGATGGTGTTCTGTTCTGTGCGCGTGGTGCAGATTCTGCACGGTATGAGGGCACGCAATCCGGGCGATGCAAAACTGCGCACCAACAAGAGCATGAAGATCGTCCTCAGCAACCTGGTGGTCTTCCTCACATGCTTCATTCCTTACCACATAGCGGCGCTGATGTACTTCCATGCCAAGACAAGCGACTCAAACCCAACGAACATCGTTCACCTGCGCTATTTTGTGCACATAAGCATATGCATTAGCAACGTGAACATCTTGGCAGATGGCTCATGTTACTACTTCATCCTTAAAGAGAACCTGGAGTCTGCCAAGCGAGAGAGGAGAATGGCCGTACACACCAGAGAGACGCGCATACGAGGTTCAAAGAATCAAACGTTATTTGACGAAAAGCATAATGGTTCAGCCACAGACACTGAGAAGATGGATATATGTGTGGTTACTGATTTTACATAAAGAGCTATGGGAAATTCAGGAAGACCGAATTCTAGGATGATTAATCCTACAGTAACACAGCAAAGGAGGACAGTAGACAGTAAGATGCATCGACATGCTCATATAGATGAGCTGAGGGTGCAGGTGGACGGGAAGCACAGTATACACACAGGATGTGTGAACAAGTGTGACAAGGGTGCTTTTTTTTAAATCACATAACACTTACAGCTTATATGAGCCATGATATACAACATTTTGGAGTGAATTTTATGTGTACTTTAACACCTATTTTGAAAACAAAAGACACATTTTACCTCAAAAATAATAATCAATTGAAAGTATATTTTTCCTTTGAGTCTACTATATTGGTACCCTCTAGTTTATTTGCATTGTGACATTATTTTCAAGTCAAATTAGGCTAATTTTACCCTCCAATTCTCATTACTGTAATGCAAAAATAAAAAGTCTCATTCTCATTACTGTAGCATTACAATTACTAGAAATATTAGAAAAAGAAATACAATTATTTTATTTATTTACACACCAAATGCATGTTATACTAACTTTAATTAGGGTGGCCATACGTCCGGATTTTGGCCGGACAGTCCGGATTTTAAGCCCCCTGTCCGGGGCAGCCTCAAGCCGGACACTCATTTTGTCCTCCTTTTTGGAGTTGCGCTGAAAAGTTGCTAAAAAAAAACCCCGCTCTAGAATGTCACAAGATATCTGGTCAAACAAATGATTAGCTGAAAGCGGTGTCAAATAAACATCTTATATATTATTGGTTAAATACGGAAACAAGCCTCCACGACATGCTGGCTACGTCATATCATGCCGAAAAGTCAGACCTCATTTAATCCGGAATGGACAAAAGAGCACAGATTTATATCAAAAAGCAGTACAGACGCTTTTCATGGATTTGGCACTGTGCCAGATTATTTGTTTATTTATGTATTTCTTTTATTTCCAGAAGTCCAGTTATGTTTTCAGGCACTGTGCACTTTGCAAGACAGGTTCATCTCAGTGGTCAGTTTCTGAAACAGACACCACAATATCTTGAAAAAATACAAATACTGTGAACAAACACTTTTTTGCCTCTTCTGTTACACATAGGTATTTCAAGATATTGTAGATCAAATCGTCTGGCAATGAATAGAGTAGGCTATTGCAGAATCACTGTCTCATGATACCATCGATATGATGGACAAAATTGTATTGTAGTTGCGAGTACACCAGAGTCCTATGCAATTATTCTTGCTTCACTAAATGCCGCAAAGTGTCCTTTTTGGTGTTATGGAAATGTCCACCCTACCTTTAATTGATTTGAAAAATTATTTTATAAAAAAAAAACAATACATGTAATTTGTAATTATTACAAACTACATTTAATAGTGATGAGACTAACAATTTAGGAATAATTTTTAAAAGATGGGAGCAAAATTAGCGTTTTTTTGCTGTTATAAAGCATAAAAATACCATAATACATTTGCAGAGAATTAGGAAAAATGCTACGTTCAAATACTTGTTGCTCTGACAAACAATGCGACAGCCAGTTATTCTACTTTGAAGTGTGCGTTCTGGGTCCAAATGTCTGTTTTTGTTTTGGTCCCGTGGAAGGAAACAGCGTATTGCAGCCGTGGAAGTCAGCAAACAAACTGGGTCAGCGATCGCAGTTGTGTGTCCTCAATCTGGCAACCCGCGTGAGTTGAGTCTGAGGAGGAGGGGGCGGGAAAACAACGCTTTCCAATATTTTGAATTTGGACTTCAACCATTAGCTGTCAATATTACATACAGCACCTTTAATTTGTCCTGAAAATGTCACAATGCAAAAAAAAAAGTCCTACTTGTAGATTACATTTTGCTTGTGCAAAATATAAAATATTCTTTCAACTGATTTAATCAAAGATGATATTTTGAAACCTGATTGTGAAAATGTTAGGAATGTGCACCTGTTTTCTTGATTTGTTTGGTCCAAACTCTCATGTTCCTCTTCTCACCAGCAGAGGGCGACAATCTGCTTCAAGGATTTCTAGCCAACAAGATATTTATAGCTCACATAAAGTGAGTTCAGTGACAGTGCTCATGTTGAGAAATGATTGACTTTAACAATATCTTCCTGCCGTAGAATAAAGTTATGTTAAAAGTTTCTGTTCAACAGCAGAAGCATTGCGCTGAAATGTGCATAGAAATGTGTTATGAGAGGGCAAAGGTTAAATGCAATTGGGTGTCTTGTCTTGTGTTATAGCAGGGAAATGTGACAAAACGCTACATTGTGTTTTTTTATTTCAAATCAAGTATAATGCCATAACCCTGACTGAATGTGTTTTGTTTTTCTACCAGCTAAAGATGCTCTGATTAGCATTTAACTTCCATCAATTTTATAATAAAAAAAATATTATGCTGCTTCAATGTGGCCAAGTCATTTTATAAAAGTGTGGCTTGACTAATTTATCCATAAATGATCATATTTCAGCTTTAGCTACAGTTCCTCGTGCAGTGCTGGAGTTGTTCAGAACCTACGTCTGATGTTCTGTCGTGGCCATCTCTCTTTGTCTGTTTGATACTCATGTTATTTATTACAATAAATAAGACTTTGTATTAAAATATGTGTGTACCATTTGAGGCATATTCATTTGACTTTCTGTCTCAAGATGATTTCCAGTGCGGTTAGAAATCATCCTAATCTCTACAGTATCAACCACAAGACTTCTTTTTAGCTGTGGTAATGTATAAGGTGTCACAAGGGCTCAATGCTTAGTCCAACCCTTTTTTTCTTTTTTTCTCCAGTGGTTTTGCTTGAGCACGACACAACCACGCTACATTCTCTTAAAGCTGAAAAAGGTTTTGCTAAAGTGCTCGGTAAAGTTTATTCTTCTTAAATATCAAGTTGGGGCATGTAGTCACATCTGTTAGAGTTTATTAATTTACAATAATGGTTATATTCACAACATTTGCTGTCCAAAACAATCGTTTGATATTTGGCAGTAGAAAGTATAATATAAAGAGTATGCGGGTAGAAGCATGTACTTAGAATACACACAGGATGTGTGTGAGTACAGGTGTGGACTCCAAAATTCACAGTTTTATAAATGAAGCTCTAGTGTAAGTTCTGCCAGGAAGATTCAATGTTATGTCACTTATCACATTCAGACTTAACCAATCATGTCCTAGTTCTCAGAGTATAAAAGATCGGCAGTTACACATGTCTGAGTTTGCAGATGCTGACGCCAACATTACCTCCATCCTCCCCTCCCACCACCAGGATGGTCCCCGCCTATACCTCCCAGGGGGTCGGCTGCACCCCTGCCTTCATCTCCAGGCAGGAAATGCAGAGTCCGTTTCCCTCGAGATGAGAGCTATGGACAGGGCCTAAGCCAAAAAAACTCTAATTATAATACTTGCTGGTCTGCTAATAAACTTGCTATTTTTATCGTACTTTATCTGGCCTCCCAAGTCTTTCTGGTAGAACTGATTTTTAGAAATGCAAAACTAAAATTGTACAATTTGCAGGAGCATTTTGTAACAAATTCTAAAATAACCATTAAAGGAGTAATTTAACTGTAAAAGTGTATTTTAACTGGGTCATTTACAGGGAGTGCAGAATTATTAGGCACGTTGATTTTCTGATCATATTTTTTTTCCAGGCACATTTGACCAATTCCAAACCACAGTAATCCTAATAACTACTATTGATTTAGTATTTAATAATGTATAAGTGATATATAATTGTTCATGAAGGCTGGAAATGAAAATCACCTTATATTCAGGTGTGCAGAATTATTAGGCATGTTTTCTTTTACAGATAAATTGAGCCAAAAAAGAGATTTAACTCAGACTGAAAAGTCAAAAAGTATTAAATGCCCATGAGAAGGATGCAATACTAATGCAATACTAGACATTGCAGTTAAGGCATGACCATTGGACAGTGAAATGCTCGTTGGGTCAGCAGGGTCAGACAAAAACATGTGGCGGAGAAAAGACACCTGTTAACCGCAAAAGAATCAAGAATTAAGGTGAAGAATTAAGTGTGAAACCATCAGGAACCCTTTAGTCTCCAGCGCCACCATTTTCCAGAGCTGTAACCTACCTGGAGTCTCCAGAAGTGCAAGGTGTCAGGATCTCAGAGACTTCAGTTAGGTAAAGAATCCTAAAAAATGACCCCCACTAGATAAGAATCACAAGCTGAAGTGTTGTAAAATACATGAAGAAGGTTTTTTTATAGGCTTTATGGACAGATAGGTTGAGAATGACTCTTGAAGGACCAGCACCACATCCTCTAGTACCACTGTTTGAAGAATTCATCTTCCAGAATCTGGCTGTACGTTTTGGGAGTTCATTTTAGTCCATCCTGAAGTCCGTTTTGCAGAGATGGACTAAAAATGAACTCCCAAAACGTACTGCCAGATTCTGGAAGATGAATTCTTCAAACAGTGGTACTAGAGGATGTGGTGCTGGTCCTTTAAGAGTCACTCTCAACCTATAAAACCTATAAAGCCTATAAAAAAACCTTCTTCATGTATTTTACAACACTTCAGCTTATGATTCTTATTTAGTGGGGGTCATTTTTTAGGATTCTTTACCTAACTGAAGTCTCTGAGATCCTGACACCTTGCACTTCTGGAGACTCCAGGTAGGTGCAGCTCTGGAAAATGGTGGCGCTGGAGACTAAAGGGTTCCTGATGGTTTCACCCTTAATTCTTCACCTTAATTCTTAATTCTTTTGCAGTTAACAGGTGTCTTTTCTGTAAAAGAAAACATGCCTAATAATTCTGCACACCTGAATATAAGGTGTTTTTCATTTCCAGCCTTCATGAACAATTATATATCACTTATACATTATTAAATACTAAATCAATAGTAGTTATTAGGATTACTGTGGTTTGGAATTGGTCAAATGTGCCTGGAAAAAAAATATGATCAGAAAATCAACGTGCCTAATAATTCTGCACTCCCTGTATGTAGTAGAAATGTGAAATTATTTTTGAATTTGGTGCCTTCTAGACTGAGAAAAGACTGTATTTTTGTCTCATGTGGATGAAGGACAACAAATCCCAGAATGCACTTGCTTCGCTGCCCTACGAGGCCACTCCCAAAGCCACGGCTACTGATTATCACTTGCCCACCATGACACCGCCCCCACTCTTGTTTTGATATTCACAGTAATACAATCATTTCATTCAGTTAGAGAACAGAGACTACAATTAAAAACTGAACGTGTCTTTTCAATAACGTGTGAGTGAGCCGAACGAAACTAACGGCGCAAATGCAGCAGGAGTCAGATTTCATTCATCACGAGCAGAGCTGAGGTAAGCGCGGCAGTCATTCACGACACGTGTCCAGTCTGGCGCGTTATCAGATCATGCCTATGGAAGCTAAACTTTCATAGGAATTCATTGAAAAGTTGAAAACCTCACTTTGCTCCGCTTCGCTCCGTTATTAATGCCCGATCCGAGCGGCCTTGCGCATTTACATTCTGTGAGTGAGATCCCTCCCCTGTGGGTGGGTTGAAAACATGCAGAACTAGCTCCTACTACTGGCTGTAGTCTTTAGCCTCTGGCCAAAAAATCCTCAGAAATCCTCAGACGCAAAATGACATCTGAGGATTTTTTCCAGAAATAAAATGCATAATTCTCACGTCTCAGGGGGATATGAGGGGGGAAAGTACCATAATTTGAATATACTACTGGGTTTCTACTGATATAAAGCTTAATGCTAATCGCTGAAGTAACCCTTTAAGATAATAGTTGGAGTGAATTTTATGTTTACTTGATATGTAGAACCTCGGCCGATAGTGGAACCTCGGATTCAGGAGGAACAGTGTGGTTTTCGTCCCGGTCGTGGAACACTAGACCAGCTCTATACCCTTTACAGGGTGCTGGGGGGTTCATGGGAGTTTGCCCAACCAGTCCACATGTGTTTTGTGGATTTGGAGAAGGCATTCGACTGTGTTCCTCGTGGCATTCTGTGGAGGGTGCTCTGGGAGTATGGGGTCGGCGGCCCCCTGCTTAGGGCTGTTCGGTCCCTGTACGACCAGAGCAGGAGACGGCAGTAAGTCAGACTTGTTCCCGGTGCATGTTGGACTCCGGCAGGGCTGCCCTTTGTCACCGGTTCTGTTCATAATTTTTATGGACCGAATTTCTAGGCGCAGCCAAGGGCCGGAGAGTGTCCGGTTTGGGGACCACGCGATTTCGTCACTGCTTTTTGCAGATGATGTTGTCGTGTTGGCCTCCTCGAGCCAGGACCTTCAGCGTGCACTGGGACGGTTTGCGGCCGAGTGTGAGGCGGCTGGGATGAGAATCAGCACCTCCAAGTCCGAGGCCATGGTTCTCAGTCGGAAAAGGGTGGCTTGCCCGCTTCAGGTGGGTGGAGAGTTCTTGCCTCAAGTGGAGGAGTTCAGGTATCTTGGGGTCTTGTTCACGAGTGAGGGAAGGATGGAACGGGAGATTGACAGACGGATCGGTGCAGCTTCTGCAGTAATGCGGTCGATGTACCGGTCTGTCGTGGTAAAGAAGGAGCTGAGCTGCAAGGCGAAGCTCTCGATTTACCGGTCAATCTACGTTCCTACTCTCACCTATGCTCATGAGCTGTGGGTCGTGACCGAAAGGACAAGATCCCGGATACAGGCGGCCGAAATGAGCTTTCTCCGTAGGGTGGCTGGGCGCTCCCTTAGAGATAGGGTGAGGAGCTCAGTCACTCGGGAGGAACTCGGAGTAGAGCCGCTGCTCCTCCACATGAGAGGGGACAGCTGAGGTGGCTCGGGCATCTATTTCGGATGCCTCCTGGACGCCTTCCCAGGGAGGTGTTCCAGGCACGTCCCACCGGGAGGAGGCCCCGGGGAAGACCTAGGACACGCTGGAGGGACTATGTCTCCCGGCTGGCCTGGGAACGCCTCGGGGTTCCCCCGGTAGAGCTGGAGGAAGTGGCTAGGGAGAGGGAAGGTGTCTCTGCTTAGACTGTTGCCCCCGCGACCCGGCCCCGGATAAGCGGAAGATGATGGATGGATGATATGTAGAAATCAGAAACGCTTGTTATTAGTGACACCGGTGGCTGTTAAGTGAACTGCAACTTGCTGCTTGTGCTCGCACTCATGCACAGGTAATGTACAAGAGACTAAAGCCCCGGGTATAGTTCATTTTCCGCGTTCCGCTCCGTAGCGGGCACAGTTGAGCGTGCAAGCCTTTCCAAATAGCTTCTATTTCCAAATAGAAGCAGTGCATGCCAGCTAGAAATTTTGTCCGACTTGAGGCAGTGCCGACGGCATGTCGCTGTGACGTATGCCATCAAAGTACCGCAAGAGCGATTAGAGAGCAGCCGGCTGATTCAGTTTCTCCAGAGACGACTGCATGAGCTCTGAAGACGATTGCCCGGATTCACCGCATGACAACGATCATGTTTATTCTGACACATTCAGCTCCACTGATGCTCACAAAAATAGTAAAATAGTAAAATCATTTTTCATGTAGTCGCAATGTTATATTGTGTCATGTTTATCAAAAATAAAACTGATAAAAAAACGTAGAGCCCACTTGCTATTTAAATAGTATAGGCTTATGTTTACCCTTTACTCTTGTACAAACAGACGCTGTATTAAAGAGATAGTTCACCCAAAAATGAAAATTTAAATGTATCCATCAATTATAAAAGTACTCCCCACTTAATAAAGGCCATCTGAAGCAAATCAATGGGTTTGTGTGAGAAAAATATCCATATTTAACACATTATAAAGTAAAATATATAGCTTTCGCCAGACCGTCTTCCGTATTAAACTTACTAACTTACTTGGTGCGATGATGACTTCGGACATAGCGTAAGCGTTTTGAACTGCGAGAGACGCTACACTTTCTTCGTAAATTGCAAACACAAGGCGGTCCACCAGAAGTTAGATACTGTCCTTTATAATGTGTTAAATATGGATATTTTTCTTACACAAACCCATCGATTCTCTTCTGAAGGCCTTTATTAACCCCCCCCGGAGCCGTGTGGAGCACTTTTATAATGGATGAATGCACTTTTTTGGGCTTCAAATTTTGGGCTGTCTTGTGTTTTCAATTTACGAAGAAAGTGTAGTGTCTCTCGCAGTTCAAAACGCTTATGCTACGTCCGAAGTCATCGTCACACCAGTTAATTAGTAAGTTGAATACAAAAGATGGTCTGGCGAAAGCTATATATTTTACTTTATAATGTGTTAAATATGGATTTTTTTCTTTTTTGGGCTTCAAATTTTGGGCTGCCATTCACTGCCATTATAATTCTTAAATTAGCCAGGACATTTTTTTATATAACTCTGATTGTGTTCATCTGAAAGAAGAATGTCATATACCTAGGATGGCTTGAGGGTGAGTAAATCATGGGATCATTTTCATTTTTGGGTGAACTATCCTTTTAAACAGTACATAAAGTTTTAAATGGAAATGTCTCTGAAACGTCTGTGTATTTGACAAATATTGCATGCGATACGATCCTCTGTATTTGTTTTGTGTGGGTTGTTTTTTTCTTTGTATATGTGTGCAGGGATTGGCTGTCGTTGGAGGAGCCTGATTGGCGGATCTACTGGTGCGCCGCTTTAAAAGGGCCTTGTGTCGTGAAGAGCTCTGTATGCCTTCTCCCGTCGACAGATCCCAAACCCTTCAGTTGACCATGTTCGATTGATTATTATGATTTAATTGGGTTAATTTTGTGTTTTAGGAGCGTAGGGGTGTCCTGCCATTTATTTTGACTTTGAAGCATTTAACTTTACTTTGACTGCAAGCGACAACTCTCACCGATCGGTTACATCAAGCCTCAGCCGAAGTTGAACGCACTTAATGTGCACTTTCCTCTCAATAACAAAATAAACACAAAAAATGACAGAGGTGAGAAAACAGCAGTTAGGAAAGCATCTGATCTTAGCGAAGTGGATTTGTTTGTGCAAAGTGATATAGTAAATGGGTGAAAAAGCATGTTATACTGCCTTTAATTCATTTAAAAAAATTATTTAAAAAAAAGAATACATGTAATTTGTAATTATTAGGCTACAAATTACATGTATTAGTGATGAGAATAACAATTAAAGAATAATTAAGACAAGATGGGAGCAAAATTAGCTCTTTATTATTGTAATAAAGCATAAAAATTCCATAATACGTTTGCAGAGATTTAGGAAAAATGCAAAAAGTTCAAATACTTGTTTCTCTGAAAAACAATGTGTCAGCCAGTTATTCTACTTTGAAATGTGTGTTCTGTTTCAATTTCTGTATTTGTTTTGCTCTGTGTGATCCCGCCCACTGCTGATTTACCCAATAGTATTTCAACACCCCGGGTTGCCAGTTGATGTAAAACACAGCGTATTGCTTGTGCAAATACATAATATATACTCTTTCAACTGATTTACAGTCACACACACACCCCATAGACTCTCCATAGACATTATGATTTTTATACTGTACAAACTCTATATTCTTTCCCCTTACACTAACCCTACCCATTACAGAAAATGTAAATTTTGTCCCCATAATGTAGAGTTTACCAGGCCGCACACACACACACATTTAATCACACACGCACCTTATAATCTAAGATAAATCGCTTATAATGTAAAAAAAAATATTCATTTCATACGGTTATCCGTATTGGAAATTATTGCAAACAAAGTAGAAACTGTCTATATAATCAATATCTAAAAGAAATCTATAGGTGTACCAAATGATTCATTGATTAACCATTAAGATCAGTGGATTAAATAACAGACAAATGTATTAAACTGAACGAGAAGAGATGCAAATCAAAAGTGTGATAGTAAGAACTTTATGAAAGGCAGTTACTGTGAAATAAACATTTATACTAACACAATTGAAAATATGCTGAACTATTTGAAAAAAGTGCACTTTTGATGATCTGTTGTGATATTAGCACTATGAGTTTTGAAAATGCACAACTCGCTTGTGAAAATAGTACCAAAGCGAATAAAAAAAAACTGCAATCAAAGATGATATTTTGAAACCTGATTATGAAAATGTTAGGAATGTGCACCTGTTTTCTTGATTTGTTTGGTCCAAACTCTCATGTTCCTCTTCTCACCAGCAGAGGGCGACAATCTGCTTCAAGGATTTCTAGCCAACACGATATTTATAGCTCACATAAAGTGAGTTCAGTGACAGTGCTCATGTTGAGAAATGATTAACTTTAACAATATCTTCCTGCCGTAGAATAAAGTTTAAGTGGATGTCAAAGGTTCATGTTCTACAGCAGAAGCATTGCGCTGAAATGTGCATAGAAATGTGTTATGAGAGGGCAAAGGTTAAATGCATTTGACAGGGAGTGTCTTGTTTTATAGCAGGGACATGTGACAAAACGCTACATTTTGTTCTCAAATCATGAGCAAATTCATGTCATAACCATTGCTGAGTAGCTATTATCTCTTTAAAACTGCAGTGAACCAAAGACAGTCTCAAAAGCACAGTTTGAAATCGCTTGTGTATATATAAAAAATCAGGTAGATTTAGCAATATAGCAGCCGGATTATGTAGCCTATATGATGTATAGGCCTATTATGATGTTATGTTAAACCATGCCTTTCTCCACTGACATTCTAAATTGTTCAAAGTGTCTAAGGATAGGCCACTGATTGATATTAAGATATCGAGATGACAAACGGGAAAATGGTTTGTGTAACATTAGCAACACATTATTAGCTGTTTAATAACGCAGTCAAGCCAAAGGATAAACCATCTATTTTTGAGTGAGTGGAGGCGGAGCTAATTTGCATATTCATGATTCTGCGTATACTAAATGAAGCAAGGGTGTAGAGTTATAGTCAAGCTATTTTAAGGCACAAAGAATTTTTTTCACAGGAAAGAAAAAAAAAACGTTTAAATGTCATTTTGGTGATACAATTATTGACAACAGGGGGACTTTAAAGGTAGCCTGGCTCCGCCCTCCTACGTACTTCCGCTCAATTTTCACTTTCCTTCAGTACTCTGTCTGGGATTGCTGTTTATTCTCTGGTTTTCTCCGGTCAAATTTTAAACGGTCCAATCAGAGACAGAGGGAGTGGCTGAGAACGATGACGTTGATGTCGTTCGCTAGTTTGAGATGACATACTTCACGACCAAACGTTAGCGATTGGTTATGGCAGATCCAGAGTGGCTCTGAGCAGATCCAACAGTTTTAAACTACAAACAGAGTTCACGCCTTCAAGGAAGTTAACGCTTGTCAATGGAGAGTGGCCAGACTGTACGAGAGTCTGGTAGGACCAGGCTACTTTACAGGGTTACTTCAGTGATTTAGCATTAAGCTTTGTATTTAAACTGGGTCATTTCTGCAGTCGAAATGTGAAATTATTTTTGAATTTGGTGCCTTCTAGACTGAGAAAAGACAGAAAATGTATTTTTGACTCATGTGGATGAAAGACAACAACTCCCAGAATGCACTTGCTTCGCTGACCTACGAGGCCACTCGGTACACCGTCGTTTCGATCTTCATAGTAATACAATCATTTCGTTCAGTTAGAGAATAAACACTACAATTAAAAACTGAACGTGTCTTTTCAATAAAGTGTGAGTGAGCCGAACGAAAGTCACATCACAGACGCAGCAGGAGTCAGATTTCATTCATCACGAAGGGCTGAGGTAACGTTAAGCGCCAGTCTGGCACGTTTTTTTAGATCGCATATGAAAGCTAAACTATCACAGGAATTCATTGAAAAGTTGAAACACTCACTTTACTCTGCGTTAATCCGTTATGATTGTCCGTGTGGTCATCGGCGTCTGTGTCTTACATTCTGTGTGTGAGATCTCTCCCCTATGGGCGGGTTGATAACATGCGGAACAGCTCCATCTAGTGGCTGTAGTCTTTAGCCTCTGGCCAAAAAATCCTCTGATGACGCAAAATAACGATATTTGCGTCATCGGAGGATTTTTTGCAGAAATAAAATGCATAATTCTCTCGTCTCAGGGGGATATGAGGGGGGAAAGTACCATAATTTGAATATACTACCGGGTTTCTACTGATACAAAGCCTAATGCTAAATCACTGAAGTTACCCTTCAAAGGGGCTATATGTAAAAATCAGAAACGCTTGTTATTAGTGACACCGGTGGCTGTTAAGTGAACTGCAACTTGCTGCACATGCTCGCACTCGTGCACAGGTAATGTACAAGAGAGAAGAGACTAAAGCCCCGGGTATAGTTCACTTTCCGCTTTCCACTCCGTCCCGTGCACATTTTGAGTGCGCAAGCCTTTCCAAAGTATAGTCCTTTGGCCGTGAGCGCGGAAAGACGCTTTCGGTGCGTACACACTATCTACTTTTCAAGCACTTAAGTCACTCGCACATGCGCTGTTGTACGCGCACAGTCCACGTGGTCACAAAAAAATTGACTGTCAAATTGTCAAGTCACACAGAACGTAGGGTTGCCACCCGTCCCGTAAAATACGGAATCGTCCCGTATTTACAAACAAAATGACGCGTTCCGTATCAAACCAATACGGGACGCGATTTGTTCCGTATTTTACATATGTCCACACATAGTTCAGTAAACACACAAGGATTTTGCAGTGTGGAGAATACTGATAGCAAATATAAACAAATCAATTTCACAATAAGTAGTACAGGAGCTCATTTGTGCGATTGCGTTTTAGCGGCTTTGTTGTCATAGCGGCGGAGTCTCGAGAACATGCGCTGTGGCGTGTGCCTGTAAACTTGCGCGTTTTTTTAAAAACATGTCGAGCTCGCGTCGCGTGCGTCCACCGTTTGAACGCAAGAGGATCTCCAGATATAGAGCTGAATATCAAAAAGGTATCAATGGGTCTGTCCAGTAACTCATGATGAACCTCAGGCCAACTGCACACTTTATGAGAAGCATTTCAGTGTCTCAGACTGACTGACTTAAAGCAACAGCGCTGACAGACACATCTGTGCTTCTAAAGGTAGCCTATAGTTTTTTTTAATGGATAATATATTAATATAATATTCCATACATTATCAGAGCTTGGCAGACAGAATTATTATTTTTTAGACAGGTTAATTAATAGATTATAGCCTAATAAATGTAATTATTAATTTATAATTTAGCTACGCTATAATCATACATAACCAATAATCCTGTCATATAAAGTTTATGACATTGAATTTTTTTTTAGATAAAAATGGGACAAATAATTACATGACAATATAGTCATAATTTAAGTAAATTAATTTAAAAAAATTACATTTTTGAAATTCAAAAAAGTGATTACTGGTTCAGGGTTCAGAATGACTGCTTAAAGGGACAGTTCACCCAAAAAGTAAAATTCTGTCATCATTTTCTCACCCTGAAGTTGTTCCAAACATGTATACATTTCTTTGTTATGTTGAACACACATGAATATTACTATGGAAGTCAATGGTGCCCCCAAAGAAGCCTGGTTACAAACATTCTTCAATTATCTTATTTTGTGTTCAGCAGAACAAAGAAACTCATACAGGTCTGGAACATCATGAGGGCGAGTAAATGATGACAGAATTTTCATTTTGGGCTGAACTGTCCCTTTAAAGTGCACCAAATAGGCTACTAAAGAGTTCTTTAGAAATAAATAAAATAATCAAATGTAAAATAATATAAAATGTGTTCTGTTGAAAGTTTTTTTTGGGGGGGGGGTCAGGGGGGGCCGCGCAGAAAAGCTATTTTTTCTTTCTTTGCTTATAAGAAGTTGGAAATACCTTTGCAGCAATATACTGTTAAACATCCCGACGCCGTCCATCCACAGTGCTGAGAGCGACATTTAGATGAATAGGCTTGTTCGACTTCGGGCAGCCCTGCGCAGACATTTGAAATTGCGTTCAACTTGAGACAGTGCCGACTGTGACGTATGGCATCAAAATACAGCGAGAACGATTAGAGAGCAAACGACTCCTTATACTTTTGAATCGCTCTCACGGTACTTGGATGTCACACAATGATTGGTCTGCGCAGCGCCGATGCACCTCGAACAAGCCTAGTTTCTCTAGTAGCTCTGATGACGATTGGCCACATTCACCTGCATTTTTATAACAGTAAAAGCATTTTTCATGTAGTTGCAATGTTTATTGATTTAAAACTGATATAAAATGTAGAGCCCACTTCATTGGTATTTAAATAGTAGGCTTATGTTTAACTTTATTCTTGTACAAACAGACGCTGTATTAAGCAGTACATAAAGTGTTAAATGAAAATGTCTCTGGAACATCTGTGTATTTGACAAATATTGCATTTATCTCACTTCAGCTGTGATGAATGCAACACCACACAAGCATCACATACAGAAAGTGTCAGACAGAGGTGAGAAAACAACAGTTAAGAAAGAGATCACCGGCTTCATGTTGACAGATGTGGTCTTACAAATTAGGACAGAGACAATTAACCTAATTTTACCACCAAAGTCTTGTTACTGCTTAATGCAAAATAAAAGTCTCTCATTACTGTAACATTACAATTATTATAAATGATTTATTTAGTTACATTAGACCAATCGGTGTATGACATCTGAGTACCACGAGAGCGATTGTAGAGCAAACGGCTTTTAACTGTCTTAGATACTTGCAAAATACTGTAATTTGAGTCTTTTCTGGTGTGGAGCCTCGTGAACACTAACACACTGTTCTGAAAGCCAGATTGACAAGTGTCAGTGTGGCTTTCAGAACAGTGTGTTAGTGTTTAGTGTTAGTTGTTAGTGTGGCTTTCTCCAACAGAGAAAAGTTATATTTTTGTTGACAAGGTATAAAACTGTGTTTTTAATTGTATATACAGTGGGGAGAACAAGTATTCGATACACTGTCGATTTTGCAGGTTTTCCCACTTTTTATCATAGCTACTCTTCAACTTTGAGAGACGGAATCTAAAACAAAAATCCAGAAAATCACATTGTATGATTTTTAAGTGAATAATTCGCATTTTCTTGCATGACATAAGTATTTCATACATCAGAAAAGCAGCATTTGTTTGCTAATACAGTCAGAGATCATACGTTTCCTGTAGTTCTTGACCAGGTTTGCACACACTGCAGCAGGGATTTTGGCCCACGCCTCCATACAGACCTTCTCCAGATCCTTCAGGTTTCGGGGCTGTCGCTGGGCAATACGGATTTCAACTCCCTCCAAAGATTCTCTATTGGGCTCAGGTCTGGAGACTGGCTAGGCCACTCCAGGACTTTGAGATGCTTCTTACGGAGCCACTCCTTAGTTGCCCTGGCTGTGTGTTTTGGGTCGTTGTAATGCTGGAAGACCCAGCCACGACCCGTCTTCAATGCTCTTACTGAGGGAAGGAGGTTGTTGGCCAAGATCTCGCGATACATGGCCCCATCCATCCTCCCCTCAATTTGGTGCAGTTGTCCTGTCCCCTTTGCAGAAAAGCATCCTCAAAGAATGATGTTTCTACCTCCATGCTTCACGGCTGGGATGGTGTTCTTGGGGTTGTACTCATCCTTCTTCTTCCTCCAAACACGCAGAGTGGAGTTAAAACCAAAAAGCTCTATTTTTGTCTCATCAGACCACATGACCTTCTCCCATTCCTCCTCTGGATCATCCAGATGGTCATTGGCAAACTTCAGACGGGCCTGGACATGCCCTGGCTTGAACAGGGAAACCTTGCGTGCGCTGCAGGATTTTAATCCATGGCGGTGTTACTAATGGTTTTCTTTGAGACTGTGGTCCCAGCTCTCTTCAGGTCTTTGACCAGGTCCTGCTGTGTGGTTCTGGGCTGATCCCTCACCTTCCTCATGATCATTGATGCCCCAGACCGAGGGAGATTGACCATCATCTTGAACTTCTTCCATTTTCTAATAATTGCGCCAACAGTTGTTGCCTTCTCACCAAGCTGCTTGCCTATTGTCCCGTAGCCCATCCCAGCCTTGTGCAGGTCTACAATTTTATCCCTGATGTCCTTACACAGCTCTCTGGTCTTGGCCATTGTGGAGAGGTTGGAGTCTGTTTGATTGAGTGTGTGGACAGGTGTCTTTTATAGGTAAGAGTTCAAACAGGTGCAGTTAATACAGGTAATGAGTGGAGAACAGAAGGGTTTCTTAAAGAAAAACTAACAGGTCTGTGAGAGCCGGAATTCTTACTGGTTGGTAGGTGATCAAATACTTATGTCATGCAATAAAATGCAAATTAATAATTAAAAAAATCATACAATGTGATTTTCTGGATTTTTTACCTATGATAAAAATTACAGACCTCTACATGCTTTGTAAGTAGGAAAACCTGCTAAATCTGCAGTGTATCAAATACTTGTTCTCCCGACTGTGTTTATATTTCTTTTTATAATGATGTGATGACTGTGAGACACATTAAAGCTTTTGCTTTTTTCCACTTCCTGTGTTACGATGTGACAACTCTGTGTCAATGCAAACTCAATGCTTTTAATAGCAACATATTGAAGCCTGGAAACACTTTAGAGGAACTTCCTGTGCGCATCTGCTGTTGACAAAGCACGTCAGTCACAACTACAAAAATGTTAATTTAGTCTGGTTTCCATCTTAAATAGAGTACCGTGAAGATGCAGATGATCGGACTCAAATTTCAAACTCTGATAAATGGGCCTAGAAACACTTTAGAGGAACTTCTGTATGCATCTGCTCTTGACAAAGCACGTACAAATATATTTGGTTATATTTATTACACAAATAAATAAAACATTTGTTACGTTTTTATATGTCAAAAAATTGGTTGTATTACCTTAAACGTAATTCAAAATGAATGGATATTAATTAAATGATATTGCGAAACATATTTTATACAGCAATACATGTTAATAAAATAATACAAATGACAGGTATTGCAGTGATGAGAATTCTTTTAATAAGATAAACAATACCAGATGCGCATTCTTCAATTTATTGATCAATATGGTTTTAATTACATTTATTTGTCATCTAAAACAGTTTTTTTATTTATTTTACTTTTAGCTGTTTTATGAATTGTTTCGTGCATTATAATTATTTCAATGTTTACTAATTTTACTTAAAGCATACAGATAATGGCCATGTGACATATCACGCCATATTGTTGTGACAACATGCCCCAAAAGGTCAAAATGAGTTCAGTGAACTGTATAATTTTCCTGAGCATTGACAGTGGAAATGTTCAACTTTTTTGAGGCCACGACCTTACACAAAATTGGACTTTTAAAAAGAAACCTTAAGCGTGAGAATTAGGACAAAGAGGCGGAGAAACCCCCTCACCTTTATCTATTCTACATCCTTCCTCATCGTCGTTTCATTTCTCCCTGGGTTCCCTCAAAACCACTTTAAAATCCACCCAGAGGTCAAACTAAGAGGACAACTTCGACCCAGCCTTTCAGATTTAGAAACATGACGAACTTGACGAACTCGACGTGCATTGCGGAGCTCCAACCTTCGAACCGGTTCCTGGCGTCGGCTGTCGTGTATGGACTGGTTCTGGCCGTGGGTCTGCCTCTCAACACGGCGTCCCTGTGGATCCTGCTGCGCGGTCACGGGCTCCGGTCACCGTGCGCCGTGCTCATGGTGAACCTCGCCGCGTCCGACCTGCTCCTCGCGCTCTCCCTGCCGCTGCGCGTCTACTTTTACGCAACGCTCCAGTGGCCGTTTGGAGTGGGCACGTGCACCGCTGCCATCATGATGTTTCGCGTCAACATCTGGACGAGCTGCATCTTCATCACTTTAATCAGCTTGGACCGGCTGGTCGCCCTGGTGTTCCCTCTGCGCTCCCGGTCTCTGCGAACCTCCGCGTGCGCCTGCAAGTGCTGCGCGGTTGTGTGGATCATCGTCACCATCCTTTGCATCCCGAGTATTATAAATATGCACAGAAGATTTAATCAGTGTGCCAACTACACGCCGTGCTTTGAGTTTCAAGTGCTCGACATGGGCAAGGGCTCGTCACCCATCGCGCTCGCGCAGGCGATATTTTTATTAATACTGCTGGTGATTAATATCGTCTCCACGGTCGTGGTCATAGTCGCGCTGAGGAAGCGTCCCAGCGCTGGCGCGGCCAAAGTCAACAACAAAATGAACGTGATACTAATTTTTGCAGTCAACATGTTGGTGTTTATGATATTTTTCCTTCCGTTTGCTTTACAACTCTTGGCGTACAAGAAGGACGGCGGCGGCGAGACTTTACGAGCGCTCATCTGCCTGGCGAGCGTCAACTGCTGTGTGGACCCTCTCATCTACTATTTCTCCCTGGACTCGTTCTGGCAGGACAAGGGTAAAAAACAAACGGATGTGGGAACGTATTCTCTCAGCAGGTCGATGGAAAGGTCTTGACTAGCTGAAAAAAGTTAGGATAAACAGTACTACGGAGCCCCTAAGAGGACATGGAAGGGAAATGCTTTAGCCTTCCCCCCCTTCCCAAATAATGTATTCGCTCGCAAATGCACTGCAATATGCTATTTCTATCGCAAAAGTTTGGCCTCAGGAAAGAAAATGCTGTGGCCTCAGAAATTAGGTAATTATAGATCAATAAAATATAGTTGCTCAAAACGTATCAGGACACTTTGTGGGTGTTAAACATTATAACTACTGTTTAATCTTTCAGAACACCTGTGTGAACTTCAGATCTCATTTAGGTACACCCAACCATCCTAAGAGGGTTAAACGGCATTACAAAATTGTTGGATATTTTACTTGATTTAAATGTCCAAATGAGTGCTTTAAATACACCATATGTGACCCTGGACCACAAAACCAGTCATGAGTCGCACGGCTATATTTGTGGCAATAGCCAACAATACATTGTATGGGTCAAAAGTATCTTTCATGTCAAAAATCATTAGGATATTAAGTAAAGATCATGTTCCGTTTAGATATGTAGTCAATTTACTACTGTAAATATATATTTGTTCATTAGTAGCCTAATATGCATTGCTAAGGACTTAATTGTTAACACTTTACAATAAGGTTTCATTAGTTAACTACATTAGTAAACATGAACTAATAATGAACTACACTTATAAAGCATTTATTTATCTTTGTTAATGTTAATTTCAACATTTACTAATACTTTATTAAAATCTTGTTATCATTAGTTAATGCACTGTGAACTAACATGAACAAACCACAGCTGGATTTACATTAACTAATGTTAACAAAGATTAACAAATACAGTAACAAATGTATTGCTCATGGTTAGTTCATGTTAGTTAATACTAACTAAAAGTTGTAAAGTGGTTCCACTTCATTTGGACAACTTTAAAGGCGATTTTCTGAATATTTCGATTTTTTTCTCAGATTCCAGATTTTCAAATAGTTGTATCTCGACCAAATATTGTCTTATTCTAACAAACCATACAATCAATGGAATATATATATATATATATATATATATATATATATATATATATATATATATATATATATATATATATATATATATATATATATATATATGAGATAGAGAGTGTCAGATGATGTATAAATCTCACTTTTAAAAAAAGTGACCCCTATGACTGGTTTAGTTGTCCAGGGTCACATATGCTATTGGATCTGTTTGGTTAGAGTATCATATATAATCATCTTTAATTGCATTATATTTTAACTGGTGTAGATACTTGCCATGTACTGTAATTGTTGTCTTGAGGCTCATGTAAAGACTTGTCAGTATCACATATGTGGCTTTCAGAATATCTCCGACAGAGAAAAGTTATATTTTTCTTGACAATGTATAAAACGTGTTTTTAATTGTATATATTTATATTTATTTGTATGGTGATGACTAGTGAACCACATTGAAGCTGTGCTTTTTTCCACTTCCTGGGTGAAATTATGTGTCAATGCAACCTCAAACGCTCTTAATAACAAAATATTAGAAACACTTTAGAGGAACTTCTGTTGTTGGCAAAGCACGTCAGTCACAACCACAAAAATGTACATTTTGTCTGGGTTCTGCGAAATCTGAGAGAATCATTTTGTGAACATCTATAAACCACAAATTCAACATGAATCTGATGTTTCAGGGATTTCTAAATGAAGGTGTCTTTTATCGTGTGAACTAATTGTTGTCACATTAAATTAAAAGGGAGTTTATATTAATACCCCTATTTGACATACATATGTCTCAGTGTTTATGGTTAACATAAATTTTAAAGTGTGTCTAATTAGTGTCATAGTTTCATGTTGAGTCATGTTTCCTGCCTTTTCTCCCCATGTGTTAAATAACTAGATAAACTTTACAGTATATATTTCAATATGCCTGTGAAATAAAAAGCAGTAATGCATATTAAACAATTTTAACAATTTTTAGATGGACTAATGCAAAATAGTGTTTTTGATGTCTTATAGTTGAACAATCTTATATATAACCTAATCCTAATAAACCCATTTGATGAAAGTCTCAAGCATGACTTAACTGTTAAGAATGCGTTCTACAAACTGTGTTTAGATTGTATAAACTAACACTGCTGATGCATAAAGCAAATAGCTGTATTTGGAAGTGGTATTGCACTTCAGCTATCCTCCTTTTTCATTCACCCCATGATGCTTTGCGCGATTTATACGAGTAACTTCCGTTAAACTGTAAACAGTCAGTGAAAGTGGCTACAATGGTACAGTGAGATGACATTATTCTACTCGATTCTATTCTGCTGGTTGAAGAATTGAACATTAAAGCCTCAATATGTAATTTTTCGCCGCTAGAGGTCGCTTTTTCAACACAAATGCGTAGCTTGATGACGCCTTTATTTCGCTGAGCTTTTATTACGCCACAGACGAGCTTTCGCTTCTTCCGCTCATGTGTATGTGGGGTAACGCAGCGCTGTTTATCATATTAGATACATTTGAGTGTGTTGAAAGTCATGTTATAATGCTACCCTGTGTGTTCTCTTGGCAGCTACTATGAGACACTTGTGCAGTAAGATAGATCCATATTAGTCGTGGTAAAACATGGTACTCACGGTAAATCAAGAAAACCAGATTTAAATTTTATTTTAATTTTGAGCTATACAGCAATGATTCGTTTTCTGTCTATGAATGTATCCAAACAGTTGCTCACCTGTCTAATAAAACACATATAAAAGTGTCTTTGGTGTTTCATGGTTTCTACAACATAAAACCGGAAATCGAGGGTAACGCAGGAATGATGTTACTGATAGGCGAAGCATATCTTATTTCTCTGGATTTAAATATTCTTGGAAACATTAGAGATAATATAACTCATTTTATAATTTTATAAAAAATTGTTGGATATTTTACTTGATTTAAATGTCCAAATAAGTGCTTTAAATACACCATATGTGACACTGGACCACAAAACCACACTCTAAAAAAAAAAGGTTCTATATGGCACCAAAAATGGTTCTTGGCTCGTAATCATAGGGGAACTTTTTTAGTCCTATATAGCACCAATTTTGGTGCTTCAGTGGTTCTTCAGCGGTTCTTCAGAGGTGCTATATAGCACCTTAGTCAAAGAACCAGTGAAGAACCTCTGAAGAAACAAAATTGGTGCTATATAGCACTAAAAAAGGTTCCCCTATAATTACGAGCCAAGAACCATGTTTGGTGCCATATAGAACTTTTTTTTTTTAGAGTGTAAATTATGGGCTGATTTTAATTTTTGGGTGAACTATCCCTTTAATACCAGATTGTAAACAGGGCCAAAGTGAACTGATTCAGTTCTAGACTCAATTTTAAAGTCGCAGTGTTTCTCAAGTTAGCAGTGAATAAGGACCTAAATGATTTAAGTCTGTTCTTCCCACACCTGACTTTAAAAAACTTATTCTACTGTATTTTTATAGTGCCTTTTTGTTCCTTCATTTTTGGAGCTTCTCAGCTATGGTTAATATTAACTATAATGGCATTCTTGCTCCACAGAAAGTCAGATGTGTTTGAAACAACATGGTGAGTAAATGAAGACAGAATGCTCATTTTTGATTGAACTATTCATGTGCTGTCAAACTAGAAATTATCCACTACATTTGAATCACATTTAAACAATCTTATTCGTAACCTCTGACTGAGCCGAGGGGGGAAAGATTGGCACACAGTAGATCACTGATGAATTTTTGTGAGGAAGTTTAGACAAGATTATCTTAAGATTTTACAAGATAGTCTTATGCAAGGGTGCAAGGTGATGCAAGATCATTTAGAAGGCATGCATGAGAATAATGGCTCGCAGTGGCAGAAAGCTCACACACGTACAGTTGCAAGAAAAAGTATGTGAAACGCTTGCAGAATCTGGGAAAATGTGAATCATTTTTTACTAAATAAGAGAGATCATACAAAATGAATGTTATTTTTTTTGTACTGATATTTTGCATAATTTTTTTTTACATATAGTCCACAAGACAAAAGAAAAGCTGAATTTATTCAAATTACCCCGTTCAAAAGTTTATGAAGCCTTGATTCTCAATATCGTGTGTCGTTCCCTGGATGATCCACGGCTGTTTTTGTTTTTTGTGATGGTTGTTCTTGAGTCTCTTGTATGTCCTGAGCAGTTAAACTGACCAACGTTCTTCAGAAAAATCCTCCAGGTCCTGCACATTCTTCAGTTTTCCAGCATCTTCTGCATATTCAAACCCTTTCCAGCAGTGACTGTATGATTTTGAGATCCATCTTTTCACACTGAAGACTATTGAGGGGCTCAAACACAACTATTAAAAAAGGTTCAAACATTCACTGATGCACCAAAAAGAAACATGACGCATTAAAGGACAACTCCGGTGAAAAATGAACCTAGGGGTAATTAACACATGGTTACCGAGTAGATCGTTCTCTGGGATGCGTTTTCATGAAAATCAAATGTATAGAGTTTTATCTCTAAAAACCGATTAGCTTATAACGCTAGTATTTGGGGCATAGAACAAGTAAAATAAAATCGCTAGTTAATACCACTAACAAGGCTCAAAATAGCCTCACATAACACGGTAGCATAATGAGGGTCCCTACATGCAAACCGAAGCATTGAGAACTTTGTAAGTGTACAAACAGTTTAATAAGAAGATACTTTATAAAGACACAACATTACACGTAAACAGACAGTTCCATATTGCATTTGTGCTCTAGTATTAGTACTTCATTTATGTATGAAAATCTTTCAGATTTATGCCAGCTTTGTTGATTTTATTTGCCAATTTCAATAAAAATAGTCTCTGTTGCAGTCACACACATGTGTGTGTTTGTGTGTGTGTGTACGTGTGTGTGTATGAGATAGAAAGTTCGTTCTACTTTGTGTTTATGCTCTAGGACCAGACCTTGATATAAATGTAGAAATTTTCAGATTTATATTGGATTTTGTTAATTTTTTTTGACAAAAAAAGTGCTTTTTTTTTTTTTTTTTTTACACTTTCCCATTCATTTTCAATGTGGGGTCAATCTGACCCCGAGGGACTTAAACGGTAGGCTACATTTTTTTTACACACCTTTAGAACAACCAAATCAAGCCCAGATTTTTTGTGCATGTTTAGATAGATTATTTAGGAAAAGCCACAGAGTCTCATGGCCCTGAGATGAAGGGAACACTTTTTAAAAATGGAGGAAAAGTCCAGTGGGGTCAGCTGGACCCCAAGGGACGATTAAGGGTTAAGACACGAAACGATCGGTTTCTGAGAGAAACCGAACAGTATTTATATAATTTTTTACCTCAAATACAACACCATGTCCAACAGCCCCAAAAGCGCAGCACTTCCGGGAAAGAAGGTCAATGTACACGATCTAGTGTAGAGACATCACTTCCTGTGTGTGAGGACCTGAAGGATTTTTCTGAAGAACGTTGTTCAGTTTATCTGCTCAGGACAAACAAGGGACTCATGAACAACCATCACAAAAAAACTTTTGATTTATGAACCATTTTATGAACAGCATTTTAATAAATTCAGCTATTTTTTGTCTTGTGAACTACAGTATATTAAAACCTTTGTATGTAAAATCTCTTCTTCGGGACATTACTAAATAAAAATATAACATGCATTTTGTATGATCTCTCTTATTTTGTTACAGTTATTCACATTTTCCCAGATTCTGCAAGCGGTTCACATACTTTTTCATGCAACTGTATTTCATTTCCTTTTTCTTACAATTTTCGAAGTTTCCCTGCTGATTTCACATAATGCTCTGGATGCTGTTTCCCACTGATATATTTTTACAGTACCCGCAGAGGGTGTGAAACAAGCAGTTATGCAACATAAACTCCAATTTTCGTAATTGTGAAATGTGTTCACTCATGCTGTCAATGTTTTGTAACACAAACTACAAAAAAGACGCCCAATGACATAGGTAGGTCTTATTGGTTTATTTACATGTTTGCTTCACCTAACTAAACCAGTTTTTTTTTTAAGTTCAACACACACACACAAACACGAAGAGCTTTTGAGATTGTATACATTAGTCCAGGGCATGAATCTGGCCTAAGGCTTCACTCATATGATAAGAAAATACTCAAATAATGCACGTGTTCTCTTCAAAAGCATGCAGAGAGAAAGAAGAAACGAGGAAGTGTCACAGGAAGCGTGTTGTAGAAGCACTAAAGTGGCATACAGCGAGTACTGGGTATTGAAACGAACACATGTGATAAATGTAATGACGGCTGTGATTGTTCGTCAGACGCTTTAACTGGCACTAGGATCAGTGGGATATCCATGAGTAGTGATGCACTGAAAGAAAAGAATACACAACACCGGGCAAGAGAAGCCAATTTACCTTTACAAACATGTGACGATTTGTCTTGACGTTCATTATACAAGAAGTTGAGCAAAATAGCCTCATGGGCTCTGCGCAAGCACTTGAAATCTAGCTTTATAATAATGTGCCTATAACCAAGACGGTGATCGATACGTTTTACATTTGCCGTGGGGACATTAAAGTGCAACTAGAAAACGCAAATAGTGAATTTGCCATTTTTTACCACAATATGCTTCGATAACTCGTCTTCAGTGAGTTTGTTGTGCTCATCAACATCTTTTCCATTTACATATGATCTATCGTCATTTAAACTGAACTAGTTTTCCAGTACAAATATCTATATTCTTAAATCAAGATACATTTACTCAAGAAGCGAAATGACCTAAGATAGAAAGTCTTGCTTTCTGAAAAAGTGATGAAGCAAGTTTGTTTAGAATAAGAAAAAATACTTTATGTCAATGGGGTCAGAAAAATTAAGAAAAACGTTCTTTTTTCAAAAGAAAAACATTATTTTTCTTACCCCAATCACATATCCTTTCTTGTTTTATGCATTAACTCGCTTAATTTTCATGCATTGATTTTGATTTTGATATAAGATTTTTTAGATATTTATGATGGAAATCAGAAAAAAAAAACTAATTAAGAAACAAAGTCCCTTTCAAGGAAAGTCTGCTCACTCTGCGGACATATTTGCAACGCATCTGGGCAGCTTTTTTTGGCATCCTAGACCAAATCCTGAAAACTGCTTGCCGATCTCACAATTAAATAACATATTTATGTCCCATAAATGTTGTTTCTTATGCTCCAATAGCGCAAAAAAAACTTATTTTTCTATGCGCAAGTCTCATGTTTCTATAATGGGAACCAGAGCTTCTAACGGCAGCTGCAATGACGCAATGACTTTACCAATCAGCGAATGGCTCTTTTAGAAGGCGGGACTTATTCTGCCATATTGCGCATTGCAGTTACGCCCATTCATAAGTAATAGGAGTGAACCGTCTTTCTATATCTATAGTCTTTGGTACAATAATTTTTGCAGTGTATATTCAAAGATTGAATATTAGAGTAATGCTTTCTGTTAACATTTTTGCCCAGTTTTCTCATCAATTTAGGCATTTTGGCCAAAATTTCGATGCATCCCTATCCATGATTGCGAAAAATAGACCTAAAAACACACAAATATGTAAGAGAGCAAAGAGCAGTTTGATGGAGCACGAACAGCCAGTCAAGCATGCAGGCATTGTGCAGTTTAATGCCCATGTGATCTTCTCATTTTAAGACTTCAGATGCTACGGTTACATTTTTAAATGCATCCATTTGAAAATGCTCATTATTGCAAATATGCAGAAACAAACTGTTCAGACAACTTCAAGGGAACATTTGTAATGAATTACTAGAGAGAGAGAAGTACAAAAAGAGAGAGCGATAGACATGAGGGATCAGAGGAAAAGAGTGTGATTTTCAAAGGGGTGTGGCTACCGAGAACAACGGATGTGATCTCATCAGAAATGGGCGGGGCAAAGACGCCAACAGCCTATGGGGTCTCACAAATCACTGTCTCCACCACGAACGTGTTCTCGAAGTGGCGGATTCGGTGACAGTTCTGCGCATCACGCTTGGTGATACCTAACGGGAAAAATACGAAACAAAAAGTTACTTACATTAGGAAATATATTTAATTTTACATACTTGCACTATTATTTATTTATTGTATGGATTGGTATCCTAGCCAACAAAAATATGTTCAAAGAACATGTTCCTATTAAAGTGATGGTTGACCCACAAATTCTGCCATCATTTACTCACCCTAAAGTTGTTCCAAACCTGTATGAATTTCTTTACGATAACACAAAAGAAGATATTCTGAAGAATATGGGTAACCAGTAGGGCTGGGTATTGACACAAATTTCCCAATTCGATTTCGATTCACAAGCTTTCGATTCGATTTTCGATTCAATTCAATATAAATTATTTTGGATATGCATCAGGTATAATTATCTCAAGGAAAACACATTTCTGAACTACTGTTGTAAACTATGGGAGTCAGTTGATACTACGTTAGCCTTCTAATATTGAAGGTACAAATGAACAGGTTTGTATACAAACACTTAAATGACACTAAATTATGTTTTTTTTTTATATAATAATAAAGTTATAATATTAACTTTACAATTACATAATCATAATTCCACTCCAATTAGTTAAAAATTTAAATGGTGGCGGTCATAAAAACTTGCCAGATTTATTCATACATGCATTAAATATTGAAGAACATTAAAAATGACAATATCCTATGTAATGTGGTGCATATAATTAGCAAAATGCTCCACTCTAGAGTTAATTTTTCTAGCTGACTAACGAGTTTATGGACACTGGATATGGTTTTTCTGAGGTAAATGTGACGTTACATGACATTGTTTACAAGCCGTTTTACTGACGTCTTTCTGCGGTTGAAACACTGATTGAGCTATTCTATGTGACTTGATACGGATTTCGGTAAGTTGTCCTGTATCTTTTAACACACTTTCAGAAGCTCATTCATGTTTATTTTGCGCTGTTACTGGTATTAAGGCGGAAGAGAAGATCCGTTCATGCTCCGCGCTGCTGGTTCTCTTGAGCTGAGCGATCTTGCGCCACAGTGCCAAACAGTATATATTTTTGAATTTCGTAAAAAAAAAATTGACGTAATTTGAAATCTGAGACTTTGTTTCATATCAATAGTAATAAAGCACAAAGATTATTGAGATTTATTGGATGGGAGGCGCGCTACAATGTTTATTTCATTCATTAACTGAAAACAGGATGACAAATCGATTCTTGGGATTTAAGAATCGATATTGTTTTGTAAAAGTGAGAATCGATTAAAATCGAGAAATCAATATTTTTTACCCAGCCCTAGTAACCAGTTGATGGCCCCTATGGAAGTCAACTGTTTGGTTACCGATATTCTTCAAAATATATTTTGTGTTCAGCAGAAGAAAGAAATTCATCCAGGTTTGAAACAACTTGAGGGTGAGTACATTCGGTTTTTTTTTTTTCATTTTTGGGTGAACTATCCCTTTAAGTTATTAAAACGTTATTTCTGTGTTCCAATTGTCCAATTTTTGGTTATGCAAATGTTGAGGTTTCATTTGATCAATTTACAAATAATATGGGAATGTTAAATTTGAATGTTCTATAAATGTTCCGAAAACATTAGACGTATGAATGACGTTTTTGTGCTGATGTTTTGAGAACATTATTAAAGACCAGATAACTCTGACCGAACATTCTATTAACGTTATAAGAATGTTTGCCCGTAACTTTAAGAGAACCTTGCCAGATCGTTAGCCAACGTTCTGAGAACGCTCCCTGTGTAATACATTATATAAGCACACCAAATCCAAAATATGGGATACAGAAGTATATAACACAATATAAAATAGGAACTAACAATTGAATATTCATGGTTCATAATTACTTGATCCGTTCTAACGCAGATGGCCTGCTTCCATGAAATTGTCCCAGTTTCCCCAAAGTTTGTGGTTGTCATGGATATTATCATATCATATTCTCACAAAAAAGCCTTGGATCCTCAGGAACCAGGGAGAAATAGATTGCATAATACAGGAAGCCGTACCGTGGGTGTTACTTAATTGTTCCGCTAATAAGCTGCAATGAGCTATTAAGCTGGACGTCAATCAGATTTGCATGGCAGCTGTGAAGCCACACCGGAGCGCAGTTTCCTCCCACCAAGAAGATGAAGAATCTGTTATGCCATAAATTGGCATTGCCAAATTGGACTCGTAGCACAGTACTGGCAAACGTATTATTTAGAAGAAAGATTTATACCTAAGTTTTAACAATGAAGGATATTTTATTTTTGGGTGAACTATTCCTTTTATTCCTGTTTATCTTATTTCAGTTGATTGGTCAGCATTGACTAAACCATATCAGTCGACCACTACTATTAACACATAAGAAAAAAGACAAAAATGCGTCAACTTACGACGGCGTGAGGTGCGGCGGCGGAGCCTGTACGTGTCTTTACCATTACACAGGCGGTAAATAAAGCGGCCGAGCTGATGCATATTATTAACACGTCCAGCCACGACCATCTCTTCCTGGACAATGTATGTCTGGGGGAGGTAAGTCCCTTTCTACAAAAAGAGAAAGGCAACATCATCAAGTAGATATAATTCACATCTCATCTGCAATTATACACAAACAATACAAGTACCTTGACGTTGATGAGCAGTTCCCAGAGGTTACGTGGAGGCATTACCACACTGGTGTTGAGCTCGATGACATAACACTTGTCTAAGGCAATGTCATGGTAGGCCGTCAGACCCTAAAAACCAAAGTCAACTTTATTTATATAGCACTTTATACAGATTTTCAAACAGGAAAATAATAATTTAATGATGCTGTAAAGCAGCTCTAAAAAGAAAACAGTGAACAATAATGCGAAAGCATGCTCTGTAAATGCAAGTGTGGATAATGGAAACTAATGGAAACTTCAAGTGTGTTACCCTGTGGAAATCATGAATGATATCAGCAGGGTCTGTGTTGCTGAAGTCGGGCACAGGCACGCTGATTTGCTCATAGTTTTCCTTCAGGTAGATCCCCACGTTCTCCTCCAGCTCATGAGACCCTCGCAGTGGAGCAGCCACCGAGTCCTCGTACACAACACGGCAGTGGAACCGACTTTGATCCGGAACCTGAATCGCCATCATTTAAAATAAACAATTTAAAATGATATTATAATACTGTTTTGATCTTAATTTCTTACAACTGACTGATATAGTTTAACACAAGAACATAAGATAACAACAATTTCTATTAGGGATGCACTGATAGGACAAACAAACAACTATTGGCTGATACTGATTCTGATACTTGTCACTTGCTCTCTTATTTTGAACTTTTGTCATTAATTAAAATAGATTTTTTTGTGTGTTTTGATCATGTTGTAAATTAGCAAAGACCAAAAACACATGCATTAAGGTATACTAGCTAGTTTATAGTTTATCATCAAATAATTTCTGTTGAACATGGATTGGATCCATTTAACGGCCAATCAGAGGTCTTTAAAAAATCAACAGTGCTCAAAATTAGGATAATATGAACATCTTTTTCCTAGCCCTATTGATAGAAATTAGAGATGCACCGATGTATCAGCCAACAACAGCATCAACAGCGCTCAAAATGCGAAAAGGAAACGCTGGTATCATCACGTTTTGAAAATTTCATTACCAACTTGGTATAGAAGTCTGTACTTTTGACAACACTAAAGATGGTTTTAAATTTATCAAAAATGTCCGATAAATATTGGCGCCCGATACATCGGTGCATCTCTAATTTCTATCAATAGGGCTAGGAAAAAGATTTTCATATTATCCTAATTGCGACCTCAATCCCTTAAATCCACAAATCGATCTTTACTATGCACCACTTTTAGCAGGTGTGCACCTTGTGTATCACTCTTATGTATAAATTAATATGCCACCTACGAATTCTTTTGTAAATCATATTTATGGTGCAAAAAAATTAGTTTATGAGATGAAGCCCCCAAATTCTGACATAGCTAAGTCATAATTATGACATAGAAAGTCTAAATTATGACTTGTTGTGAAGTCAGACAACACTTTTTGCTGTTTGTATCACTTCGCATACCAGTTTGACTGTCACTGGAAGGCTGACAAGTCTTTCAGTAAACATTCTACAGGTTACATCGATATCTTTACACCAGTAGGTGGCGACAAACCGCGTTTCATGAGTGAGTCATCAAGCCATTCGCTCAACTGATTCTTTCGAAACACCGTTTCATTCAGGAATGAATCGCGACTGTCATTGAAACACATTGGAGGTGTGTTTCGACTTGAAGCGGCGCTGCGCAGACAGATCGGTGTATGACATCAAAGTACCACCAGAGAGATTAGAAAGCAGAAGTCAAACACACCGATTGGCTCAAATTATGCACATTACAGACGAATCACAGCAGTGAATGGTGTGTTCGACTTTGATATTGGGTCTCAAGTTGAACACATCTAATAACACCAGAACATAAAACATAAGCTCTGGCTTAGTCAAAAATAAACAATTGGCACTACTGGAAGCTTCCGCTTACCATCTAATTATATAATAATTATTTTGAGTTTTATGCCACTCGTATAATTGTGTGCTACCTGAGGAATGATGTAGTAACGGTAGATATATATTGAAGCATATATCAAACTGCAGGTGAAGACAATCAGTGCAGTTGTCAGACAGCAAAGTCCACTCAGAGAGGAGCGTTTCCGTCCAACAGGCAAGACCAGCTCCTCTTCCACCTACAAACACACACACACACACACATTTTTTTTTAAACATTTGTTTTTTATTTCCCTTAAATAAAGCATATATTTATTACACCCTCATTTTGAAAATAGACATTATTTAGCCCTGATTATAAAGTTGTTTTCATCATGACCCACAAAGTAGCTCATTTCAGAATACCGTGCCACTTTTGTTACGATCACCCACACGCTGGGAGACTGTTACACAGGAGTTTCCTGTGTCACCTCCACATTCACAGAGGGATCCATCTCCAGAGTATTGACTATGGCCATGCAAACTACATTTCCCATAATGCTGCTCTCCTGGACTGATCACACACCTGCTCTTCATTGATCACACTCACACCTGCACTTCATTTCCACATGTATAAGAATCCCTCTCTCACACCCATTCAGTGCGAAGTCTTGTTTTGCCCTGGCATACATACTGAGCGATTGTCTACTGATTCTGTTTATTCTGGTTTAGATCTTGGACTGTTTTTGGAACTCTTCGACCACTCTCTGGCTACCTCGACCTTGGACTGTTTCCTGGCTAACTGAACATACTCTGGCTCCCACGACCCTGCACTGTTACCCGTGTTTGAAACCTTGCTGCCAGCCCCGATCATCAGCACTAGCTTACCTGAGTATTCTTTGCCTTGCCCATACCATTCCTGTCTACCTATCAATACCCTGTCTGTCTGACTTTGTCACTAATTAAAGCTGCAAATGGATCTCTATGACTCTGTGGATTCGTTACAGAAGACTTCGCCACCTCAAGGTCCAGCAGCCGTCTCACAGCTCACCACTGAAATCTCTGCACAGGCTGCCCAGCTAGCTCAACACCAGCTACAGTTGAATCGCCTCACGTCACTCACCGAGGAGCTCGTAACAGCCCTGCAAGGGCTTCAAGCCTCAGCGATCAGCGCCCCCGTCGATCAGGCCTCAGGGGTATCACCGCCCTCGGCGAGCACCTCAGTCAATCCTCGTCTCGCTCTTCCAGAGAAGTATGATGGCGCTTCAGCTAAATGCAAAGGCTTCCTGCTCCAATGCCACCTCTACTTTGATCAACAGCCAGCACTCCATCCCACAGATTCAGGGAAAATTGCTTTCATGTGTTCGCTCCTCACCGGAAAGGCGCTGGAATGGGTAACTGCCATCTGGAGGCCGGATGGATCTCCTTTCTCCACATTTGCATCATTTACCCAGCAGTTCCGCAGCGTTTTCGAGCACTCCACTGAGCTCGGTGATGCCGGTGAACGCCTTCTCAGTCATACTCAGGGGAGAAGAACCGCCGCCGATTATGCCCTCACGTTTCGCACCCTTGCTGCACAGACCAATTGGGTTGAGGACACCCTGAAAACCCTGTTCAGAAAAGGTCTCACCAATGAACTTCAGTCTGAGTTAGCTTGCCGCGATGAGGGGAGAACGCTGAACGAATACATCAACCTGGCCATTCAGATCGACAACCTTATTCGTTCTCGGCGCACACCTCGAGTTCCCTATCGTGCTCGTCCCGACGACACGGATGCACCAGAGCCCATGCAGCTGGGTTTTACTCCTCTCACTCCTGAGGAACGCGAGCGTCGCCTGCAGCAGCATCTCTGTCTCTATTGCGGACAGTCTGGTCATCGCAGACTCTCCTGCCCAGTTCGTCCGTCTCTTCAGGCTCAACCGGTGAGTACCCTGGCGGACTCCAACAATCGGTGGTCCGGGTTCACGCTACCTGTTCGTCTCTCTCTACCCGGCAGAATGATTGACACATCCGCTTTGCTAGACTCAGGAGCCGCGGGAAATTTTATGTCTCATGAATTCACTGTACAGCATAAACTCCAAACTAATCCCTGTGACTTCTCTCTGACAGTCGAGGCGCTAGATGGTCGGCCCTTGGGAGAGGGAAGGATTCAACACCTCACCGAAGAGGTAATTCTGCACGTCGGAACACTTCATTCTGAATCAATCAGGTTTTATGTTATTCACGCCCCCAAACACTCCATAATCCTGGGTCTTCCATGGCTGCGCACTCACAACCCACAAATCTCCTGGCGGGAGAACCAAATCATCCAGTGGGATTCTTCGTGCCATAGAAGATGCCTGGCTAAAATCAATCGTACTCCCCGCAACATTCTCCAGTTATCCACGTCGGAGTTCAGTGATTCAGGACTGCCTGCTGTGTATTCTGATCTCTCTGACGTTTTCAGCAAAGTCAAGGCTGCCCAACTTCCAGAACACCGTTCCAGTGATTGTGCCATCGAACTATTACCCGGCACCACACCGCCTAAGGGCAGAATTTTTCCCCTGTCTCAACCAGAGTCCGAAGCGATGAAGAAGTACATAGAGGAAGAACTAGCCAAGGGGTTCATCCGGCCCTCTACCTCACCCGCCGCTGCGGGCTTCTTCTTCGTTAAGAAAAAGGATGGCACACTGCGCCCCTGCATCGACTATCGTGGTCTTAACGAGAATACAGTCAAGTTCAGGTACCCACTGCCCCTGGTGCCAGCCGCTCTCGAACAGCTCCGTCAAGCCAAGTATTATACCAAGTTGGATCTCCGTAATGCCTACAACTTGATTCGTATACGCAGAGGAGACGAGTGGAAGACGGCCTTCTCTACCACTAATGGGCACTATGAGTATCTCGTTATGCCATTCGGGTTGTCCAATAGTCCTTCTGTCTTCCAGGCGTTCATGAATGACGTCTTTCGGGACATGCTGGAGAGGTGGGTAATCGTCTACATCGACGATATACTGATTTACTCTTCAACCATGGAGGAACACGTCAAACATGTCAGATCGGTTCTCAGACGACTCATTCAATATCAGCTCTATGTCAAATTCGAGAAATGTGAATTCCATCGCACAAGAACGTCTTTCCTGGGATACGTCATCAGTCCAGAGGGTGTGGCGATGGACGAGAAGAAGGTTCAGGCGGTCCTAAATTGGCCGGTTCCCCAAACAGTCAAACAGTTGCAACGGTTCCTGGGGTTTGCGAATTTCTATCGTCGGTTCATCAGAAACTACAGTACAGTAGCTGCCCCGTTGACCACCATGACCAAACGTCACCACCATCGCTTGAGCTGGACACCTGAGTCCACCAAAGCCTTTGATGAGCTCCGAACACGCTTCACCTCTGCTCCCATCCTGCGGCATCCAGACCCCACACGTCAGTTTATCATCGAGGTGGATGCTTCAAACACTGGAGTAGGTGCAGTTCTGTCCCAGCGTCAAGGCATGCCTGAAAAAATGTATCCTTGTGCCTTCTTTTCTCGTAAATTAACCTCCGCTGAGCGCAACTATGACGTGGGCAACCGTGAATTACTGGCCATGAAACTGGCTTTAGAGGAGTGGCGGCACTGGCTAGAAGGAGCACAGGAACCCTTCATCATCCTCACCGACCACAAGAACCTCGAGTTTCTCCGGACGGCCAAATGCTTGAATCCCCGTCAGGCCCGGTGGGCTCTATTCTTTACAAGATTCCAGTTCACTATCATGTATCGTCCTGGTTCCAAGAACATTAAGGCCGACGCTCTCTCCCGCCAGACCGATGAGACACCCCAACCCACGATCACCGAGAATATTCTTCCTGAGAACCTACTCGTCGCTCCTGTGCAATGGGACATCATTACTGAGATTGAACAGTTCAATCGCCAGGAGCCACCTACCTTGAATGGTCCACCTAATCGCATGTATGTCCCTGCTCCCTTACGCACCCGCCTCATTGATCAGGTACACGCAACGCCCAGTTCTGGTCATCCCGGTATCACCGCCACTGTTCACCTTCTCCGCAACCGGTTCTGGTGGCCCACTCTACTCGCCGACACCACCCACCACATCCAGAATTGCGCCAGTTGCAACACTTCCAAGACGCCTCGTCAATTACCTGCCGGACTTCTAACTCCGTTGCCCATTCCGCAGCGTCCATGGTCCCACATCGCTATAGATTTCATTACAGATCTCCCAGAATCCCAGGGAAATACCACCATATTGACAATAGTTGATCGCTTCTCCAAGGCATGTAGACTGGTGGCCTTACCCAAACTGCCCACAGCACTCGCCACGGCTGAAATCCTCTGCAATCAGGTGTTCCGATTCTACGGCCTTCCTGATGACATCGTGTCAGACCGAGGGTCACAGTTCACCTCCAGAGTCTGGAGGGCTTTCTTCAAACACCTCAATGTGAACATCAGTTTGACCTCCGGATATCACCCCCAATCCAACGGGCAGACCGAACGTTTAAACCAAGACATCATTCGCTTCCTGCGCACATACTGTCAGCAGCAGCAAACAGAGTGGAGTCGTTACCTGTTCTGGGCTGAATACGCCCAGAACTCTCTGGTCAAACCCGCTACTGGTCTAACTCCGTTCCGGTGCATACTAGGTTTCCAACCTCCACTATTTCCTTGGTCCGGGGAACCCACAGAACTTCCCGCTGTCACCGAATGGCTCCACAGGAGCGAAGAGGTCTGGGATCAAGCGCACACCCACCTGTTACATGCAGTCCGGCGCCAGGAACACCACGCCAACCAGCATCGTCGTCCTGCTCCGCAGTACCGTCCAGGTCAATGGGTATGGTTGTCCACAAAGGATCTCAAGCTTCGACTCCCCTGCCGTAAGCTCAGTCCCAGATATGTCGGTCCATTCGAAGTCCTAAAACAAATCACTCCAGTGTCATTTCGTCTCAAACTTCCCACTAACTACCGCATTGCCTCCACGTTCCATGTGTCCCTGCTGAAACCCGCTAACAGTCCCGAGAGAGTGTCAGAGGAGAGAGCCACACCGCAGACCCCTCCACCTGTCCTGGTAGACGGCGAGGAGGCATATCGGGTAAAGGAACTACTAGACTCCAGACGTAGGGGTAACATTCTGCAGTACCTTGTCGATTGGGAGGGGTTCGGCCCGGAGGAACGGTGCTGGATCAGGGCCAAGGACATCCTGGACCCCACACTCACAGAGGAATTCCACCGATCACATCCAAATAAACCTGCTCCTCGACAACGTGGAAGACCCCGTCGCCGTTTGCCTCCTCGCGCCAGGAGTCGCTCGCAGGGAGGGGGCTCTGTTACACAGGAGTTTCCTGTGTCACCTCCACATTCACAGAGGGATCCATCTCCAGAGTATTGACTATGGCCATGCAAACTACATTTCCCATAATGCTGCTCTCCTGGACTGATCACACACCTGCTCTTCATTGATCACACTCACACCTGCACTTCATTTCCACATGTATAAGAATCCCTCTCTCACACCCATTCAGTGCGAAGTCTTGTTTTGCCCTGGCATACATACTGAGCGATTGTCTACTGATTCTGTTTATTCTGGTTTAGATCTTGGACTGTTTTTGGAACTCTTCGACCACTCTCTGGCTACCTCGACCTTGGACTGTTTCCTGGCTAACTGAACATACTCTGGCTCCCACGACCCTGCACTGTTACCCGTGTTTGAAACCTTGCTGCCAGCCCCGATCATCAGCACTAGCTTACCTGAGTATTCTTTGCCTTGCCCATACCATTCCTGTCTACCTATCAATACCCTGTCTGTCTGACTTTGTCACTAATTAAAGCTGCAAATGGATCTCTATGACTCTGTGGATTCGTTACAGAGACGTGCTACAGTTGGCACTACATTCACTTGTATCATGTGCAGACAAGAATGGATTATTCAGCGTTCTCGTACTACAGCAGGAAATTATTAGACGTGCGATGCCGATAGGCAATGACTAATAACGCCCCCGGTCTTGCAACCCATCTGCCAAACTGCACGGCACATGGCCTGAGCTGGCCTCATTCTTAACTTACACACGCACGCTTGGTTTATTAACATGATGGAGACTTCCTTTTCACTTATAGGCCTATTGTTTTTATACTGGTAAGATAAATTACTTGAAATACACCAACCCTACACTTACCCCATCTCTGTTGATAGGTCATCTGGATATTGCCAAGCTAGCAAAAATTTGTTCAAAGAATGTTTTGCTAATGTTCCTGTTAAAGGATTCATTCACTTTTAAAATTATACCTACCCCAAGATTTACTCACCCTCAAACCATCCTGGGTGTATATGACTTTCTTCTGTCAGACAAACACAATCATAGCTATATTAATAAATATCCTGACGCTTCCAAGTGGCAGTGAACTGGGCCCACGAGTTTGAAGCTCAAAAAAGGGCATCCATTCTTCATAAACGTGCTCCACACGGCTCACGGGGGGTTAATAAAGGCCTTCTGAAGCAAATCAATGTGTTTTTGTAAGGAAAATATCTATATTTAAAAATTTATAAAGAAAAATATCTAGCTTCCCCCAGACCGCCTACCATATTCAACTTAAGCAGAAAGTGTAACGCCTCTCGCAGTTCAAAACGCTACGTTTTTTTTTTCAAGCTGAATATGGAAGGCGGTCTGGTGGAAGCCAGATATTTTACTTTGTATGTTAAATATGGATATTTTCTTACACAAACCCATCAAGTTCGCTTCAGAAGGCCTTTACTGACCCCAGAGGCCGTGTGGAGCACGTTTATGATGGATGGATGGATGCACTTTTTTGAGTTTCAAACTCGTGCACTGCCATTATAAAGTATGGAAGCGTCAGAATATTTATTAATATTACTCTGATTGTGTTCATCAGAAAGAAGAAAGTCATATACACCTAGGATGGCATTGAGGGTGAGTAAATCATGGGGTAATTTTTATTTTAAAGTAAACTAATAAAAAGTTCTGAGACTGTTCCCTGTTAGCTAGGTGTTCGCCTACTCTTTCATAAATACTGCATATTCATATTTGACGTTTTTTTGCATATTGTATAGTAGGTAAGTATGCGTATTCTGACAAAGGGAATCAGATGCTATAGTGGCTCAGAAATTACATACTTCATCTTTAAGATGTTTTCATCGTGAGGAGGTCATTTGGCCTATAAAGACAGCAAACACATACATGCACCCCTTTTAGTAAAGGAGCGATATTAAGCTCTCCAAAGTCATTTCTCCTCACCGTAGCCATCTGCCATTTTGTCTCTGTTGGATTTGTGCGTGTTTGTGTGTGTGTGTGTTGCATAGACACATAAACCTGTGCTGCACTATGTCAAATTTCATAAGCCCTTAAGAATAAAGGCCTTAACCCCTGACAATAACAACCCATACATTACAGTTGATATATTTTAAAATGCAGGCAGGGCAAGATGTTTTAAGCTATTTTATATTAATTTAATCAAGATGTTTACCCCATCACTTTATAAAATTCTTAAAGAAGAAGAGCAATCTGATGAAAACATCACAATAATGCACACATATTGAGAGCACACGGATATAAAGTGCACATTGTATGGCAGAGATGAATATGGTGCATGTTGCATGATGTTATTGGTGCAGGTGCTGCAGCATCCATGTCCTCTTGTTATGAAACCAAAGGGCAACAATATTTAGATGCAAAACAGCTACAAATACATGCTCAAGCGCTGATGGAGCATTATCTGTAGATCATATTAAAATACCAAATGACGTGATGTGTGCTTTATCATGAATGTTATTTCTTTTCCGGCTTTTGGTTAGTTTGAACCGCTGTTTTCCGTGACATTTCGGATGATGCACACAAAAAGCGAAACTTACGTGTGAATGTGGTATGAATATTTGGGTTTTATCTCCATCGCCGTCCTCTTTCTCGGCTTTTTGTCCTGTGATGGGCTGAAAGCTGATCTTCACCATGTTGAAGGGAGAAAGCGCTGTTTTTAGTGTGCACGCAGATGGTTTATCCCTTGGCTTTGTGACACAATATTTGCCGTTTGTTATAATAGACAGGAAGAATGTATTATTAGTTATTTCTATAGATATAAAAAAATCGTTCTTAAAGTCACAGTGCTAGCGACACTGGTGATGATGCGCGCGACCCAGGAGGAGCAAGCGCGCACACGTTTTGTATACATCATATGTATGTGTACGAAGATTGTTTTTAACAATATATAGTTTTATATGGTAATACTTTGGTACTTGATATCTCTATGTCTATCTATCTATCTTACATTCAAGGTGCCACAATAAAATATAGCCTAATATGTTCACGAGGCATGAGTTTATTGAATAACCACCGCTTTTTAATCAAAGAACAAAAGACAGTAGAAACGTGTATTTTATTCCAAACTTTATTTCCAACTGTTAGTCTGTCTATGGATTGACATTTCGGATGAAACTCCATGTTTCTGTGCCCAAGTCTTATTACTCGGGCCTGATCTATATAGGTTAGATTGGACTGTTTAATTGAACAGACAGCAGGCCAAGAAGTTTCCAGCTTGTCTGTTAGATGCCCATGCTTAATCTAAGACTGCAAAATAGAAACATGCACTGATATGCAAAATAAGTTTACTAATTCTCAGAATTCCTAATACTCTGGGTCATTATGATGCCAGGCTTATAAAATGACTGTGTCTGGCTTTTGTTACATGTGCTACCCAATAAAAGACTTCTGACCTGAATCACAGATGATGCAGACTAAACCGCAGATTATGGTGAGTTGCTGGTCACCATTTAAACAGGATATGCTAAGACTGAAATATGAAAAATGTACATCTTTAAGCTTCATAAGGTTTCTTGAATTTTCCACTAAAATAAAATACTGTTATAGACATGTCAATCCCTGTTATTCTGACCAGAACTGTAAACATTCAGCAGAACATGTTTTAATGGGAGTTCTGCATTGGAAATGAGGAGGGTTACCATTATGATTTACAGTTGCATTTGCTTAAAGGTTTCATGGCTTTCTTGTGAGTAAAAGCAGTCATGACTTGAAAATGATCAACCAAAACCCTCCAAATCACTTTCAGGTTTGTGTGGTTTTGCAGACCTGCAACTTTACAGTATCGAATGACAATCTCCATCAACCACTGCACTGTTCTTAAAACAAACATATAGGCTATTAAAACATTCATAAAGGGTGCTCAAATTGCCTTTTCTCTCAGCAGCCACAATTAGGTGCTAATATGGGCTTGAGCGGCTCCCCTACATCCAACCATTTCAGATTAGCCTGCTAATAATATCACATTGGACTCGTTCATTTTTCCCAGACTAAAAACCTACAGAAAGGAAAGATACAGTATCTGAGCTGGTGTATTTAGTCAAATTACACAAAACCAGAAAATAACTTGTCCAAGTCACATTTTACCTCAAACTCAAAAGGCAAAAAATAGAAAATATAGTTTGTGTGTGGTTATGGTTATAGGACTATTAAAGATTTGCCCCATTATTCATGACGATTATTCCCCCAACATCTGTAAAGCATAATTTAATTCTCAAAAGGCTGTACTATATAGGGCTGTCAAACAATTAATCGTGATTAATCACACCCAAAATAAAAGTTTGTTTACATGATATATGTGTGTACTGTGTATAATTATGTATATTTGAATACACACACATAAATGTATATATTTAAGAAATATTTGCATGTATATACTGTTATATATAATATAAATGATTAATATATATATATATATATATATATATATATATATATATATATATATATATATATATATATATATATATATATATATATATATATATATATATATATATATATATATAATAATGTCAATATATATAAATATATATATTTTATTTATACATATATTATATATTTTATTTATACATATATATATATATATATATATATAAAATAAAAAATATACATATTATATATAAATGTAACATATTTTTCTTAAATATATACATGCATGTGTGTGTATTCAAACATACATAATTATATATTGTACACAAACATATATTATGTAAACACAAACTTTTGGATGCGATTAATCGGTTGACTGTAATACATATATTTGTTGTAAGGACTATTTAAATATAACCAATTTTCAGTACAAAAAAAAAAAAAAAAAAACAGTACTGGTGTTACAATATTGACAATTGACATTTATGAATAAAGACCAGATGCTTTATAACAATAGGAACGTCTCTACATATTATTTTACTTTTGATTTTGAGGTGAAATGTGAGTAAACTGTATAAAAGGTATGAGTACACATTGTGCCAGTGGGGTTAGTTACACTGAAAACTAGACTAAGCTGGGCACACATCTTAAGGTCACAACCACAGAAAATCTTTCAGATTTTGCAAGTTTAACTTTCCATTACACCCACTCAATGCAGTGACTAATAACATGCAAGGAATGGCAAAGTTAAATCAGAATCAACAGCACATCCACAACTAACTCACAAAACCACACTGCTTTCAAAATGAATCCGATGGCAACCATAAACCGTTAGAGGCTGTGAGGTGCCAACGCACATCCAATGAAGTCTACAAAGCCAAAACAATAAAGGGAAGATGAAAAAGCCTACAGTATGTACACATTTACTCACCCGGGATACGCAACCTCAAAATGTGCCAGACATGACGCATGCGTCACATTTGAAGCTTTTACGCAACTCACCCAGGCTATGATGAGCAAATGAGTGATTTTGAATGCATTACTGCATACGTTAAGTGCTTTTTGCATGTCAAATTTCCTTATATTCATTAATATCCAATTAGCTAACTCAACCTGCATGGGCTAATTAGCATCAAGAGACATTTGAGTGTATGGTTGTATATGAGGTACAAAACCCTCCTTCTTTATGTGCAATAAAGCAGCAGCATCTACATCCATCCTTTCTGTTCATTTTGCTCGTTTTTTTGAAACATGAGAATAAAACATTGTAGGGGGAAGAGGTTGTAGGTCCAGCGAAGCAAGACTCTTCTTCATCCTCGTCGCCATATTACTCGCCCCGCCGAGCTCAAACGGCATTTAACGGTTCCTGCAAAACACAAAAACATGCCCAGTGCTGCGGCCACTCAACGTCCCAGAGAGCCAAACATCGTCCAGACGTTGCCTAAAACACTGTCTAGACGTCCTCTATGCACTTTTAGACATTCGTTATCGTTCTCAAGCATCCTGCGGGGTTGGCCTCTTGAGGTCTCGGATCTGTTTGATTAAATAGGTCTTCTCGTCGCTGAACTGCTCGTCCTCGCCGCGGTCGTTCTGGAACTTGCTGAGGAACTCGATGAGTTTAGTCTGGTTCTTCAGCAGGATGTCGAGGATGGGCTGAGTCTTGTTCGGATTGGCAACAAACACCTAAATGCGCAGAGAAAAAAACGTCTCAATCAGAAATTTGAAGCTTGAGTCAAGTCACCATACTGGCGAGTTGGTAAAATAATGATAGTGTGGGAAAATTCACATACCTTAAATACATGGAAGGCCTCAAACTGGATGTTGCGGCTCTTGTCTCTCAGTAGGTTCATCATGAGTTTGAGGTTCTCTGGTTTGCTTATGTACTTCGTCATTATAGTGAAGTTGTGCCTGTCCAAAAGCAGCTCTCCCAAAAGCTGAGAGGAACAGGAAAGACATAAAACACATCAGAAACACCTCAAATAAAGAGCTAATGGCAACAGTAAACATACGCAAAAATCTGTTTAAATGCATTATAAAACTATACAATACCACAACAACTAAACACACAAACTTTTCAAAGGTATGTGGTCAAATATTAAGAAAATAGTAATTTTATTTAGCAAGGACACATTCAATTGATCAAAAGTCACAGTAAACTAAAGATTTTTGTGTTGTTACAAAAAAAATATTTCATTTAAATAAATGCTGTTCTTTTACACATTCTATTCATCAAAGAATCCTGAAATTTTTTTTTTTTGAACATTCTTGAGCAGCAAATCCTCATATTAGAATGATTTCTGAAGGATCATGTGAGACTGGAGACTGGAGTAATGCTGCTGAAAATGCCACAAAAAAAAACTCAACCAGTAGAACAGCAGTTTAAACTAGAATGTACATTTCCTGAAGAAAATGTGAGTGGTGCTTGCCGTGGCAAAAAAATCCTCTCGGATGCTATGTTGTGTGTACTGGATTCTCACCCGAAACAAAAGAGGCCACCCCCAAGTCTGTACGATGTTGTGGAGCTGAGATATGTCCTATTCATGTGTTTGTACGGTTGCTAGGGTACTCTATATGGTTGCTATGGAGTGGCTATACAATTTATGGGGTGACATTTAAAGACTATTTGCCAGTCTGAGTCAAAAGACCCAACCCCCATGCCTCTACGATGTTCTGATGCAGAGATATAGGTTCTTGTAAACGGTTGCTAGGGTACTCTGTTTGGTTGCTATGGAGGGGCTTGGCAGCATCCAATGATGATACTGCTTGTCTGTATGAATGATATAAACCAACCCCCATGCCTCTATGATGTTCTGAAGCAGAGATATAGGTCTTGGTATATGGTTGCTAGGGTACTCTGTTTGGTTGCTATGGAGGGGCTTGGCAGCATACAATGATGATACTGCTTGTCTGTATGAATGATATAAACCAACCCCCATGTCTCTACGATGTTCCGAAGCAGAGATATAGGTCTTGGTACACGGTTGCTAGGGTACTCTGTTTGGTTGCTAGGGGGGCTTGGCAGCATCCAATGATGATACTGCTTGTCTGTATGAATGATATAAACCAACCCCCATGTCTCTATGATGTTCTGAGGCAGAGATATAGGTCTTGGTAAACGGTTGCTAGGGTACTCTGTTTGGTTGCTATGGAGGGGCTTGGCAGCATCCAATGATGATACTGCTTGTCTGTATGAATGATATAAACCAACCCCCATGCCTCTATGATGTTCTGAGGCAGAGATATAGGTCTTGGTATATGGTTGCTAGGGTACTCTGTTTGGTTGCTAGGGGGGCTTGGCAGCATCCAATGATGATACTGCTTGTCTGTATGAATGATATAAACCAACCCCCATGTCTCTACGATGTTCCGAAGCAGAGATATAGGTCTTGGTATACGGTTGCTAGGGTACTCTGTTTGGTTGCTAGGGGGGCTTGGCAGCATCCAATGATGATACTGCTTGTCTGTATGAATGATATAAACCAACCCCTATGTCTCTATGATGTTCTGAGGCAGAGATATAGGTCTTGGTATATGGTTGCTAGGGTACTCTGTTTGGTTGCTAAGGGGGCTTGGCAGCATCCAATGATGATACTGCTTGTCTGTATGAATGATATAAACCAACCCCCATGTCTCTATGATGTTCTGAAGCAGAGATATAGGTCTTGGTATATGGTTGCTAGGGTACTCTGTTTGGTTGCTAGGGGGGCTTGGCAGCATCCAATGATGATACTGCCTGTCTGTATGAATGATATAAACCAACCCCCATGTCTCTATGATGTTCTGAGGCAGAGATATAGGTCTTGGTAAACGGTTGCTAGGGTACTCTGTTTGGTTGCTATGGAGGGGCTTGGCAGCATCCAATGATGATACTGCTTGTCTGTATGAATGATATAAACCAACCCCCATGTCTCTATGATGTTCTGAGGCAGAGATATAGGTCTTGCTAAACGGTTGCTAGGCTGCTTGATAATGGTTGCTAGGGCGTGGCTAGGAAGTGTTGAAGGTGACTTGTGATTGGCTGTTGATGCCCCGAGTCAAACAAACCCACCCTCATGTTTCTATGACACTTCTATCAAAAGATATCCCTTTCATCTCATTCAATGTAAGTCTAAGGGATTAGTTGCTAGGGAGCTCTAAATGGTTGCTAGGGCGTGGCTTCATAGGTTTACAATCATCCTGAGATAGTGATTGGCTGTCTGAGTAAATTGAGCCCACCCCCTTGTCTCTGAGACACTGTGTGCCAGAGCTATGGTCAATACAAAATCCCTATGCAATTTCCCATTGTAAGAGAAACACATGAGTTTGATGGGACGTCCCTCCCCATTATAAGTCAATGGGGAAATTTGAGAAAATTTGGGGAGCTCTAGCGCCCCAGGGGTACAACTCACACCCCTTTGCGATGTGTCATCTTACAGGGCCTGCCAGCCTCTTCAAATGTGGTGACACACGAATTTCTCCGAAATCCTCTCTCAGAGTTATGACTCGTTAAAATTCGTCGCAATGTTAAGTCAATGGGATTTTTCGGCTACTTTTTCGCCCCTGGGGCGAACATCGTACCCCCGATCCCTTAGAAAAGATATAGCACACCATTCCCGTATAGGCCGGTCGATTTGACGCCTCATTCGTGGGTCTGTGACAAAAAATGTGGGAGGAGAAGCGCGCCGAAAAAGTGTCCAGAAGTAAGAATAATTATTATAATAATAATAATAAACCGATCTAAATATATTTATGGCTTGCTACGCAAGCACCATTAATAATAAAAATATGGAGATTAACAATATTGATGCATTGCTTCACAAGCAACACTAATATGTATGTTTGAGAGTGATGGTGATGCCTTGCTTCGCAAGGCATCACTAAAACCGTTTTCGGGCTAGATAGTAATAGTGATGCCTTGCTACGCAAGCACCACTAATAAGCACAAAAAATATACGAATGAACCTGTTCCTTACCTTTAGCGACTGCCTCTTAGTCACATAGTTTTCTGAGTGAAGAAGTTTCTCATAATCACTAAAGAACTGAAGACCAAAAGTGGAGAAAAGGGGAGACAGAGATGTACAGTAAACATCAAATTGTCTGGCTTCTTCTCATACAGTAGCCCCAAAATGTATTGGCATACTTACAACACGCTTGCATTAGAGAAAACATCAAATCAAGCGGATATTATTTTAAAGAAAGATAGCACTTTCCAAGGACCCTGATAAGGGCCAGAATGACGTCATCTACTTTCTGGAGATATGCATCACTTTGACATTTGTTTTATACAACGTAACTTATTTACACTAAATTTCTCTGGGACCATTTCTGCCTGGATGGCCTACCCAAATTGTCCACTACTCGGACAAAGTTGTTGTTTGGATTTAAATTGGCAAATATTTAAGAGTCAATGATTGGATCCTTATTGCAGTGATTTTTGTGTTTCTAGCATGTTATATGTTTGGCAACAGTTCTTCTAACCTTCTAATTGATGGAGTGTGTAGCCTTTCATTTCTTAAACAACCATGTAGGAAGATCATGGTCATATTCCAGGATGACATTGTCAAGATTTATCAGGCTCAAATTGTGAAAGAATGGTTGGGAAGGAGCATGAAGAATCATTTTCACACATGAATTGGGACCTCTGAGTCCAGACCTTAAAGGGTCATGAAACCCTAAACCAAATTTTCTGAGAGTTATGAGTGTTGATCTTCATAGAAGTCAATGTTACCATCCATTCATTTTGATTGTAGGAGAAAACTAGTTGATTTTAAACATTTGTGCGCTATATTTAACTTCCGGGTTTAACCCTCTGGGTTACTTCGGGTCAAAAATGACCCAAAGCGTTTTATACATTTAAAAAAAAAAAATCGTAGCTTCATTGGAATGGTCCGAAACTTGGAGACTTTATTGGTATTTGGTATATGAACACCCAGAAAAAAGGACTCAAAAGTGAAGGGGTAAATCTCTAAAACATCAAGAGTGCAAAACAGACAAAAAAACCCAAAAAAACTCTGTATTTTCATATTTTTGCCAATTTCACATTAATTTCCTATGGGGGTCATTTTTGACCCGAAGGTCCTGAGTGTGACTATTTTTTTTTGAGTGTTCATATACCAAGTACCAATAAAGTCACCAAATTTCGGACCATTCCGATGAAGCTACGATTTTTTACATTTATTTATAAAACGCAAGATCCACTATAGTGGTAAAAATGTGCTATTGCGTGATTAAAATGCTCAATTTGTCCACCGGACAAAATTTCACCGATCTCATTTAAAAAATGGCTTTCATGAGGCCTAGGCTTGACTCTAAAATGAAATACAGCTTTAATAAAAATAAAAAATAAATTATATATATACATTTTTTATTATATTCAATGGGAAAAAATGGGTCATAATTATTGCATAAATATTAATTATAAATCATAAAATTATCTTAAAACACCAAAAAAGAAAAGAAAAAATATTATTGAACAAAAATATATTTCATTGATTTTACTCAAATCTTTTTTATCTTAATCCCGCCCTCTGGGTCATTTTTGACCCGAAGGTCCTGAGGGTGACCCAGAAATGAATTACGGTACCCCAGAGGGTTAAATTCATCTTTGTATCAACGTCACAGAATGTGACGCTTTGTCATACTACAGTACGGCGATGACTCATTGATGTCTCATAATTATTCATGAGTCTGCGTGTCCTTATCCTATGAGAAGAGGCCTAACTTAATTATTCATGAGTCTGCGTGTCCTTATCCTATGAGAAGAGGCCTCACTTAATTATTCATGAGACTGCGTGTCCTTATCCTATGAGAAGAGGCCTCACTTAATTATTCATGAGACTGCGTGTCCTTATCCTATGAGAAGAGGCCTCACTTAATTATTCATGAGACTGCGTGTCCTTATCCTATGAGAAGATGCCTCGCTCATTGAAAGTCTTTGGGAAGTGCTGGAAGAGACTTTACAGAGTGCTGGACTCTTGCATTGTCAATACAAGATCTGGACCAAAAATTACTGCACATTTTGATGAAAATAAATGCTGTGATGTTATTTCCATCAAGAGGTTTTTTGGTCCAAATCTAGTATTGACAATACATGATTTTTATTTTGGCTGGGCAGTGTATATTTACATCAAAATTCATATGTAAAGACATTAAGATATTTTAATGTGTGACTAAAGTGTTTTGGGTCCCACTTCACATTCAAATCCCTTCCAAAATGTATTGACTTTCACATCAAGTGCACATCAAGAAACAAATTCAAATTTGAGGAACTCATTGCAGAATGGCTGACAGATCCAATGACAACAGACCATGACGGACACCAACACAATGAAAAGAAAAGCCTGTGACTCACTCTATCATAATGCTGCTCCAGAAACTCAGCACTGAGCAGTTTGTGTCTCGTCAGCAAATCCTAGAAGAAAACCAAACAAATGGAATTTATCAGACAAAGTAACTATACAGAGCATCTGAAGATGAATTACTCAAACAAACAAGCCTTAAGTGTTTGTTTTGTCTGTCAACATACTAACTTTAAATGTGGCAAATGCATCCGAGGCGATGTCGAAGGTGGACATCTCCACGTATCTGAAGAAATCGTAGAACTGCTCAGAGCAGAGGCTGATCTTTGCCAGTGGCTCATGCCGTATACATTCCCTCAGCATGATCCCGCAGTTCAGAGCGATGTCTGGAGACTCGTAACTACAAAAAAGGACAATAATATTTGGCCGCATTAACCACATCCTCATGTTGTTCCAAAACTTTTTCATTCGTAGACTGAAAAAGAGATTTAAAGGTGCAGTATGTAATATCGACAGCTAGTGGTTGAAATGGGTTCTGCAGTCCAAATTCAAAATATTGGAGAGTCGTTTCCTCCTCAGACTCCACGCTCACGCGGATTGCCAGATTGAGGACACACAACTGCGATCTCAGAGCCAGTTTGTTTGCTGGCTTTCATGGCTGCAATACGCGGTGTTTTTCGCCAACTGGCAACCCGGGTGTTGAAATACATTTGGGTAAATCGGCAGGGGACGGAATCACACAGAGTAAAACAAATACAGGCATTTCAACACACATTTCAAAGTAGAATAACTGGCTGACACACAAGTATTTGAACTTAGCATGTTCCCAAAATTATGGTATTTTTATACTTTAGTAGAGTCAAAAAAATTACATGCAGCACCTTTAAGTTGTTCATGTTGTTATTTTCCATACAATGAAACTAAACGGTAATCAGGGGTTGTGAAGTTCCAAAAATTACAAAAAAAGTACCATAAAATCAGGACACACCAAGACGATGTCAAAGAACTAGTGGCGGTATCACTAGTCTATTTTCGTCATTCAAAAAGGGAAACTGAAACTAGGGCTGCATTTATACAAACCATAAACAAAGGAACTCATGTTATACAAAGCGGCTCATTTTATTATAAAAATAATTGTGTATTCAAATGCTCAGGTAAGATGACGTATAATTATAATAGCCTTCTGTCTGTACCGTCTTGACTTCTTTGCTCACTTTCATCACCTTTTATTCTCGTTTATCTTTCAACTTCTGAGCAGAAATTTGTGAACAAAAGCTTTATTTATGTAACACTAGGGTATTTTACAGTAAACACTTCATAATATGTCAAACAGGCCAAAAGAAGCATTGTCTAAACAGTCTTACATCGATGACATTTTATGTTGCAGCAGGATGCGGTCTTTTTGCGGTTTAATATTCACGGACACTAACAGAATAAACTTCCCTCACAATCAGCGACTGAATCCGTTGCTCTTAGAAATAAACAGCTTTTCTTCTGAGGTAAATTGTTGCGGGATTATTCCTCACCGCATCTCAAAACGATGTAAAGTAGGCCTACATGCACTAATCTTGATGTGTTTATTCGAGTTTTAGTGGGCGTTGACTCTGCTCGCATGGATCGCTTCAGTATTTGAATTTCAAAAGAACGTGCGCTCCGTGGGCGTGGCCACATCAGCGGATAATGAAGAAGCTGGCGAACAACTGACATCTCTCTCTTTTGAAACAGATTACATAAACAGAGCATATTTGTCTTCGATTTACCTGATTAACCTGACATTTCAACGTTTCTTTAGACATAGGTCTCATGTTTGTGTGACAAGTATTCACTAAATTACAGTTCATTTTCTGAAGACTATCAGATTGGACTTCATTGACAGGGAGGCTGCAACTTGCATGTTTGTTTTCTTTATCTTGCAAAAAGCACAACATTTTGTTTTTATTGTGAGTGTACACACATAAAAGTAGAAACTTAACAGATTAAAATGATGTATAACACTTGCCTGAATGAGAAAAATCTTTAGAGTTATTTGAATCTCATTAGCCCTATTAGCACAGGATTAGTAATTAGTAATTTTAAATTATACACAACTAGACATGTGCCGGTAAACGGTAATACGATATACCGCAATAATGAACATGCACAATATTGTTATCGTGGGCACAAAATACCGTGAATAATTATTTATTACGAATTATTCAGATTTTTAGAATGAATTTTAAGAATATTTTTACCCATCAACCGTTTAAAATGAAAAACATGTCAAAGAGGAACGATGTAAATAGACCGTGCATGAGCCGAGCACATGGCGGAATGAGGAGATGCGCTGAAGTGCACATTCATTCTTCGACAGCAGAGGGCGCTGACGGAACAGCAGAAATGCAGCCGTTTCCCCAGTAATCACATAACCTAATACATAATACTTAAAGACTTAAGCATTTTATATTTTAATCTGGACTAAATTACATGCCCTAGATATTGTTTGAATATGTTCTGACTGTTGTTCAATCACACACTTTACAAGGCTCCAGTATTTAACATTAGTTCCTTCATTAACAAACTGACAATGAAAAATACTTCTAAAGCATGTATTAATCTTAGTTAAATGTACATTTCAGCATACCTATTGTTCTTTATAATTCTTTTGCACTTTAATCTGTTTTAAATATTTGTTTACTTTATACATTTTTGTGTATTGCTTTATTGTATTTAAATGTTTGGTTCTTTTGTTATAAGAAAGTGATTTAACCTGTTATAGTATGGCAACACTTTTTTTGCAACTTATTTCAATATCGTGATAATACCGTATACCGTGATAAAAGCTTCAGCAATTAATCGCAACATGAAAATTTGATACCGGCACATGCCTATACACAACCCTCCAAATCCTTGCCAAATCACAGCGATGCCGATTCGCACAGGACTAATATTATCACAGGACCTCTGTGTTCGACGAAATATGGCAGGTCATTTGCGGGGGAATTTCTACTTTACAAATTACAGACATGGCCGAGTCGCACGGGATTAAGATCACAGACAACCTCCGCGATTATTACAAATTACTAGAGGTCACCAGTTAATACTAATCCTGTGCGAATAGGGCTTTTGGCACTGATAAGAAAAAAGAAGAAGAAAAAAAAAAGAAGGAAAAAAAAGAAGAAAAAAAAATAAACGAGGTGGTCGCGTTGGCGTGATCTTCGACCTCTAGGGGTTAAGATGATATCGCTGATGTAGGATTAGATATACTCACTGCTAATGCTGACTCACAAGAGTAAATACTCATCTGGGATCAGATAGCTCATCTTAAATATTCACGTATATTATCATATTAGTCACCAAACCAATTCTTTGCTATCTTAGTTTCTTAGAGATATGATCTAAACACCAGCTTCCAAGAAAAGCAGATCAAACTAGTCTGACGACTGCAAAATGTTAGGTTATATATTTAATTGGTGAATATAAGAATCAAATGAGTGAGTTCACAATATGTTTGTGTGTGTGTCTCACCCTTTAAGCAGCATGAAGAGTATGTTTTGTTGAGTGCACAGGTATTCAACAGTGGGTGTCCGTGTGCCGATCTGACGTCTCAAAATATTATTAAAGATCTGTGCCACGTCTTTCTTGCCCTAAACACAAATAACATGCAGAATGGTTACTGAAAAGATCAATTAAATCAAAATAAAAGCATGTGTTTCCACAAATTGGAATTTGAGAAATAAAGTGAAATGAAATATTATTTTTAATCTTTTTAAATAATGGTTGCTTGTTACTTAAAATGGTTTAAACACTTTCTGGCTTAATATGATTTAAGACAAGACTAAATATGCTTAAAAAATAAAGATGTAAGATGTAATCCAGAGGTAAATTGATATAAGTTCATTTGAATTTTCATTTATGAACCAGGGATATCATGGTCATGGAATACCTGCATATATGAAGGAATTTTTAAAGTCTGATTTCTAGACCTGGAAAAGTTTCTAGACCCAAAAAACATATAAAAAAATAACAAAAACCCTGTAAATCACAAATGACTGGATAAAGCATGTAAATTAATTCGTAATAAACAAAGTGCAAACCCGTTCAGCTATTGAAACTTCTGGAATTATGGAATGTAATTATTTAAATTAAACATTATTATAAATATAATTGATAATACTTATTAAAATATAATTCAATATGTAATTAAACTCATTTAAATTGCCACTCCTAGTTTCTGTAAATAAATAAATCAGCTCTGTCATTATAGCAGAATTATCAGAAATATGTTGGGGAGTCTCGAAGCCAGAAGATCAAAACAAATAAAAAATAAAAAAATCACTGGACTATACTAGGGCTGCAACAACAAGTCGATAAAAATCGATAATGAAAATCATCGATAACGATTCTCATTATCGATTAGTCGGCTCTGCCCTCAGTGCACGATAAGCTTCCACCAGTCGCGCCAAATTGCAGGAAAGGTGCATGATCCAAGTGCCCAGAACATGAGAATTATTTATTTTAAGCTTCAAGCGAAAGCATTAGTATTTAACATACCCTGTCATGTGCGTTGACAGATGTGTGTGCGCGTCTGCGTCCTACGTTAATTTTACAGTTTATATTATCCACTGATCTATTTAGAGAACAGTAGTTATATCCTCATCCTCATTATTATCTCATGTTTTGGGCACTTGGATCATGTACCTTTCCTGCATCAGCTCACTCCGTTTCCATAAAAATGCGTTGTTCAGTGCTGTAATTTGGCGCGACTGGTGGAAGCTTATCGTGCACAGAGGGCAGACCCGACTAATTGATAATGAGAATCTTTATCGATGATTTTCATTATCGATTATTATAGATTTTATCGACTAGTTGTTGCAGCCCAACATTGGTCTGTGGCAATTGCGTAATATAGTGATCAGAACCTGGAAGACTAATTCATTGAGATTTTTCTATAAGGTTTTATAATTTTCTGGCCTAGTCTATTAAACTCATCCCCTCACCTCAAAGTCAATGAGCTGCAGATCTGCGACGAGGGTGCTGAGCAGGCCGCTGTTGTAGAGCTCCTGAGCCAGCTGAGCCACGGCTTCTGTCTGCGGCTCCTTCTCATTCGTGCCGTAGAGAATCTCCTTCATCGCCAACAGAGATTTGGACACCTCTTCAGAGGCCTGAGGACACACACACCTCTCTTATTAATGCCCTTATGAAACTCTTTCATGGGTAATACTCACAGTACACACACACCTGTGTGTAACAGAACCGTGTACAAATGTGCTTAGTACCTTCTCAGCCTTCTTGTCCGAAATGTCCTGCTTCTCCAGAATGGTCATGTTGTCCTTTAGATTCTTCACAATGTCCGCTGGACACTTGTGAGACTTACCGAAAGGGAACGGCATGGCGACACCTTACCAGGGCAACCAGGTAGCAGAGAGCCCAGCTGTGAAAGAGATTTTTTCCTGAATTACATCTGGTGTTGCTCTACAAGAGATTAAGTTAAGTGCACCTACACACTAAAAAATGCTGGGTTAAAGATAACCCAAGTTGGGTTGAAAATGGACTAACCCAGCAATTGGGTTGTTATAACCCAGCGACTGGGTTGTTTTTATCCAGCAATTGGGTTGTTTTAAGCAAACATTTAACCCAACCGCTGGGTCAAAACAACCCAATTGCTGGGTTAGTCCATATGCAACCCAACTTGGGTTATTTTTAACCCAGCATTTTTTAGAGTGTAACCATTAAATGACTAGGTTGTAAATAGTTTTAAAATTAAGTATAGTACAGTCAGTGTGCACTTTATTATGCTGCTTGCTTGTTGATACTGTGTGCAATAGTATAATAATTTTATTTATGCTTAAATATTTATTTTCAGAATTTATTTAAATTAAGAATTATATTTTTAATTTATCTCCAAATATCGGCTCAAGAAAATCGGCAGCCCGTATCGGTCATCGGCTAAGGCTGATGAAAAAAATTGGTATCGGTCGACCCCTATTTTGGAGAAAAATTGTTTATTTCATAATGTGATTTCCCAACTTTCAATTATTTTCTTTCAATGAAAGGTTATATTTTTGTGAATTTTTTGAATGAAAGATCAAAAGGTTTCATTTTTAAAGCCATCTTTGATCATAATCAGGGTGCCAATAATTCTGACCACAACTGTATGTAGTGCTATCATAGGCTGTTTGAGCTAATGCAGGGCAAATTAAATAGCTAATGGACAAAAGAAAGAATGAAAACAAATAGAAAAACAACTGAGAGAATGAACAGACTAACATTTTTGGATACCCAAAAACTAAATCATGAACAAAGGAAAAATACTTTCAAGATAAACCAGATTAAAAGAGAAGTTCAATGCTCACTGCCATCAACATAACTCTGGTTAGGACATTTCCGCTCATTACAGAAGGAAGTAGATCTCCAATAACTAGGGTGTGAGTTCACACTTCAAACACACACACACACACACAGGTCTCAAACAGCACAAATGCGAAGGTGAGCTTTGCGAAGTCGACAAACAGGAAACGTGCTGCAGAAACCTCTTCAGTAAATACGTCTGTGTGCTGACTTCCTCCACAATGATCACAGCAGCGAAACTCAAGCATGAAATGCTCAATAAATACACTGACCTGAAGAAACATCACTCACAAATCCTGCTGCTTTTTCATTGCCCTTTCCCAAAACACAAACGCACACAATGACAGTGACACTATTATTAATATTACTATGTGCTCTGAATACTCCATGTGGCAGCTCGTGGGACCCGTGCGTCATAGGACATACGTCCAGCCGGTTAATCTCCACGCAGCTTGAGCAAGTTAGCCAAATCCTTGACCTGGTGACCACGCTCGCCATGTCTGCCCCAACGCAAATCTGAACCCAAGCAGATGCCAGGGCTCGCGGAGACAGCTGGCATGCTGAGTTTACACGCATCTAAACCAGGGGTGTCCAATCCTGCTCCTGGATGGCCACTGTCCTGCAGACCTCAGCTCCAACCCCAATTAAACACACCTGTACCAGCTAATGGCCCTCCACGGCCGAGTTTGAACAATGCCGAGTTGCTGCAATGGTTGCATGAGATCAAATGATGATCAGCCACACTTATATGATGCTAATACCAATCATAGTTGTTGCACAAGATGTTAATAACGTTGCATTGCTAACAATTCACAGCACTGTTCAATCCAGGGAGGACCAGGGTTAGTCATCACATATCACAAAGGATATATCATAGTAATATGAAATAATATTATTAGTTTCTATTATTAGTATAGTCATGTTTTATAAACGTGTTTTTGTGTTGGTTAGTTTGTAGGGGTGTAACGATACCCTCATGTCACAATTCGATCCATATCACGATACTGAACTCACGATACAATATTATTACGATCAAAGACATATGGTTGAAGGTTAACAAATGTACTGTTTATTAAAAATGCTACATTTGGTATTACATTGGGGGTGAAAATGAATAGGCTTGGACTTGGTGCTGGTAACCAAATGCACAGGATAACGGTGACACCAGAATAAAAATAGTCATGATTCTCAAGCTGGATATACAGAATTAATTCAGACAAATATGCTTGCACTAGATATGTTTAAAATAATGTAGGCCACTTTTTACTGGAAACATAAGAGATTTGGTATTATCAGGACCCATAAATATTCCCCCTTTATACATTATATTCAACATTATATATAGTAGTTTAATGCAGTACTGACACTAAAACTCTGTAAACTTCTTATTTTGGGTGAACTATACACAATATATATATTGTCACCATCCATGATTCATATTGTAGCATTTTTATTGCAATATATTGACACGATATATTGTTACACCCCTACTAGTTTGTCACAATGCGTTTCATGTGTTGTAATTTTATACAATTTATGAATTCCAATGTCTGTTGGTCTATTATATTTTTTATTATAAATAAATACATTGTACATTATATACATTATAAATAAATACATACACAGTTTGATGAGACCCCATATTATAGTGTTACAGTAGTAACAATAACTTGGAAATATTACTAAAGTACTGGGGTATAAGGGAAACGTATAGGTAAATTATTATATGGGATGTATTATATGCATATTTATATGATAACTGTAAAGATTCTCAAATGGAAAAATAACAATCAAGCACAAATGATGTACATTTATTAAGGGAGTTTTTGCAGGGTACATTTTTTGTTATGTAAACTGTATCTTGCTTAATTTTGGGATATATTCTGTGAAATAATTGTATTTAATATTATTTTTACATAAATAATATTCATATGTATTGACCATTAATGTGTATAATATATTTTTTTAAATATTATAATGAATTATTATATTATAAATAACATTATTTACCTAATTTCACTCAAAAACACTAGTAAACAAAAGGGAAAAAAAACAGATACTTTTGACAACGTGGAGTTATCAGCTGATGCCAGCAATATTACAATTATTATACAGACTGGTTTAATGACATGCAACTTGTGACTTCACTGGAAGTCTTTTTACCTAATTCAACAGAGAGACTGATAAACACACACATGTTTGTAGATGACAATGTAGATAGGGATCCTAATAGATCAAAATCATTCAGCTGTGAAGTATTACCATATTTGACTGTGCAACTGTTAAAACCCAACATATTACACACATACTAATGGATTCAGCATCAAGATCTATGTAAATAAACTGAAGTTATGAAGCTTATTTACCTGCAGTAAATATATAATTATAAAGGGCTCGATGATCTGAATGACTTTGGCTGTCTCAAACCTAGCTGTCTACCTAGAGTCACTCAGTGACGGCCTAAAATGATGATTCCCCAGTTCAGACATGTTGTTGCCTGGGTAGGCAGCACACTAGTTTGAGACACAACCCCCTACTTTTGCTCAAGCAGAGGCCCAGTGTGATGCATAGGATACAGATAAGTCATGATGACTCTAGTCTAGTCAACTCATTTGTGTATCTTTAAATCAGTGATGTACAAACCACGAAAGATACGAAGCCCCTTTTCATAGATTGTAGCCTATCATTCCAGTCCAGATTCAGACTGTGTGCGTAAATGCAGTTGTGGTTTTGCATAGGATGTCTCTGATAGGCCTCTGCATGCACTTTTATAACATTTAGCTTCACGACAATAGCCAGCAAAAGATAAGTAAACAATAGCACACCTTATTTGGGGTCTCCTTCGGCCTTTTCTAGCAAATAACGGTGCAATTCCTGGAATATGATGTTTTGGGGTGTTATTTCTTAGCAAGATTTGAGCGGAGAACCGTCTATGTATGTATGTGTGTGTATGTGTGTGTGTGTATGTGTGTGTATTCAGCAGCGATAACTTCCGCAAACCTGCAGTGAGGAGGATTTCAAAACAAAAGCCCTAAACGCTCTCAGAGGTCTCCATGGCCTGCTGATGAATAAATAAAAGCCCCTGCTAAAACTAGCCTAGGCCGGTTGGGTGGTCTTAGCTGGTTTAAGATGCTCCCCCAGGTTGGCCGAGCTGGTGTTCAGCTGATTTTAGTTGGTATTTTTGCTGGGAGCAAAAAAGTCTGTAAATTACTGTAAAGATGTTAAAATATTTCCTTTGATTGATTCAAAATGCATGCTAACATGTAGCCCATTTGCTATTGCTTATCGAGATGCTGATATTTGTATCTTTCTCTTCTATTAATATTCTTGTTTTTCTGGAAAAATACTAATTTTCGTTTGTAATACCATTACACTACGTCCCAGTATGGCTATTTAATAATGTAACGTTAGGCCTATCTAGTCTAGCTGCTACTTATTTTTAGGTTTTGCCTTTGAATATTCAGACATGATCAAACACTAGATTTCTTTAAATGTGAAATTTTAAAACGTTAATAACTTACATCCTAATAAGTTTAAAATAGTGCTAAAAAGGCAAACTTATTTTTCCTTATATGTACAGTAGGCTACATATGAATTGATACTGAATCAAGATCGAAATCGATATTTGTGCCAATCAAACCGCCACCACCCCACCCCCGCCGCCACAAATTGCTTTCAAATCTGTGGGTAACTTTTAGTGTAGCTAACTACTTTTTCAAAGGGGTAGCTTGAATGTAACTTAACCACTTTAACTTACAAGTAGCTTGTAGCTTGTAAAGCTATGTTTCACACTGTCAGGAAAAAAAAGTACAAAACTGTACCTTTTAGGGTACAAGTGGCCGTCACTCTGGTCGTACCCTCAAAGGCTTTTTGTACCTTTAAAGCAAGGTACAAAATTGTACCTTAAAACTATCTAAACCTAAAATGTTGTACCTTTATACCCCTTTTGGGTACATATTTGTACCATAAGGACACTGTAAAAAAATTATAATCTTCCCAACTCAAAATTTTCTAGTGACTGGTCACATCTAAATTTTTCAATTGGCCAAATTGAATTTCTGTGAATTTAATTTTATCAATTGTGGCAACAGCCTGTAAACATGGGCTCAATTAGAAATAATATGTTGAGCCAATGGAAAAATGTAATTTACCAACACTGTAAAAAATGTCAGGCCTCTCCAATTTAAAATTTTCTAGTGACAGATCACATCTAAATTTTTCAATTTGGCCAACTAAAAAATGTAGATGTGATCGCTCACTAGAAAATTTTGAATTGGAGAAATGTTTTACAGTGAAACTGTGAGGTTGGTCCAATTAAATATTTTAAATTGTAGTAACAATTGTTTATTTCTCACTGTCCCAAAAGACAAAAATGACTAAAAACATAAATATATTAAGCAAAATACAGAACACAGACAACAGGACATTTTATCACATTACTTTATTAACAAGTAAATTCCAACACATGATATTTGGTGAAAATACCTTATTTTCAATAAGGAAAACTCTGAATATTCAAGAAGTCTTCTGCATGACAGGATGTCTTAAAGTGGTAAAGAAAACACGGCACTGCATTAATGGCAAAGTTTCCCTGCATCACATCTGGCAAGAGACAGAACAGAAGTTCTTCATTATATAACGAGGATGAGACGAATGAATGGACGAATAAGAAAATCGAGCTTGACGTGTTTGATATTAAAAGGCAATAACTTAAGCCCTGAAAGAGGTCGACGCCAAATGCAATCTCCGGCACCGTGTTCAACGGTCGCATGCCGCATATATCACACAATGACTTAATTTACGTATTACCTATCATTTTAAACATATAAGACATGAGGAAAATAAAACTTTTGGCTACCCTTAGAGTAAACGAGAACACACGCATGAAACCAATGAATGCATGAACTCGTGATTCTACAAAATGTCTTTTAAACTTCATACCGGGTCATAAAGCAAAACTCTGTAGAATAATTTCACTGCTAAATACTCACCAACGTCTTTGTGAGATGAATATCTCTATTCTCTTGGGAATGTCTGTTTCGGTCTTCAGCACCTGCTGGTTCGGCTCCGCTCGCGCTGCCGCTCCTGCGCTCCACATTTGAAATCTCCACACGAACGGTTTTTTTTCAAGCGCATTTTGCGCATGCGTATACCGTTTTTCGGACGTAAGATTGTTCAGCCAACATGGATTTTTCACTTCGACTTCATAGATTGAGCAAAATTAAATATGTTCGGTAATTTTATGGAAATTTAATGTGATGTGTAATTCAAAATACAGGTAAAACACCTGTAAAAAAGCAATATGCAAAATTCCATCATATTTATACAGTAGCTACATTGTGGCCCAATTTTTACTGACTTGTATAGTGTATATATATATATATATATATATATATATATATATATATTAGTGGTGGGCTGTTAACAGCGTTAACGTGCTGCGTTAACGCGAGACTCTTATCGGGCGATAAAAACATATTGCCGTTAATCTATTCTCAAAGTTGGTTTGGGAGCTGGGTCTATACTATGCAAGCTATGATGACTTTCACCTTGATATTTTAGCGCGGATGTACACCTAGCCGAATTGCACTGTAGGGGGCGAGAGAACGATCTTCGAACCTGTATGCCTACTAGTGTTGTCAAAAATATCGATATTTCGCTATGTATCGATACTGAAATATCTGAAATGATACAATACTCATTTTCTACAGTATCGATATCAGCTGCGCTCTCCTCTCCTCTCCGACCGACAGCGAGTTGACACGCACCCGCCTCCTCTCATTCAGTCCGGTTAACCCTCTGAACATGGCGAACGCGTGTTCTGCTGGATTTTTCCTCATGACAGCGTGTTAGTATTGGTGTGACCGGTCTGAATTTTGCGCGGGGTTTCACATAACGTTAATTCTACTAATTCGCCCAGATTTCGCGCTCGCATCTGAAGCGCACACACACATACCGTAATAGAGCCGCCTCTGACATACAAGTGCAAAAATTAGCTCATTTTTCCAGCTTATTAATGGTCAAATACACTCAAAAATGTGTCAATGTCCATCTTGGTGTTTTTTTAACATAAATACAGTCGTAACCAGCTCACAGGAACAGTGTTTGGGATCCATGCGTGCGTCAGGTCTTAAAGGGACAGAAGTTATTTATTATTCAAACTACAAAAAGACAAACTATCACGAGCACACATATTTTGAATGCCTTCGGCAGAATTCAAATGAGCCATTTTAATCTAGATTAATCTTGGAATTAATCTAGATTAAAAAAAATTAATCTATGCCCACCACTAATATATATATATAAATTGTGTGTACGGTAATGATGCTGAATGAGCCAAAAAGATTTGCTTTAAACGCGGCAAAATTTTGGTTGGCCCCACCAAATCTCACTCCAAGTTTTTTTGAAAAGCCCTGGTAGAATGTGTTTATTTTATGAAGAAGACAACTATACAATACATATAAATAATATTGAAACAGGCCCAAAACTGGCTTATAGATAAGTGAGGAAGATGGATCAGTTTCCCAATACAGATGCCATTGTTTCTCTTTCTGTCAAATAATTGATATTATTTATTTACCATTCTTAGGCTACTTACAGGACAGATTTTCGTAAGTGGGCGTGAAGACCCCAAGTGTTTTAAGATTTTTGTTTAGGCCTAATTTACTCATTGGGAAACTTGATAAATCCCTGCATGATTGTGTTGCTTCATTTTCAAACTTTTTACTAATCTCTGCACTAATAAAACATGCACCACTTAACGTTTTACAACGTAATTATACGTAATAGGCCTATCTAATTAATTTACCTTACAATGTAAAGTTAGACTAAAGACCACTCCCTGTCTGTGTTAGAGATAGTGTGGATTTAGTGTGTGTGTACTGAGCTTTGCCAAGGCCGCGCGTGCGTCTCAATCAGCTCCCTAGTTCAGTAGTCAGGGCACTGGTCAGGACATAAGTCAATGGGCTGACTCCCTGATCAGTGCCCTAAACACTGAACTAGGGAGCTGATTGAGACGCACCCCGCGAGTGTGTGTTTTTTTTTTTACTCATTTGGAAAGGCGGCCCCTTATGGTAAAGCCACTATAGTGTAGGCTTCACTGCCCTCTACTGGTTAAATATTATACTTCAATAGAGATCAGTATAATGCATTTGCGTTTGTTCTTTTATTTATTTATTTGCGTTTGTGCTCGCCACTCAGAAAGGCAAACACTGGAGGTTTTATTTGTAAACTGGTGCAGAAAACAGGTTATTTTGTGGTTAAAGTGTCATTAGCTGGATCTCTGAAGATGTAATGCCAGCTAAAATTAGAAATAGACCTACGTTCTGTTGAAACAAACAGCTGCCAACATGTAAAAAAGTGCCAGGTGTAGGTATAAGGCGCGGGTTTTAGTCTTAATTATTATTATGTATTTTTTTTAATTTATCGGAAATTAAACTTAAATAAATGTAGTGTTTATTGCTAGACTACTTTTATGTCTCAACTTTTTGTTACAGGGTTTTACTTGTTACCATAACGCTTCTCATTGAAAAGCAAACATTTCTAGACTAGGGGTTATGTGCTACACTGAATATTTATCTTATTTTATTTTAAAAAATATTTATACATATATTTGCTTTTTAAGAGCTTTAGGTCATCTTTTTGTACACGCAGTAAGTGCCAGGTGGCAATGTTGTATTTTAATTTAATTTAATACTTTTTTGGAAAAGAAAAATATATGTTTTAGGTCATTTTTTGTTCTCGCAGTAAGTGCCAGGTGGCAATGTTGTATTTTAATTTAATTTAATACTTTTTTGGAAAAGAAAAATATATGTTTTAGGTCATTTTTTGTTCTCGCAGTAAGTGCCAGGTGCCGATGTTTTATTTTATTAAAAAATATATATACATAGGCCTATATTTGCTTTTCCTTAGGTCATGTTTTTGTACCCGCAGTAAGTGTGGCAATGGTTTATTTTATTTGAATTTAATAGTGTTTTGGAAAAGAAAAAACTATTTTTTAGGTCATTTTTTGTACTCGCAGTAAGTGCCAGGTGGCGATGTTTTATTTTATTTAAACACACACACACACACACACACACACACACACACACACACACACACACACACACACACACACACACACACACACACACACACACACACACACACACACACACACACACACACACACACACACACACACACACACACACACACACACACACACACACACACACACACACACACACACACACACACACACACACACACACACACACATATATATATATACATTTGCTTTTCTTCAGGTCATGTTTTTGTACCCGCAGTAAGTATGGTTTATTTTATTTTAATTCAATAGTTTTTTTGGGGAAAAAAATATTTATAGGTCATTTTTTTGTACTCGCAGTAAGTGCCAGGTGGCGATGTTTTATTTTATTTTAAAATATATTTACTTTTTAAGAGCTAAATTTAGGTCGTGGTAGGTGGCGACAGCTCACGCAAACGTTCACACGAGAGCGCCGCAGAAGAAGAGCTCGACACGGAAGCGATTTGAGCGGAAGTGGTTTTTTTCTCGGCCCTCGTGTCGCTCTTCCTTTCCGCCTGCTCGAGTGCGCCATACACACACACGCTGCGAAGGTAACGATGAAAAACTGATTTTCAAGCCTTTATACCCTTTCCACTCACATCAAAATATATTAATATGGTTGTTAACAGACTCATATTTATATTTTGACCCTTATATGTCATTTGTTGCTCGTCAAAATGATGCATTTGAGCGTGTTCTGTAAGCGGTCCGTGAGCCCGCGGTCTCTATCAGAATAGACCGAGAGTGAAGCCGCACATGTGTTGTGACATTTAGTTTTCTTTTTCACACATTGTCAAATTTGGCTGAATCATGTTAACTTTTTTATTGGGGTCCGCCGTAATGATTAAGATTATATTTTGGATGTTATTAGGTAGTGATCATATTTGTAATGCATACAAAGACATGTGATCGTGATTATTTATCCTTTTTTTTAAATCTCCGACATAAATTGTCTATATTGAACAAAACATGTATCGTATTAATTGACAGTGTTACACTTTTTTTGTGTGGGACACTTCATCTTTTAAAATAGAATTGCGCTACTATATGACATTTTGTCGTTCTTTTTGACTTTATCTTGTTTTTTCTCTTCAATTATTTGATTATTTTGGTACCTCTATGATTTAAGGTGGTCTGTGTGTTGTGGACACCCTCATGTACATAATAATGACATTGTGATTTTTATTGTAAAGATGGCTGAAGATTGGGAGGCTGCGCCAGCTGTTGCTGAGACACCAGAGATCAAACTCTTTGGCAAATGGAGCACAGATGATGTGCAGATCAATGACATCTCACTGCAGGTGTGTTTGACAACACAAATATGGCATGAGCTGAGTCTGAAATCACCACCTCAACCCTCAATCACTATTCCCTATGTTAGTCTAATACAGTTCATGTGAAGGAGTGAGCGAATTCGGATAGCCGTTGTGTGTATATTGGCTGTACACTTGTTTTTGCAGTGCAATGTGGGATCGAATGAGTGCACTCAAACATGTCCACTATGGGTTCGAACACTACTACAAATAATGCACTATTTGAGGGGATGGGGTGATTTTGGATTTAGCCATGGACATGGTTTTGGAAGAATTGCATATTTGCTTTTTTTTTTACCAATCACCCTGTAAAGTCTGACATTAAATCATAGAAAAATCCTTTGTTTGTTTCAAAGGGATTTTTAGGCAAAACAACTTTTTTTCCTAGAACTAAAGCTTTTCATGGTGTAGATGTTATATGTCCAAAAGTAAGATGAAATTCTGTTAGCTTACAATTATAAATCAATTATAAATTTAATGCATATACACTTCAGTTGTCATTCTATAACTCTTGGTATGTCTTGGTAATGTATTTATATCTGTAGTTTTGATCTATGTTTTGCAGTTATTTGTGGGCTATGCATCTCAAAAGTGAGAGATGTTCAAATAAATGTTCCTCAAAAGCTTGTTGTATTATGTTTTATACTTTTAACATAATTATGTATGAATCAAGTGGTTTCAGCCCTGTGAATGCTCCTCTTGAAATATTAGCAATATAAGTTATGCTTTATAAAAAATCATTAAACTTTTCGCAGCAAAAAGATCACAACCTGTAGGTGGACATTTTTACAAATATACTAAATGGTCTTTTACTTGTTAAAGAAAGTATGAACTATCAATCAGACAATGTTTCTGTGTTTTGATCATTTGGATGCTGTAGAAATTCATGTATTAAGCACATTAACGTGTCTCTTTCGATAGGATTACATTGCCGTGAAGGAGAAATACGCCAAATACCTCCCCCATTCCAGCGGCAGATACGCAGCCAAGCGTTTCCGTAAGGCTCAGTGTCCCATTGTGGAGCGCGTCACTAACTCCATGATGATGCACGGACGCAACAACGGCAAGAAACTGCTGACCGTCCGCATCGTGAAACACGCCTTTGAGATCATCCACCTGCTCACTGGAGAGGTCAGACAATTTTCCAGATTTATTCATGCTTGGTTGCCTTTGGTCTGGTTTTTGTCATTGCAAAGTGTAAGGCCTGTCTAAATATATCGCAAAATAGACATTTGGTTTTATGATTTATCAAACAATTCCTGTATTAAAGGTAGACGATTTCTATTTCCTTTCCAGAATCCTCTGCAGATTCTGGTGAACGCCATCATCAACAGCGGCCCTCGTGAAGACTCCACTCGTATCGGACGTGCTGGAACCGTGAGGAGACAGGCTGTTGACGTGTCCCCCCTGCGCAGGGTCAACCAGGTCTGATTTTACAACTTGGAAGTGCCGTTTGAGTGAGAATCTGTAAATAGCCATTAGGGCTGCACGATTATGACAAATCATAATTGTCGATTATTCCCTTGAAATGGTAATTGCGATTACAATTATTCTATAGCATTAAAGGGATAGTTCACCCAAAAATTAAAATTAGCCCGGTATTTACTCACCCTCCAGTCATACGAGGTGTATAATCTTCTTTCAGACGAATACAATCTGAGGTATATTATAAAAGTCCAGGCTAATCCAAGCATTAGAATTTGATTCATAGTTGCTCTGTTTTTGAAGTCCATAAAAATAACGTCATGGGCTAATTTTCGTTTTTGGGTGAATGTTACGTCCCTCGTTAATTAGATGTTAAATTGTCTAGTATGTTATCAGACATAACACAGGATGAGCGTGTGTGCGTTTCAGACAGTATAGGGAAGACTGCAAAAGGGTGACCCAAGACCAATAACTTCAATTGAAAAAGATTTAATTTGTGTTGACAATAAAGTGAAGTAATAAAGTGAAAAGTAATATAGTAGTGAAAATGAATCTTTACAAAATATACAATTAAGCAGCATAAAGCAAAAAGTCAACAAACAAACCGGGAGAGAGGAAGGAGCAAACGAGTGGTGCTTAAATCAAAGAACAAAACATAACAAAAATCATCTAACTGAAGATTAAGGAAAATAAACTAACTGACAACAAAAGAGGTAGAAAGAAACATCTTCAGCGTCCGAAAACGCCATAACTAAACTACCTATCTAATCCAAACAAAACATACAATAGTAGCACCACTGCTAAACCTGGTGTGGCTAATACATGAATGAACTACGTGTGGTAAATGTAGGTCGCGACCTGCTTACCTGTCTCACAACCTCTTACCCGTTTACACAGCGCTAGATGATAACTTGAGAATAGAGCATCAGAGAACAGCGGTCACTCAAACAGGATAATCGAACCTCCAGCATAACACACAGGAACACACAAGCACAAACAAACAGAGAACTGATCTAACTGCTAAGATGTAACCGCAGTGAGCCCCAGATGTAGATCAGCCTCTCAGACTGGACTCTCGAACGAGAGACCGTCGTCACTGAGTGTGTACTCTCCCCAGAGTCAAAGCGTGTCTCCCATTGAAGTTTGCGCCATTGATAAACAGCCTCAGGACCGGTGATTGGTTGCGCAATCCTTACGTCAGCGTCTGACGTCCGTTGACTGACAGGCGATTCCTCCACTCACGTTCCATCCCTGAAACAGACAGCTGGTACAAACGCATTCACACATACACAGCATGATATATATTTCAACACAGACTACGTAGCACAGCGTACGTAACACACAACAGATACAAATATATAACAAAACAAACTACGTAGCACAGCGTACGTAACAGTGAACTATCCCTTTAAGCCTCAAAAGTCAAATATACGTTGGTTTGGTTTCTTTAATTAATAAAAGTACAAATATTCATGGTATTATAATGAAACCAAACCAATGTATATTTTTACTTTTATTAATTGTTATACTAAAAATGAAAACAATGGGGAGAACATAAGAACCTGTATAAAGATATAAAAACACTAAGTATAAAGAATAATAGTTGACTTGTTTATTTGTAATTACGATTACATTTTATTGAACGATTACATGATTGTGGTATCTGTAATTGTAATCCGATTACAAATTCGATTAATTGTGCAACCCTAAAAGCCATCTTGCTATTTAATGTTTGTTTAGGGACCATCTACACAAAAGTTAACAAAAACAACACAAAAAAAATGCACAAACTTTTCTTTTTATGCGTTTCGGCCCTTCATTTACACAACAGTGTTTTGCTGGCCTGAAAATGCACAGTCATCAAAGTGCAAGTTTTTGAAAAGGATACCGTTATTATTTTAGTCGTTGTTGTGGATCTATGCGAACGGGGATCATTTTGACAACGTTGTCGTCTGTACACAAGACTTTTCAAAAATACAATGGAAAAACTTTTCCATTTTCAGTACGTCATTGTTTTGTAAATGCACCCTTAGTTAGGTAACAGTCTGATTTACACTCTCTATATATATCAGTTGGATATTGGATAACTTTATTTTTGCCAGTGATGTAAACTTAAATATAGAACGGAATAACTGATTTTGGTTTCTTTCAGTAAACAGTTCTTAAAAGAACCTCTTTTTTTCTAAGTGTGAAGAATATTTTAATTATCTAAAAGAACCTTTCGTGCAATGAGAAGGATGTTAAATGTTATATACATACCAATAAACAACCTTTTTTTTCAAGAGTGCATTAAAATGGTTTATTGTGGATTTCATGTTGACTTAAGGGACTTGTCATAAGTTAGGACGCTTTTGGTAACCCACTTTATTAGGCCTTTGTGATTTGGTCATTCACAGAAAATATACAGTACAGAAATGGAAAATGAAGATATGGTCTAAATATGTGAAAGTGGTCACTTATTGTCTGTTGGTGTTAATTTTTAGGCAATCTGGCTGCTCTGCACTGGTGCAAGAGAAGCTGCATTTAGGAACATCAAGACTATTGCAGAGTGTCTTGCTGACGAGCTCATCAACGCTGCCAAGGTGAGAATCTGATTGGAGCATTTTACTGTCTACACTTCCAGAGCATGTGCAGTAAATTAACTTATGGATCTTGCTTTTTGTTGTTGAGTTGACACTTTTTCTGTTTGAATTGCAGGGTTCCTCTAACTCTTATGCCATCAAGAAGAAAGATGAGCTGGAGAGAGTGGCCAAATCTAACCGCTAATCTCCATTTTGTATAAATTTGGATTACAATAAAGGACGTGTGAAACCTAATCTTGTCTGGTCATTTTTTTCCCCCTTCTGTTTATGACGTAATGCTGATATCTCCTCCTGTGTTTAGAATCAGGTAGTGTACATGGTTGAACTTAAAGGATAGTTCACCTAAAAATGAAAATTTGACATTTATCTGCTTACCCCCAGGCCATCCAAGGTGTAGGTGTCTGTTTCTTCAGTAGAACACAAATGGAGATTTTTAACTTCAACTGTTGTTGCGTGTCAGTCATATAATGGATGTCAATGGTGAATAAATAAATGGTAAAAAAACATGCACAGACAACTTCAAATTAATCCATGGGGCTCGTGACGACACATTGATGTCTTAAGACACGAAACGATCGGTTTGTGCGATAAACCGAACAGTATTTATATAATTTTTTACCTCAAATACAACACCATGTCCAACAGCCCCGAAAGCGCAGCACTTCCGGAAAGGAAGGTCAATGTACACGATCTAGTGTAGAGACATCACTTCCTGTGTGTGAGGTCTCTACACGATCTGGCGTAGTTTACGCAAACGCCAGAAGTGCTCTCGCAAGTTTTTTTTTTACCCTAATAGATTTAGTCACCATTGACATCCATTATATGACTGACACACAGCAACGGTTGAAATTAAAAATCTCAATTTGTGTTCTACTGAAGAAACAAAGACACCTACACCTTGGATGGCCTGGGGGTAAGCAGATAAATGTCAAATTTTCATTTTTGGGTGAACTATCCCTTTAAGGATTGTGTGAATCATTTAAGTTCTTGTTAAACGTGAACTACCTCAGAGAAACAGTTTTTCACGTGTCCCAAATTAATGTCAATGCTCCTTGTTATTTTAGCAGATGCATTGTCTAATGACAACTGATTCGCTGTAACATTTCATCTGGTTTTATCTGGTCAAAGTTTTTGCTCTGATCCGCCTTAAGAGATCACTAAATTAATTTATACACAACATGATTTTAACCATCTTTTTGAATCTTACAGTCACAAGACCCTCAGTCACTTGACATTCCTTCCTCTACCCAGCATGTCTTTCATTAACAAATATATTCTGTAATTGAGTAAGTGCTGCTGCTGCTCCACTTTTGCCAGCAAAGGCATCAGATTGTAATCTTGAGATTTTGAAGTCCTGTTGCATACTGACTGAGATGCTGTTTTGAAGATGTGTAGTTTTGATGTGAGATTGTAACGTGTCTATGACTATGTTTGGCATGAGCTGGCAATGTACAGGCAGATTAAGCACCAAGGAAGCACCTAAATTGAAAGACCATTATCAGATCTGTATGTTTGCAATAAAGGGCGACTTGAATGGATGCATCTATAACAAGCTATATTAAATTAATCCATTATTAATTCAAGGAGTTCATTATTGATATTATTTAAAAAAAAAAGTGGATAACTGCAGTGGAGTTGCTCACTCAAGGTTCATGTATTGAAAGGAATTGCATTTCTTGAAAAAATGTCTTGAGTGTCAAACATTTTAATAGAATTTTTGTTAGACGTTTGGACATTTTAAAAAGGTTTCTCCTGGATTCATTTTAGACTTTATCATTAAATTTAAGATTCTATATAATTATTACTATGTTTTTGTATATTGATTGTTTTTCAAGACAAAATTGTTAAATTATTGTAAACTATTGAAATGAAATGCTGTTGATTTTGCCATGAATATGGTGTTAAATCATAAAGAAAGAAATCTGTTTATATAAAAGGGGCATTCAGAGACTTCTGCCATATTTTGACCTCAGAGCTGCATCAACAAACTGCTGAAGCCTGAATTGAATTACGTTATAGGGTGGAGACGCATTTTGATGTTAAAAGGGCAGGGTTAAAAGAACTGGACCATTCTGACCTGAAAAAGGATTACACTGATTAATCATAAAATCTTAATATGTCTCAACTTTTTACATACATTCTCTTCTTTTGTCTTTTCCCATCTGTGGGTAAGTAAAAAAAAGTAACTGATAAAGGGATGTCATTGTTTTTCACATTTGTTGTAATGTTTTTCACATCAATAAGCTTTTTTATTTTATGTTTTACTTAAAATAGCTCATATACTGCTCTTATAGCCTATATCTCTTAAACAATATGTGTGCATGGTGTAGTGTATGCATGTATGTCAACCCTTTTATATTACCTACAGTCATTTTAAGGAATGAAGTGCTTTTTTTATTTTTAACAATGCACTCTAAGAAAATAAAATGCTCTTTGCATATCATCTACTACAAATGTGCTAATATTAATATTTGTATCTGTCCTCTTGCAGTTCCTCTGTTGTGTTATACATGTGTATTTCCTTCCATCTCACCGCTGGACTGTCTCAAGTTCCCCACCAGGTGTCCACCGGGTCAGCTCTGTCTTTCTAGCAAAGCTGTAGGACAGCGAGGTATGTACATTAATGCCATTCAGTCCGTGACAGATGATTGGAAATATTCTGTGTTTGTTTTAATTGCAGGCAGTGAGAATGTAAAAAGTCCTGTGTTGAGTATATTTTGGATGTCACTGCAAACTATTATCTGCTTAAAATCCTATAGTGAACTAGTCTATGGCTAATGGAAATATTGTACTGCCAGAACTGATGCTGATAGACATGATTGATCAAAAGATACAAATGATTATTAATATAAAATACAAATTTGTATAAGCAAAACATTTTCAAAAAGTTGCCATACAAATGGTCATGCATTTCTGTTCTTGAAATTATGTGTGTTTTTCTTTGAACAGGGGATTTTAGGGTCATCGTGTATGAAAAGAGCTGTGCTCTTTCTGCCCTGTGTGGGTTAACAGGAGAGAAGTTTGCCTTGGGTTTAAACTTCACCTTCACCAATGACTGCTGTGATACTCTGCTCTGCAATGGCATCTCCACCAGTTCTGCTGGCATATGGTCCAGCATCCTGCTTCCACTTCTTCTGGCATTGCTTTATGCACAGTAAACTTCACTAATGGACTCTAAATTACAAAAAAAAAATCAGGCAATATGCTAACACCACCACCAACAACAACAAAAACAAAACCTTTGGGTATCTTGATATCTTGAATAATTATTTCAGCATATAAGGTCTGTTCAAAAATAAAGATAACAATCATAACATAAAGCCATTCATGTTCTCATACCTACTGTATGATTTTCACACATGAATAAATTCAAATAAAAAAATTACCTTTTCTTTATGTCTACAGTCTTGCTTGAATTTTCTTTCGTGTATACAGTTGAAATGAATGCATTTTTCATAAGGTGTTTTTAAATTATATTAAAAGTAGTTAATCAGTTTTTATTCTGCGCGCGCTTCGCGCCATATTCACGCGCTTTAGTGACGCGAGGCGCTCGTGTCTCTCATTTCTGGGCCGAAGACTGAAAAACAGCGGCGACATTTTGTCGAATATCACAGAAAAAAACAACAACAAATATTAAAACAGCGGATATCCTATCTCGTTTGCGCGTTCGTTCTCTTTTTAGATACTCGAACACAACTTTATAAACTCACTTCAGAGATGTTTCTGTAATACGTGTAAATGTCAAAATGTGCAGTGTTTTAACACAAATAAACATGGGGGAAAGCAACATTTTACAAGAACCAGAAAGCGCACTGAGTATAAATGAAGTTGAAGATGACGAGGGAAACACTGAGGTAAATAATGATTATTTTTAATAATATCCCAGTAATCAAGTAAGTTACTTAATTACGTTAGTAACACAGGCATGTGGTCATTGTGTTTAATTTTAGGTTTTTCTAAGTGTATTTGTTCAACAAGCTAAAATTGGGCTGAGTTACTATGACAGCAGCGACCATACGCTGCATTTCATGCTGGACACGATGGACAACAGCGACCTCCACCTGCTGGATAGAGGTACTGCACCCACTCTCCGTCTGCAGGGGGGCACAGATATAGCGGTCTCTTCTTCAGTTTATCGCTCTCTTTCGTGTCTCTCCCGTTGGCTATATGTTCATACATTTTCTTGTTTGCGTCTGTTGCTTGTATCTCTATCAGAATACACTCATTGGAGATGCAATGGGTGGAAGAATGTTTATATTATTTATGTGAATATTTGCTCGGTTGCGATTGTGTGGTTTCCCTAGTGAAAAATAAATACAGCAAAATGTTTTTAAGATGAATTTATTTTATGCTAAGTATACTACAAATATATTTACATATTTATGTACTTAAAACCATGTAATAGTACTTTTTGTAGACTAAATTGGTAAACTTAAAGACTGCTAAAATTGGAACTAAATTTGTAATAATGCACTTTAGTTATCTGGAAATAGTCTAACTAAAGATATACTTAAGTTGTTGGTTGTGCTAAAATTGAACTATTCCAATACACTTTAAATGTCTTGCCTTTAAAGATGTTGCATTGATATTATACACAGTTTATACTTAATATTAAACACATTTTAAGCTTAAAATCAAGAAATGTGAATTTTTACAATAATAAAGTACTCCAAATAAAGTTTAATCATAATATTTGTATCAGTAAGTCTCAAGTAATATGTCAGGAAATATGTTAATGTATTTGTGGTATACTTAGTATGAAATAAATGTATTTTAAATTCATTTTGGAAGGTTTTTTTTTTTTTTTTGTTCACTAGGGTTGTTTTTTGCCATCATGAATTTTCTGTTTCAGTCATTCAAGAGCTGAGTCCAAAAGTCATAATAACAAGTGCCAAACAAGAGTCTAGCATAGCCCAGTTTATCGACAGGATTGGTAAACTCTTCATTTTTCTCTAAATCATAATTTTAGATGATCAGCACATCTCACCCAGTGTAATGCAATCAAACTTTTTCTTTAATTTCAGAGTCAAACCGTGATTATAAGCCTGAAATAGTCGTGTTTCCAAATGTAAACTTTGGTAAGTGTTCACAAATAGCTTTATTTTGCTCTTTATCACAATTACATGGAAATGTGTTATTCCGTGTAACACAAAAGACGTTTAGCAGGATGTTCATGCTGCTCTTTTCCTGGATTGGGAACTACAAAAATGACACAAACATGCTTTTATAAGCATCACGTTTAGATCTGGCCAGTCTTTCCCTAAAAGCTGTTACTGTGTATAAAAAATGTATCATGACAAAAAAAATAGAGGTATTGTCAAATACAGCATATGTGTGCTTGAAATTTTGCAGCGTTTTACCAGCTTAGTGAAAAATCGGTCACAGTAATTGATCCTCTCCCATCTTCTGCAGGTCTGGAGATCAGCAAACAGCGACTTCTCTCAGCACATCTCCAGTTTCTCCCTCCCACCACCACAGAGAGCGAGAAAATCCTGTATCTCTCCTCCTGCATCCCATTAGACTCAGTGCTGATGGTGAGACATCGGAGATGTTTAATGCTGGACAAATGAACAGGCATATCATGATGATCTTCTTTGTCGTAGGTGAGGTCAATAGGAGGACTGTTGAAGTGTCTGGAGAGGAGGAGAATCGGCTTCGACATGGAGGACAGCATAGGTGTCCCCATATTTCAGTTTCTGACGTACACGCTGTAAGACATTGATATATCAACCACTCATTTAAAATATTGTTGTTGATATTTTTCCAGTGAGTACAATACAATACAGTATTCATTTATTTATTTATATATATATATATATATATATATATATATATATATATATATATATATATATATATATATATATATATATATATATATATATATATATATATATAATTATATATTAGGGCTATCAAAAGATTAATCGCGATTAATCGCATCCAAAATAAAAGTTTGTGTTTACATAATATATGTGTGTGTACTCTGTTAATTATTATATATATATAAATTCACACACAAGCATGTCTATATTTAAGAAAAAAATATTATTTTTATATATAAAAATTTATATTTATATATATTATAGATTATATAAATGTATATACAGTAGTACATGCAAATATTTCTTAAATATATTCATGAATGTGTGTGTATTTATATATAAATAATAATTAACAGAGTACACACACATATATTATGTAAACACAAACTTTTATTTTGGATGCGATTAATCGCGATTCATCTTTTGACAGCCCTAATATATATATATATATATATATATATATATATATATATATATATATATATATATATATATATATATATATATATATATATATATATATATATATATATATATATATATATGTATATATATGTATATATATATATATATATATATGTATTTATAAAGCACATTTAAAAACATTTGACCTAAATGTTGTGCAGAAAGAAAAAAATAATAACTAATGGAGATACAAAACATTCAATAAAGTAAGTAAACAACAAATACTATAAGCCTATATAATACAGGGCTCCAGACTCCAGCCCTGTATTATATAGGCTCATAGTATTTGTTGTTTACTTACTTTATTGAATGTTTTGTATCTCCTTTAGTTATTATTTTTTCTTTCTGCACAACATTTAGGTCAAATGTTTTTGAATGTGCTTTATTTGAGAGCAGTGGTACCAGCGCCACTAAGTTCTACAGATGGGGGCGCCAGCACCTGATTTGGAGGGGGGAATAAATGCTGGAGGAAAGCTATTATATAGATTATTATAGGTCTATTATTGCTCTGAGCTGATAAACGGTCCTCACAGCGCAAACAAGTAGCGCAGTGTCATTCCACTTTCGTTTCGTTTGCCGTTTGCTATGGTGTTTCTCACATGTAACAGAAATGGGCAACATTTTGGTCACACCAGTGTGACCTCTAACCTGATTTAGTCGCACCAGCAGGAAAAAAGGCAAAATACGTCCATCGGGTCGCAGTCTGAAGCCCTGTAATACTATAATAATATATGATACTATAAATACTATATATTAGTGCTGGGAATCTATAAAAAACAACAACAACTAATTAATCAAAAAAAAAATTCTGTAAATAATCGCGATTAATCGCAAGTTTTTAATATTTTACGTTTTTAATATTTTGATATTGTAATAATTTCAGTTACTCTCCAAATTAATGTACAAACAATTTAAAGACAGCATATTTTAAATATGTGTTGTAATGGCATCTTTTTATGAATGAAGGCCAGTATCACTGATACTAAAGTCTCAATGAAACATGAATGACGTTACATTACAGTATAACTGAAAGCTCCCAATTTCAAAATTTATTAGGCTTAAAAAAAAACCGTTTAATTTAAGTGAACTTAAAACAATCTTTACATAAACCCATTATAATAAATGTTATAATTACCTGTGGCCTTCCGTTACACATATTCAGAAATGTAATAGTTAACAAACACCTTTCTTAACTGCATAAATAATACATTAAATATAGATTAATCATCATTAAAGCTACAATTTTCTCTGTTCCCGTTGTTCTTTGATGAACATTAATGACAGGCATCATCAGTGCTCCTGTCACTTTAAGATCAGCCGCTGACGAACATGACGCGGATCTCATGCGATGTCCCGCGCATCTCATTTCCTCACAACTCTTTAAGTTCATTTAAGACGTTATTTAACTAATTTAAGACTCCTAATATGAGAATACTCAAAATTCTCTGTGTTGTTGTTATTGTTTGTTCAAGAGCAAAAGAGAACTCGATGTGAGCAGGAGACTGACGCGATTTTGTCTTTGCGTCGAGAGTCTGTGTGTGTGTGTGTGTGTGTGTCAGAGTGTCCCTCAATTAGCTGACATGAGACGCAGCCACACAGACAGGACATTGACATACAGCGCGTTCTCTTGTGTCTTGACGCGCTTGGAAGCATTTACATGAATAGGAGCGTGATCATGTAACGCTAGGCAAAAATGGATATAGAAACGGATTATTTGCATTAAATATTTTGAATGCGTTAAGCTGAAAAAATGAATCGCCTGCGTTAACGCGTTAATTTGCCCAGCCCTACTATATATACAGTTTATATACAATCCTGGGTAGTAACTGATTATATGTAATCTGGATTATGTAATCAGATTTAAAAAATGTTATACTTCTAATTTTAAAATAAGTTTTAAAATAATTTTTTAAATACTCGTAATCAGAATACAGCGTCACTTTTATGACATTTTAAATCCCTCAGTTCTCATCATGTAATGTGTAGTGATTCGCATGACGAAGAGGAATCACAGGAAATCACAGGTTTTAAAAACAGAAACTCAGGAGATAACTTCAGAATACACTTCACACTCCTAGACACTACACATAGATGAGGTCGGACAAGGAACTGTTTTTGACCAACGTTTTCCACTTCTGATGTAATTTCTAGCGAGAAATTACTACTGTAGTAATTGAATATTCACTTAATTATTGCTGTCATTAAACTGTTACACTGCCTCAGAAGTCTGTCCGTTTCGTGAGGTAGTACAAATGAACCAAAAACACCATAGAAACACAAGACAAATCATACATGTAACAGCCATCTCCTAAAAGCCAAGCCAATGTTGATTCTTGTTTTATTACGAGCTCTGTTGCGCTCAGAGTAAGCCAAAAACATGTTTTGGAAATAGGACTGATGTATTGACACATTATTTATATATATATTTTTTACATTTTGAACAAAAAAGCTACATAGTGTATTTCGTTTTTACATTTTATAGTTAGTATTTTATTTGGATTGTTTTTATTTTCAAATTATTTATTGTAATTTAACTTTTTTGTTTTATTATTTAATTATGAGCTTTTCATAAATGTATGAACCCCCTGCAGTTCCTAACACTAGTTAGGGAAACCCCCAAGTAATGTAATATTTAATGCACTTTATGATGTTGTTGATAAAAACTGGAATAATTTTTATTTCTCTTAGTATTTTGTAATCAATATAATACAAGATTATCCTATTCAAATCAATGTTATAAACAAGTTAGGTCAAAAGCACTCAAAAAGTCAATATAAAAGTCACCAAAATTGTGTAACAGATTATGTTGTTTTGTTAATTTTGTTCATTCATTATTTCGCAGGAATGATGTTGTGTACATCGACAGAGACACATACAGGTTGGTCATATGAACAGGTCCCTTCCTTTATTTGTTCTGTTTGTTCAACGTTTTGGAGCTGTAAAAACCTGTTTGCACTTTTTTTCTCAGTGCACTACAGATCTTTAAATCTGAGCTACATCCTTCCGTCTTTAAACTCCAGTCAGGAGAGAAAGAGGGATTGAGTCTTTATGGTAAAACATATTCTTTTGTCCACCATCTACAGTTAATTAAATCCTGTTGTGTTTTAGTGCAGGGGTTTTCAAACTGGGGTGCACAGGGGAGTGATATAGCAGGTCCGTGGAAAAGTTTAACGGAAAACAGTGTAAAAATGTAAGAACAAATAAGTACTTAAAAAAGATTAAACAAAATAAACATCAATTTATTTAAATAAATAATTAAACATTTATTAAAATGAATAAATAAATAAATCATAAAAATACATTTTAAAAGTACAGTACTTTACACACATTTAAATTGGGTCTTTATACATGAAGATATATATATATAGCTGCCATCCTAAATTTTATAATGGGGGGTCCCTTGCACGAGGATGATCATATTTAGGGGCCCATGGCCTTTGAAACATTGAAATTCCCTGTGTGGTAGAAATTCCACAATTAATTCTTAATAACTTAAGTTATTACTTGGCGTCTTAAGTTAAACTAGGCTTCTCCGTTTCCACACCTATGAAATTGTCTCACCCCTTATGATCACTATCACTTGGGAATAAGGTCTTTAGGGCCAGAATTACTAAACAGGGCAAAATTAGTGCGAGAGCAGGTGGGAGAGGAAAGTTCAGCGCGTGATCTACTGACGGTGTGCAAATGAATGAAAACAGACGCAACTGGAGTATTTCCAAAATGACCAACGCAATCTACCAAGAGCAGCGCAAATTAGCGTCTGGTTTAAGACATGCTGTTTTGGGGCGGTAAGTAATGGTGCAAATACCAGTAAATTGACAAGCGCAGACCTTGCATGATTCATTTAAATACTCTCCTCCCATAAATTTTGCATCTGAAAGGGAAACTCAAATGCATAGGTCAGCCGCAAATATAATTGTCCATGCCTTTTCAGTGATAATTGTCTAATGTGTCTTTCGTAAATACTGACAGTAGTTTTTTAACGCCAATAGAGGGTTTGCGTTGGCACAAGCTGTTAGTAAATCTGGCCCTTAGTGTTCCACTGACCTGCTGCTCAGCATTAACTAAACAGACTCCAAACAATGTCTACGAAATAATTTAATCACAGTCGGGGGGCTCTCAGACCAATCTCAGAGCGATCACACCAGCAAAAAGATTACCGCAGTTAATATAGAATAGGTACATGGGCAAAGGTAACACGATTCAATTACATATTTTTTCTCTAATATGGTTGGTTCTTCATATATGTGATTAGGCGAAACCCTCTTCTGTTACTAGGCAAAAGAAAATCTGTATTACTTCGGTGATGAGGTTAAATATACATTCAGACAACTGTCTAATACTTATTTGCTCTTTCGTTTTTATGCTACACACTAACTTTGGCCCAAGTGCTGGGACGTTTCGTTCTCAGCATATGAAGAAAAAGAATATTAGTTGAAATTAATTAAAAATTTCCTTCACACTTGTTTAAGTCGGCACTTAAAAAAGTCGAAAATGGTTGTTGCATTAGTTCAGGGACTTTCAAGTTAAAGACAGTGGGCCTCGCTTTTGACACAACGTGCACAATGGTGCCACTCCACCCCCAATTTTTCAGATAGCGATCAGAATGTGTCAAGAGCGCCGCTCACACATGGTTTGTTTGTTCTTCAATAATAATGAACTCTCGTCTGATGTGCCTAATGTACGTCATTGTATCATGTCACTATGTACTATATTTACTGTACCAACTGAGTGATGTAGTTTGCGTATCGTGCGTGTTAGTGTTTTGAGCCGCCTCCGAAACAAAATAGGAGAGCGATTGTGCTTTGAAGCCAAATGCACTATTCTCTCTGCCATCTCTGATGAAATCGTCCGGGTTTTCTCTGCATTGGGGCTTTTTTGGACTGGTTGTTTGAAGGCATTCGCTTATTAGATCCTTGGACTGAAAACTTTCCAGGAGTTTAAGGTTTAAAATTATCTCATCGAAAACAGAGGAGCGGAAACAATATCTCTGGTCCAAAAACATGCTTCTTTTCAAGTATTGTTTCCGCTATAATGTATGGATTTAAATTATTAATTAATTGATAATTTTTTTTACCACCCTGCGTGCCTCCCCTGACATGCTCTGGCTCAAGTTATAATTTGCAGTTTATTTGAAGGAATAGTTCTGTCATAATTTACTCACTCTCATGTAATTTACAAAACTTTCGTGCAACGCTATAAGAGAAAGTTAATGCACATTCTGAAGAATATCATACAATAAAAGTGAATGGGAGTAAATGATGACATAATTTTCATTTTAGGGTGAGCTATTCTTTTAACCCTTAAACAGGCAAAAGTGGAAAATGATCATCAAAAAATAATTTCATGTCACTTTTTATAACATCTGGACTTTTTTTAAAATATATTTGATATAGTTTGGATTTTATGAGTTGTATCTCCCAGGAGATACATTCTTTTCAAAATGCGGTAAATAACAGCATGAGTAACGTATGATATTGACAACAGTACTGGATGAAAAAGTATTTCTCGTGCCTCCTACAAGAGACAAAAGACTATGTATCGTGTGGTTCACGTTGCCTGTTTAAGGGTTAAGAATAGTTTTGAGTTCTTTATATTTGTGGGAAAACTATGGCCACATTGTGTTTTCTGCAGGTGTTCTGAATCGCTGTCAGAGCAAGTTTGGATCTATACTTTTACGGTAATGTCCCATAGTTTTATAACAGAGACTTTATCACATTTAAAAAGGTGTTTAAGCCCTAATTGGATGAAGTATAGACTTCCTTTTCCCCCTCTGTTTGTTTCAGGCAGTGGTTCCACAGACCTACTCGAGATCTGAACATCCTGAAGAGACGCCAGGAAGTGATCCATTTCTTCACATCCCCTCGTAACCTTGCTGATCTTGGCACGTTACAGAGTTGCCTGCGGAATATTAAAAACATCTCGGTACTGGTTTTACAATTTTGTCTAAAGCTCAACATTACAACAAAAGCTCAAATGAACTGACTCTTAGCTTGTCTTTCATATAGACATTGCTGCATAAAATGTCTCGCTCTACTCCCAAAGTCGCAGTCTGGCAAAGTCTATATATGGTATGGTCACAACACTCAACTTAATGTATTCTTCCTAAAGAGGCTTGGCTATCCTGGTTTGACCCCCCCCCCCCCCCCATGTTTTGCTTTTATAAGACAGTGTACAGTGCATTGTGCATTAGGGACACCATTCGCTCCATACCCCAAAGCATCAAGCTTTTCAGCGAAATCAGTGAAAACTTCACAGATGATCTTTTCTACATCGGCACATACATCAGTAAAGTGGTGAGACTAAATAATGGAACATGCGTTGCAATGCATGTTTATGTTAATTTATTACTGATTTAATGTAATTTCTTTGACTTTCTCATTCTCCATTGCAGGTGGACTTTGAAGAAAGTGCAGCCAAGAACCGATTCACTGTTAGGCCGAATGTAGACCCTGTTATCGACGAGAGTGAGTGGTTTTCCTTGGATTTCTTCAGTTTTGATGGTATTGTAACTACCCAGCAGGCACCGGACGTCAATATGACGTTGGACCCCAACGTCGGACAGACGTTGCATTTTGGTTGAAAATGAAAATCGGGTTGACGTCAGAACACAACATCAAATTGACGTTGGGTCAACCCAGTTTTCATTTTCAACCAAATTGCAACGTCCGTCCAACGTTGGATGTTGACGTCAATCTGACGTTGGGTTCTGACGTCAACCCGATTTTCATTTTCAACCAAATTGCAACGTCCGTCCAACGTTGGATGTTGACATCAATCTGACGTTGGGTTCTGACGTCAACCCGATTTAAATTTTCAACCAAAATGCAGCTAATGTTGAATTTTGGTCACCTGACATCGCAACCAAAATGTAACCAAATATCAACGTCTTATGACGTTGTGTGCCTGCTGGATAAAGGTGCACAACATATCGGTGGCTGATTTATTTTTCACAGTTGACTGAGAAAATTAAGCCATTTATTTTTCAACGTGAACGTAAGCTATTTCCTGTGGATGTGCAAGACTACCGATTTGATTCTGATTTTGTTGAAGTATGTTTGTTTGCACCGTTGTTGTTTTTTGCAATGTAGATTTAAGATCAAGTCAGTCTTATTTGTCAGAACTCAGGACATCTGTATGATGTTTTTAACTGATCCCTGATCATTCTTTGATTATTTCTAATTATCAGTGAATAATGGTCTGCGGGTCTAAGGGCAAGTTCACACTGCAGGACTGTAAGACTACTTGAATTGCTGTGGTACTCATATACTGCACATTTTCTTGTCATCTGTTGATGTCTTGTCATAGCAGCGTGCACACTACACAACACAACGCTGAAGAGGTGCACAAACTACAAGACACTTGGTCAAGAGACAGTCCCAACCAAAACACTTTCTCACATAAATTCACACTACAAGATTGCATGGCAATAATATCAAACAGGTTTGAAAGTATCGCAGCATCTGTGACTCAGATCACGTCGCTGACCTGGTCATACTTAACGAGCATCAGTGACCACAGCGAGCACTGATTTGACCGCAAAAGTCATGTAGTATGAGCTTGCCTTAAAATGATCAGTTTTTGGAAAAGGCCTCTCACGCACATGTTGATTATCAGCAGGGCCGTGCACAGGGGAGTGGCCCGGTGGCTAGAGCCACTGCCCCTCTGCCCTCATCAGCTGAGGTGCCCCTCTCGCAGTCTATGGTCGCTACCCATCCCCGCTAAAAGTGTTGTGTTTTCCCTCTGCTAAAGATCCACTGATTCCGCGAATCCGCTCCCGTGGTTTCCCGCTTGCTCCCCAGCGTCACTCAGAGTCTGCGCGCGGAAATCTGGAAAGCGGAGACGATAGTTCCAGAATTATTCTGATCGTCTCATTAATGAGACTCATGCATTACAATCGGCGGAATTAGTAATTTGGTAGTTTGTTTTTGTATTTCTGTCAGTATTGTTTTGCTCCTGATCTTCTAATAGTGCTAACAACTTGTACAAAATACACGTTCTTGGAAGAAAATTATAATTCTTGTCTAATCAAGTTTGATCTAATATAAATAACATCAACTTTGCTGTTGATGGCACACTTTGTAGAATATATATAGGCCTAATTTCATATAATAACCCATAAACTGTTGCAGAATGTATACATTACTTTTTGATATAATTCGTATTACTATTTAGGCTATACATCTTCCGTGTCATAATGTAAAATACTAAAAATATTCTACTTAATTTTATTTTGACAATTTAGTAGAATAATTGAAAATCTGATAAAAGAAAAATCTGAATCCCATTAAAAGATAATCATCTGAAAGGTATTTTTTTATGACTAATGTACAAGCATATCAATATTTACTTATTTAATTGCCCATATTTTAATTGAAGATATGTCATAATAAAAAAATTTAAAAACATAATAGATTTTGTCATAATAGAAATCACTCAATTAACCTATAGGTTTTAATGAAAGTGAAGATGCCTGAAATGTACATCTAACTCATGAAAATATTAAATAATAGCCCCGTTAATTACAATAAGTACACTCTAAAAAAATGCTGGGTTAAAAACAACCCAAATTGGGTTGAAAATGGACTAACCCAGCAAATGGGTTGTTTTAACCCAGTGAATGGGTCGTTTTAACCCAGCGGTTGGGTTAAATGTTTGCTTAAAACAACCCAATTGCTGGGTTAGTCCATTTTCAACCCAACTTGGGTTGTTTTTAACCCAGCATTTTTTAGAGTGTATTAAATTAAAAAAACAATAACACCAGTAACAACATGCCACTTGGGGCCTTCTGTGCCAAATATGGCTGGGTCATCTTACCCCAAGAGTCTAATTTTATCTTTTTTTCTTCAAAAATAAAAGCTATAACATTTACTCCACAAAGCCAAAAACATTGTGTCCACAAATCCTTCATTAACAAACAGACACAAAAACTTTGATATTCGACATAATACAATGTCATATATCACTATTTTCGATAGACACAGACTTAGATCAAAACTGTTTTGACTGACTAGTAAGAGTAAGATGGATAATTTGTATGGACAAGCACCCAATCCTCGCCCCAATACCACCTCACCCCAGTGCCTCTTTTTTTGGTTTGGGCCACTGCCCCTCAAAATGTCTGTGCACTTTGTAAACTTTGTAAAGTTTGCTTCACTTTTATTGTCTTTACAGAGAAAAGAAGGATCATGGGTCTGCCAGATTTCCTGACAGACGTGGCTCGTACAGAGCTGGAAAACCTGGACCCTCGTTTCTCCACCTGCAGTGTAATCTACTTGCCTCTGGTCAGGACGTGATTAACGCTCCCCTTCGTTCATTAAAATGTGATGTGTAACCTAATTGTTGACACTGAGCTGTTAACATAAAGGTTGCAGGTTAAAATCCATGTTAGAACGAGCCAATAAATGCAGAGTCAGTAAGGTTGGCATTGTGCCCCTGAGCAGGCCACTTGACCCCAGCTTGCTCCAGGGTGGCTGTTCCTGTAATTAGTGTACTGTAGTGTAGCTAAATGACAAGCAGCTGTAATGACTGTGCAGTAACGGCTGTGACATCTCATCTGGGTTAGCAAAAGCAGCAAGCAGCGCTGTTTTATTTAATAGTGATATAGCTTGTAGTTGGTCACAGAATTAAAAAAAAATTCTGACATATCTGTGCCACCAAACAGAATTGCAAAAATAATGATTGTTTCTAAACATATTTCTGCTAAACACTAATCCTCTTGTTCCATCGTTCATGCAAACAGGAAGTCCTTTCCCAAACTCATGCCATTGGTTGAGACATTTTACGCCATTCAAACAATTGCACCACACAATCAGCCTATTAAAGGTTTACTTATAGTAGTCTCCGCATATTAAACTTTGACAGGAGAAAATATTTGAACATCAAAAAGATTACACTTTTCAACTTAAGAGATCTTATCATTAAAATAACAAAATGAATAGGTTTTTTAGACATGCTACCGGATAACCGAGTAGCATAAGGTATGCATTTCAAGGCAGATTTTGTAAGAGCACGTATAATAAAATGCTTGTATAAATGTTGATGGATTGTGATTACATTTTTTTAACTGATATGCATGATGACATCCTGGTATTTCATTCTGTGTTGGATGACAGATTGGATTTTTACTGTCAGTGCCAAGATTACCCAGCATGCTGGATAAACAGAGTTTTGAGATCGAGGGTCTTGATTTCATCGTGAGTATGCCAGTGCTTTTCATTACAGTGTTTGTAAGGCAACACAGTATAAATCCCTTAAAACTCATCTTTGATCACCAAAATTACATATTTAAACTTTTTTTTCCTGTGAAAAAAAAAATATTCATGCCTTAAAGGGATAGTTCACCCAAAATTGTCTCATCCTTAAGTCATCCTAGGTGTATATGACATTCTTCTTATAGAGTTATATTAAAAATGTCCTGGCTCTTCCAAGCATCATAATGGCAGTGAATTGTTGTCGTTTTTGAAGTCCATAAAAGTGCATCTATCCATCATATAACTGCTCCACACGGCTCCAGGGGGTTAATAAAGGCCTTCTGAAATGAAGTGATGCGTTTGTGTTAGATAAATTTTTTTTGCGCCAGATAAAAAAAACAAAACGCAGTTGGTGTGCATTGTCGTCAGACCATTTTGAACTGCGAGAGGCACTACACTTTTTCAAGTTGAATACAGAAAGCGATCTGGTGGCTCCAAAACCGCCCTTTAAAATGCATTTTAACCAGGGGTTAAAAACTTGATTTTCACCACAGAAGGTCTTTAAATATCCTGGTTAAACTTAGTTTTTAAATTGGAGTATTATATTTTTTGCAGTACATTTAGCTGGAACTGCTTACAGTACAGATTCTATTTTTGATTCCTATAAATTTCGGTACAGTTTAAGATTAAAGTTTGCAAATCTTATGAACATGAATGTGTATAGATCAGAAGTGCTTCTTTTCAAATGTAATGTGCACACGTGGAGTAAATACATAAGGCCTCTTGTCTTTGACTCATTAAAGTTTGATTTTTGTTTTGAATTATTTCAGTTTCTATCAAAAGACCAACTGCATTACCGCAGCACTCGAACCAAAGAGCTGGACAGCATGCTGGGAGACCTGCATTGTGACATTCTAGGTCCTTTCTTTCTTTCTTTCTTACAGTTAATGACTTAATTGCACAAAACCCTTTAAAAACTGTACGTAATAGTGTTATATTTTTGTAGATATGGAGATGGAGGTAATGAGGACGCTTCAGGCCTCAGTGCTTCAGCGGAGCGACTGTCTGCATAAGGTCATGTCCCTGTGTGCAGAGCTGGACTGTCTCATTGCTCTGGCTCAGGCCTCTCGGGATCACGGCTACTGCTCTCCAACCCTGACTCCAAACCAAAGACTGGCCCTGATTGAGTCACGGTACAAATCATCTCTTCTCATGAGAGCAATGTTACATTTTTGTTTTTTTGGAGTTCTCTATTCTATAAATATCTTCTCTTTCAGACATCCTTTGCTGGAGCTGTGTACACCAGTGTTTGTGTCAAACACCTACATCAGCTCTGAAACTGAAGGCAAAGTGAAAGTTATTACAGGACCAAATTCATCGGGCAAGAGCATCTATCTAAAACAGGCAAACGCAGCAATAAACATTTCAGGCCTCATATTTACATAACACTGTACATTGAACTAATTTCGAAATAAGGTACAACAAGACTTAAAACAAAGTCTTTATATATACAGTAGCAAGATGGTTCACTCATATGAATATGAATGGGAGAAAGTGCAATGCGCAATATGGACGAATAAGTCCCGAATTCTAAATAAAAGTGCCAATCAGCAATTCATTTCTGCATCTACCATTAAAAGCTCCGGTTCCCATAGCAACAGACAGTGTTCTGAGATGTGCGCTTCAGACTGTACATGCGCATTCGCTGGACCAAGTTAAATATACACTATTATATTACGTGGTTTGATTAAAAATTGTTGACAAAAAGTGTCTAAATGGGACTACAGAGGTTGTCGTGACATTAAACAGCTGAACAGGCAAACTAATCTACTCACTAGTCCACTTTCACAGTCGCGTTTTGTTTATAATTTCGCTCTTGCAAACTATTATAACTCGAACTTTCAGGGGGTAAGTGTTGTTTTTTAAAAAGACTGAAAGAGTTGTGGGAAGCTTAGTGATGATGATGTTGAAGTCGAGCGACTGTGGTGAAGTTTATTGCTTACGTTTAGCAACTTGGCGCTTTTCCACTGCATGGTTTCCACTGTGTACAGTACCTAGTCCTTTTTTTAGTACCACCTCGGTTGAGGTTCCAAGCGAGCCGTATGTGACATGTAAAAAGTGCAGATCACTGATTGGTCAGAGAGAATCGCCATTACCAGCGTCATTGGATTTGTGACACGAGACACCAAACCCGCTAGATTTAAATAGTCAGCAACAGCCACCGCAGTATAATTTGTTCGCACAACTTTTTTTAAAGACTTGCTCTAAAAACCCGTCGCATGCAAATTGAAAACAAGAAATGGCTTACGATAGGGCTGCGCAATATATCGAAATTATCGAAATGTACATATCGCAATATGCATATCGCAAGGGCACGCAATATCTGAATGATTTTAATAGGCTACTTCAACATTGTGAAAAGTGTACGTTTTAGGTTGATGCTTATAGCAGAGAATAGACTGGGCACACGACTGTTACTTATATGACTTGCTTGGCGTTAAAAAGAGTTATTAAACACAATAACTTGTGAAAAACAACTTGCAGTCTCGCGCTGTCTGACACACACCGAAACGTGCGTACAAGCCGTTCTTTTTTCGTGTCTTGTTACACACTCGAACTGTCAATGCTTTCTTTTCCCAGAAAGAATGTGAAACAACACACAAATTATATCATTCTGTTTTAAAAATATAATTTAAATTGATTTTACACACTTTAAAGCAATATCGTATCACAAATCGAATATATCGCATTATTACAAGGATATCGCATATCGCATTATTCTTCAATATCGCACAGCCCTAACTTACGATTATGTCAGGGCAGTAGAGGTGGCACAAATATAATGATCAGTCTATAATCCCACCCATTCAAAGCGATACTAAACTGCAGTGGAAAAGCAAACAGATCCAATGTAAAGCGAGCCGAGTCGTACCACACAGTGGAAAAGTGCCTTTTGACTTCTCCCAATTGTATTTAGGCTTTAAAATCAGGCTTCATTTGACCAAAACGTGTAAGAATCATAAGCTTTTGTTGGACACGCACCTTATTTTCTGCAATGATCCAAAAGCCAATGGAAAAATTATTTTGTTGAGGTAACCAGGGTGATGCGAACTTCTGGGTTGGCCTACAAACATACATCATCACTGCAGCGCTCTATAGCTGCACAGAGGCATTGCAATTATCATTGAGTGAACAGAGCTTTTTTTGCATAAAATGAGACTAAATACAGGAATAATCCTGAACGTTGGTATTTCATCATTTGTGTATTCTGGTTGTCTGTAAAGGTGGGTCTGATTGTGTTCATGGCGCTGATTGGCTCAGATGTACCCGCTAAAGAGGCCGAGATTGGGCTGGTGGATGGTATCTTCACCCGCATGCATAGCCGCGAGTCTGTATCAGTGGGTCTGAGCACCTTCATGATAGACTTGAACCAGGTGAGACTCTCTCACTTTGTGCAAACAAATGCCCTGTATAATATTATTGCAACATCCATCTCAGATCATCGATTTTGAGAATGTTACCAAAGGGTCATGTCTCTCATTCATGCAGCTTGAATTTGTACAGCGTTTGCAAGGCAGCCATTCAAAACTGCCACTGGGTCATTGAAATATTTACATAGCACATTGCAATATCGTCCTTCAGATGTTTTCTAATCATTATAATTCCTGTTCAATCTAGATGGCTCATTCTTTGAACCACAGCACTGGGAATTCGCTTGTCCTGGTGGATGAATTTGGCAAAGGAACCAACACAGTAAGAGTGGTAGAGCCAGGAGGAGCAAACAGGACTTACAGAAGAGCAAGGAGGCATTTTAACTGATATTGTGTTTCTGTTTATGATGCAGGTGGATGGATTGTCTCTCCTGACCGCGTGTCTCAATCACTGGTTGCGTCGTGGGCCTCAGTGTCCGCACTTACTTACGTCCACATGCTTCCACAGCCCCATACAGCTTGGCTTGATCGCTGATTCCTCACTGCTGGCTTTACTGGTGCCACAGAAATAGGCTTTTAACAATGCTTTGATAGGAAAAGACAATTTTCATAAAACAATTGTCATTGTTTTTTTGTTTTCATCACTGTGATTTCAAGACCAGTAAACCAATTTAAGCATTGTTGTTTTTTGTTTGACAGACTCTAGAGACAGCTATAGAGGAGGAGGAGCTGGTGTTTTTGTTCCAAGTGAAAAATGGCATCTGCCAGTCGAGTTGTGCGGCTAATATCGCTACTCTGGCCGGCATTCCCACTGAGCTGGTCAAGAGAGCAGTGGAGGTATGACACTGAAATGCTTCTTACAGTCATTTAAATGCATTCTATTCAAGCTATTGCTATTTCCTACTTTTGAATGCGTTTCATTGCCCCTAAACAAATTGTTTTTTTCAAAACTTTTTCTTGGTTATGCGAGTATTAGAGAAAATATTAAGGGAATCATTTTGCAAGCATTATCGGAACATTACTTTTGAATCTCCATATTTAAACGATTTCCTGCTTCTGCGTAATATTAGTAAAAAATCCATGTTTCACAGTTGAATGGAACACAGCGTTAAATAAAATGTGTGCATGCTGATGTATTTATTTGTTTTTTATTTAATCCCTTTTTGACATTATATGATTTAATCTCCTAAATATCATCTATGCAGGTATCAGAGTTATACAGAACGGGAAGATCCATCAAAAAGGTGGACAGGCCATCTGCAGATGAACAGAACAGCAGGTAAACAGTGTTATTCTTAAAGGGTTAGTTCACCCAAAAATGAAAATTCTGTCATTAATTCCTCACCCTCATGTCGTTCCAAATCCTTCGTTCATCTTTGGAACACAAATGAAAATATTTTTGATGAAATCCGAGAGCTCTCTGACCCCACATAGACAGCAATTTAATGAACACTTTCAAGGTCCAGAAAGGTAGTAAAGACATCATTAAAATAGTCCAAAATAGGGTTTGGAACGACATGAGGGTGAGAAATTAATGACAGAATTTTCACTTTTGGGTGAACTAACCCTTTAAATTCTCTCCTCCTACTTAAAATATCTTTTCGGATTCAGGTGTGATAAGGTGGTGGAGAAATTCCTCAACATTGATCTGGATGACCCTGAGATGGATCTAGATTTTTATTTGAAAGACCAGGTGCTCCCAGCTCTTGAAGAGGTGCTGTGACAACATCGAAACATAACTGTGGGACTCACTTTGTGGAGAAATGTGCAGTTAATTATATTTCAAGGTTTAAACGACTTACTTTCCTGAACACACAAGTATAAAGCTGATGTTTGAATTGTGTCATATTTTTGTTCTGTACATGTATGTATATATTTGTTCTTGTGTTCCAAATTGGATAAAAACAAAAAAAACACAAACAAATTTAAACAGCAACCAATGGTATTTGTTAAGATTGCTTTTAATTACTAGATCTAGCTGTTCAGATACTTTATTTGAACTAACCAATTAGTGTTTTCTATCCCATCCGGACGTAGTCTTTTTTTTAAAATGTTGCTTTTTTTCAAATGAAACTTAACCACATTAAAGTGTTGATTAAAAAGAATGCATGAAGCTAAAATATATATATATTTTAAATGGAAAGAGTTAAAGGTATATTTCAAGTATGAAAAATTAATACCTAAATACATAGTAGTATATTTAAAGTGCAAAAATAATATATAAAGTACACTATAAGTATGATGTAATGTTCACTTGAAGAAAACCTACAAGTGTCTTGCAGTATAAAACTACTAAACTAATAGTTTATTGAGAGTACACTTCAAAATGTACTTAAAAAAAAAAAAAGTACTACAAATATTAAGGTAATACTTGTAGTCAGGGCCGCCAAGTAGCCTGTACTTGTCTGTGTTTCTCTCCATCTTGGATCGTGCGGACGGAAAGCCGTCTGTTAAACAGCATCTCTTTCACAGCTCAATACGCTTTTACACGCGACATTACATGATTCGACTAATTTGGATGTTACGTATGGTGACAGCGCACCGTTTTAAGGGAAAGGAACGGAAAGCGGCATCATGTTTTCATAATCGATGGAAGCAAAAATAAAAAACTAAACTAAAACATGGCCCTAATAGCTGATTCTTGAGAGCAAAGGGCCCGCCTGGTGGTTCGGGGGCCCTACACTGTTTGCGTTCTCTGTTTATAGGGAGGATTAGCTCTGCTTTTGTGCACTAAAAAGTGGACCAATTTAGTCCCAAGCAGTATTGAAATAGTACACTTACAAGTTTACCACTAGTACATTGATATTAGTATACTTACTACATAAAGTATACTAAAAAATATACTTATTTTTCATAAGGGTTCAGTAACAGCTCTGACAAGTTCATTCAAACCACTCTTTTTGGTCTTGTTTTGTGAATCATTAAACTAATTGGTTCCTAAAAGGCATTTGTTCATGATTTGAACAAACTAGTATTCACACTATACTGAGTGTTTGTTGTTGCAGCCAGCGAAGACAATGGACTAGAAAGACGCGTTGTCTTAGCATTACTTGTTTTTTTAATTTCATCACCTTCTATTCACAGGAGCGCTGCCACTGAATGGGGGTGCAGAAAACACTGCAATTACTAACTCTCTAGGGGCCTGACTTGATTTCAGAGGACTGTTAATGAGTTTCCTCAAGTAATCACTTGTCACAGCATTAGAAAGAAACAACAACTTGCTCAGAGTTTATCAAATCAATTAAGTTCTCGAGCCATCTGTCGCAAGAGAACCAGAATCTGCTCTGGTAGAACAGAACAGATAGGGAACGCCCTACACAAGGACCTCAAATAGCATCCACATCATTTATTGCAGAATCAAAAGCACTCAGGCTTAAGTGGAGCAGTTCTGTGAAAGGTACACATTTAGGGATAGTCGCTAGGTGTTATGTTAGTATTATGTACTATTGTAGTATTTTTAATTAGCTTTTGTTTGTATAGTTTCAGTGTTCATTTTAATTTAAGTTTAAGTCATTTTATGAGCTTTTGTCATTTTCATTAGGTTTTTTTTTATATTTTTATAGAGCTTTAGTAATTTTAGTACTTCAAATTAAACATTTATTTGCCAATTCAACATTTCTAAGTTTTAGTTTTTGATGCAATATTTATATTTTATTTTACGGTACATCAGCTTTATTTTAATTACTGAAAACTAATTTTTAGTTTGGTACACTATGAGGAATATTGTTTTGGTTGTGCTTCGGCTCTGCTGTATGGATGCATATGGTTATCTGCTCATAAAACATTCACTACTAGGCTTAAGAGAAGTAACCAGTTTAGATGGAAAGCCAACTAGCTGAAGATATTACTGTAGCTTTACCCATTAATAGACACAGTACTCCCTTGAAAATGAAATCCAGCACAGCGATACAACAACCATAATAAACTGACCCTTCACAGATAATGCTTTACTATCAACTCTGTTAGAGAGCTACATATCTGTTCAATAAAATACCTTACTCACCTGGTGAGCAATACAAATGCCATTTACAACATTTCAAATCCCTCAGTTTTAGCCATCTCCTAAAAGCTAAGGCAATATTGATTCTTGTTTTATTACAAACTCTTTTTTAGGAGCTCTGTTCGGTTTTTGCCAGCAGACTCTCCTCCGCCTTTGTTTAAAGCCCTATTCAGACGGGATTAGTTTAACATGGAGAGGGGTGAAGTAATTATTACCAAAGCTTCTCAGTGATTTTAGTCCTGTCCGAATGTGCTATCTCACTAATGATTACAGACAACGTCAGTAAAGATTACAGCCATTTTTACCTTCTGTAAAAAGGTCCGGAACAATCACCTAATCCCGTCCGAATGCAAATGTCTGTGATTGCTGATGTTGTATTATTCTAACTCTTCTCCTTGTGTGTTTTTGACCTACCTGAGCTACCGTTTACACACCAATCTTCAGCATGCTTTCATTTCATTTCAATATGGATGGTATCTGATGGGAAAATTTTATTATAAAATGAATAAATAGAGCCAATAGATCAGTTTCACGTATGAGTAAGATGCTTGTCTAGATTTCGCTGCTCACTTATGTGGGTTTATTATAAACAGCCACTTCTATAAACACATTAAGTTTACTTAAAGGGTTAGTTCACCCAAAAATTACTTACCCTCAAGTCGTTTGGCCACTGTAAGACCTTCGTTCATCTTCGGAACTCAAAGGAAGATATTTTAGTTGAAATCTGATGGCTCTGAAAGGCCTCTATGGCACAATGCACTTCACACTCTCAAGACCCATAAAAGGCACTAAAGACGTCGTTACAAAGTCCATCTCACTACAGTGGTTCTACAATAACTTTATGAAGCAACGAGAATAGTTTTTGTGCACAAAAAAAACTAAATAACGAGTTATATAGTGATGACCGATTTCAAAACTTGCGTGTCAAACCGCCAAACTGCTGAAATCACGTGACTTTGGCGATCCAAACCGCTGAATCGACTCACTGATTCATAACGCTTTTTATAAGGGTTAAGGGTTTTATATTAAAGGGTTTTATATTAAAGGGTTTTATATTAAAATTATATCAATAAATAATAACTTAAGACATATATGTCATACATGATGCACGCAAGCACAGCACATTCCCTTCTAGAAAACACACACTCCCACCTCTGTAATAAACACGGAGATGCTTGTCCCGTGATAAGAATTGTAACTCAAACGCTGTTTAGAAAACTAGTCCCGTCCGAATAGGGCTTAAAACAGGTGATTCCCCAGAGATTTGGAGATTTAACTGCTCCATGCCAAACTTTCTCTGTCATTGTGACAACTAACATCTGCCACTTCCACACCAGAAACGCGTCAAAATAGCCGTAGAAACTTTTCTCTATTTATGGATGGCTGGACACAAACGGGCGAGTAACGCATGTACGCAATTTCCCATGAAAACCAACCCCTTTTAATAGGCTAACCATAGTGAATAAGGGTAAGACAAAAAAAAAAAAAATATTTTCGAAGAAGGTCAAAAGTGTACCTTTAACAATAACAACTTTTATATTAGTCAGACTTGATGCTGAATATTCAAGTTTAAATTAATGATAAAGTTCCTCCATCCATTGTGAGCCAAATTGACAAAACTGATGTAATTAATTTGGTTACAACAGACTTGAGAGGTGTGAATTTTACTGATCTAACAAGTGTAAAACAATCAGATTTGGCCACAAAAGCGTGCCTGTCACATTCAGCCCTGAATTATTTGTACATATGAATTCAAGCATTTATTCAGCTTTCTGAGGTCCACTCAGCTACGACTAGCAGCGGTGCTATTGTATTGAAATATGTGCTGATGTCAGTGAAATGCATCTACATCCACAAGTAATAGTAGTTATGGCATAATGAATGAACCTGCAGTCTGCTTATGTGTTGTTAACTGTGCTGGGCAAACAAATGATTGAGTTTGTAATGATTGTGCTTGGACAGATGCTTCATTTTAGCTGCATTAAGTGCTGTTATTTTTCCATAATGACCAGCATGCGTATCGGCTAAGTCAGCAAAACTGTCACTATTCATTTAAATCATGAAACATAATTGTGATGATGATGTAACAGTTAAATGGGCACACAGCTTGAAAACAATACCAGAAACATCTACAATGAAAAACAAGAATTTGGCTGTTTATAGTGTAAAAATAGAGAAACACTGAAGAATACACTTTGCATACTAGTTAGAAATTAAAACAAGAAAAACCATTTGCTCAGTGTTTTTGGCATATTGGTGCACAATAAAAATGGGTCTGTCGGGTGTTTTGAAAAGGCCCTTTGTGTGCTGACATTTAAATGGACTTTTTATTTGAGTAAAAAAAATAATGTGACTGAATCAAAACATTTTTTGAAAAGAATTCTTTGACTTTGAATATAGCTGTTGCACTATATATTATAATATAATATAATTGGCAGATTTGAGCAACTTTTCCACCTGTCTGGAAAACTGTAAAAACATTGTCAGCTCTTTATCATCTGCTTTTAACGGAAAATGGAGGAATTACATGAAAGTAAAAAGAGGCCGTTCAAAAGAAAACGCAATGTCTCTTGTCCATCACTTCTTGACCCAAAAGTGCAGTTCACTTGACATTTGGATGGCATTATAAATGCATTTCATATTTGTGTCAGATTTGTACACAATAAGTCACCCCCATTTCATTAAAAGCAATTTGAAAAGGCACTTTTGTTGGCATAAATTGCCCATCACACGATTACTGCTATTCTGAAACAACAATTAAGTGTTTCTGTTGTAATTTAAGGTGGGTCCTTGTCAAGACAGAGCTCTTCATTTTTGCCACTTACTGTCAGTTTGTGAAGGGAGAAAATGACATTTGACATTTGCAGAGGCAGATGATGAAAGGGTCAGTCAGTCACTCAGGATTTAGTGTCTTGCGGAAGAACATAAGTGCTGCGGCTCTGACAGAATAAGATAAAGTCAACATTTGATGGGTTTTTCTACTTCTGACTCCTTCTTATACTGTTAGAAGAAATAGATAATAATAATATTTTTTCACTACCGCCCCACTCTCGATTCGACGCACGCACATACAGTATAGGCTACACATTAACATAAATCATCCTTAATATCGGGTCAGAAAACAAGATGAGTAACATTGAATTATTTAAGTGAAATATGTGCATACATATCACTCACAGGCCAAACATGACTAAATTTGACTGAATTTAAAGAGCCAGAAGTGGTACTAAATGAAGAGTCGTTTGGAGCTGAAAGAGCTGAGCCAAATTATCTGGTTCCCTAAAAAGAGCCCTCACATGGGTTTAATATTCGCTAGATCAGAATGTATTTGGCAAATGCGATTGTGAGCTGTGCTTTATACATGTCGACATTATTGTCAATAGACAACAACCCTTTTGGCCTGCAAAAATTTGCCAAAATCGTGACCACACATTCGCACAGAGTTTAAATTGAAGAGATGCTCACCTAGACCTAGACCAGCCAGTAAATGGTATGGCAATACAGTCAATGGCCATAAACCAAGACAACTCCATCCAAAGCATGCTATGCAGTGAATTTGAAGCTCCTTGTGGTCTTGTTGTGTTACCACGTATCTACTGTACCTGGAGGGGAATTTGACAAATGCAAGACTTTAACATTATAAATCAACTGGAAACATATAAAAGCTATAGCAACCAACGTTACATCATTCATCACTCACCTCTAAGTGTCACCATGAAACTTTTAACGATGCATCGCATTGGTCCAAGGATGAAGTATCCGTTCAAAGCTGTAGTTATGGTAAAGCCAAAGCAGACCATGATCATCCCTTCCAGATTTACCTAGAAGAAGTGCTTATATTGGCCCTTGACAACAAGAGTCAAAATCTTCTGTGCTTTTCTGAATGGTGGTTTTTATACCTTGGGTAAATCAACTTAGAGATTAATGGAGAAAGGGACAAAATGGGATCAGGATGGATGCGCGTAAATTGATGGATGGAGAGCTTATCTGATGGGGCTTCATTAAAAGGAGCAAAGCCTGCCAAACAATTGCTTTGTTGGTCCAACAAGAGATCTGAGGGATTATCATGTTGTGATAAAACTTTGTGGGAATGATGTACATTAGTGCCTATGTTACACATACTGCATAATAATAATTAATAGTATGTAATTAAAATCACTGCACAAAACAATTGCACATTAAAGGGGTAGTTCACCCAAAAATGTAAATTCTGTCATTAATTTCTCACCCTCATGTCGTTCCAAACCTGTAAGACCTTTCTTTCATCTTCTGAACACAAATTAAGATATTTTTGATGAAATCTAAGAGCTTTCTGACCCTCCATAGGCAGCCATTTAATTAACACTTTCAAGGCCCAGAAAGGAAGACATAGTCCATAAAATAGTCCATGTGACTGTTCAACCTTAAAGGGTTAGTTCACCCAAAAATGAAAATTCTGTCATTAATTACTTACCCTCATGTCGTTCCACACCCGTCAGACCTCCATTCATTTTCGGAACAGAAATTAAGATATTTTAGTTGAAATCTGATGGCTCTGAAAGGCCTCCATTGGCACAATGGCACTTTACACTCAAAAGACCCTTAAAAGGTACTAAAGACGTTGTTACAAAGTCCATCTCACTACAGTGGTTCTACAATAACTTTATGAATCGGCGAGAATAGTTTTTGTGTGCAAAAAAACCCTAAATAACGACTTACATAGTGATGACGATTTCAAAACACGGCCTCATGAAGCTTCGAAGTGTTATGAATCAGTGAGCCGAATCATGATTCGGATCGCGTGTCAAACCGCCAAACTGCTGAAATTTGGCGATTCAAACCGCTGATTCGACTCACTGATTCATAACGCTTCGAAGGTTCATGAGGCCGTGTTTTGAAATCGTCATCACTATGTAAGTCGTTATTTAGGGGTTTTTTGCGCACAAAAACTATTCTTGCCGATTCATAAAGTTATTTTAGAACCACTGTAGTGAGATGGACTTTGTAACGACGTCTTTAGTACCTTTTAAGGGTCTTGAGAGTGAACCGTGCCATTGTGCCAATGGAGGCCTTTCAGAGCCATCAGATTTCAACTAAAATATCTTAATTTCTGTTCTGAAGATGAACGGAGGTCTTACGGGTGTCGAACGACATGAGGGTAAGTAATTAATGACAGAATTTTCATTTTTGGGTGAACTAACCCTTTAATGTTAACATAGACTGGCCTAATTTGATACGAAAAGTAAGACTGAATGCCCCTTGCCTAACTGCTAGTGGCTCATACTAGATCTTAAGACACTGTCTTAACAAAATGGCTTAGTGTATGCAACTGGCCCCAGGCCTAAGTGTCTTAAAGAGAGACGTCCCTGGTGTGTTGGTGCTCAATGTCCCTGTGTATCTCTTTTTACACATTTTCCAAGGGCCTACAGTGCTCATGTGTACTAGATTACTACACACTTTTATTCAGTAATAAATCTGATCTACATGTTCATTGGCCACTTTATAAATCATCTTCACTTATGGATTAGGTCTACTTGTATGCAAAGGCAAGGTCATAAGAACACTAGACAGTAAACTCTGCATCCTGCACTCACTCTTGTGGTTTTGCATAATGGCTTTTCAATTGTATTTTAATCATAGAGGTTGGTGTCATTCACACTGATCTGATTTGAGAACACTTTTAAACAATTAAATTCACTAGGGAAAACAGAACGCAAACAGGCTGTGAAAGGATGTCAGCACACGATACATGACTTGACAGCCCGCAGCACAGAAGCAAGAACATGTCGCTAGGTCCATCATTTTATAAATCTAATTTCTGTCACTGCAAGACACGTGATTAAGGTTTACAGGTTGCAGGGAGTTACTTAAGATTTGTTGAAAGCAAACTGTCTCCCTCTAGTGGTTTGTCTCTCACATTGGATTGTATCCAATATTAATTTGCATTGTTGTAGATTTCTTGGTTTAAACTTGATGTTCCCTGATAATCATGTGTCCATGTTGTTTTGGACAGAACCAATTTGGATCTGGAATATGGTCTGACATTACCTCGAGGGTCTGGTCAGAGGTACAGTATGGATAACATGCAATGAGGCCGTTTCAAAATGAACAGTTGAATGCCAAACTTTAAATGAGAACACATATGAACATTTCTTTTTCACGCAAAGTTAAAGTGAATTTATTTCATGCATGACTAAAGTATAAGCATTCTGAAAAAGTGAAGACATTCTGTGCATTTTGATTCATAATGAATACGCAGCAGTGAGATGAAACTATGCATTTTTATTGGCCCAAAACCCTTCCACACTTCTGCTGTGAGTAATTTAGTTTTTGTGGCCGCTTTGATCCTGATAGCATGGGTCAGGATTGGGATTCTGGTCCAAAATCAGCGTGAGCAACTTTGCAAGAAGAGCCAGATGATGTTTGAAGCCTAACACCCCCGCTGCTTTCTCTCTCCATCCTTTTCTTTTTCACTTTAAGTTTTCTATTTGTTTTAGAAATACATGCACTTGTTACCTTAAAAAGCATTTTCCTCATCCGTAATCGGATGAATTTTATCATGACCAAAGAGAAAGAACAAGAAATTATATATTTTTTAAATTGTAAGATTGAAAATAATCAAAATATATTTGAAAGTGAACAAAGACATTTGCTTTACTGTTTTCAACCCCCCATCTTTCTTACTAGAGGGGCCATTTGGAATTCCTAAAGAGAAAAAGATGTCGACAGGCCTGTAGACCAACATGTGTGTCACACCTTTACAGTGGGTTAAGATGTAATTATCTGATGGGTCAGTTTGAATGCCTCACATTTGGGTTTCTGTCACATGGTCAAGGAAAGGATAAAAGAAGATTGTAACGGTTGCTCTGTCTCTTTATTCTCGGGCTCTCTCTTTTCTTGGCGGCTGCTCTTTGGCCCCTCTCTTGATTCTCTGACTCTCGCTTCTTGGGGCCTGCTCTTTGGCTCTTCTCTTTCTTTGCCTCCGCTTTTCTTTGTCTCTTTCTCTCTACACTTCCTCTCTCTCTCTCTCTCTCTCTCTCTCTCTCTCTCTCTCTCTCTCTCTCTCTCTCTCTCTCTCTCTCTCTCTCTCTCTCTCTCTCACACTCTCTGTCTCTATCTCTATCCCTCAGGTAACACATATATGCTGGGTACGATTAATGGTATCCGTCTCATACATCTATTTTGTAACTTTTTAAGTGTAACCATAACCAGATTTTGTCAATAAATTCTTTCTATTATAAATACTGTGCTAACTAGTTTGGATTCAGTATTAACTTTGAAGTGCTATCTATTGCAATACGATTTCGTCACATATTTTGCATATTGTAACTGCGCTTATTTCCGTCGTTAGTATAAGTAGCAGTGGGTGGTAATAGACGAGAAATCTTATTCTCATTGCAATGATATGTCATTGAAATAGTGAGTTATTTAAACTTTATGATGGTATCTGTTGTTCTGTCTTAGATATAAAATGTGCTGTATTACAGTAATGAGAGTATAAATGAATTACAAAAACATAACATAGTGAGCTTAACTGTCATCAAAGCAGTGTTTTAAAGTAATGCTGTATATGCTAGTCTACATTTGTTGATATTCACATATTGACCTAGCAAATTATACCACTTTTCTCTTCATTAGAAAGATGCAGTCCATATTCATCCTGTTTCTCAGCAGCATTTGTTTCTCTTTTGAATTCACTTTTTTTTTTTCAGCTTCGCTCCGGCTTTTCTCGGTTTAGCACATTCCCCTTGCAGATGTCTTCTAATCGATAAGGTTTTCTGCCTTGTATGTGCTTCAGAGTATGCGAGCGAGAGCGAGAAAGAGCGAGTGCGAACGTATGTATTGATATTTCAGGTAAATTGCATGGCTCTCTTACAACCCACTGAATTTTCAGAGACAGCTTGATGCTCATCGGAGACTGTAATACGTCTTCTAGTTGCATTAATGCAGGAGTCTATGAGCCTCAACACATCGCATCTAATAGACAGACAAAGGAATAGACAATGGGAAGATGTTTCCTCTAATCATGGTGTTTAAAACACACAGACAGTGCTCTATCGGCATGTGTGTCTATCACTATAATGCTAGTCGCTATTGGCATAATGCTGTGAAAAGAAAGGCTGTTCCCAAACTAATGTTCACTACATATCATGCATTAGAAAACAGATTGTTCTGGGTCTAAGAGCTACATTCAAAGCCATTGTGAAACGATGTGACTTCACAGTTGAATTCTATAATAATGCACAAGTAGATGCATTAATATCTACTTAATACCCCCCCGGAAAAGACACTGATTTTACAAATGTTAAGGTGTTTTGAGCCCTAAAACCACCCCTCACACATGTTAAAATCACACATGTCTTTGATCATATTATGTTGGATTTTAATAGATTCTGTACATATTGCATCTTCAACCGGAGCGGTTTTATTTTTAATTACACTTGCATGACTGTTCTAGACATTGGTGGCCTTTCTTAAATCTTCTTTTGTCTTTGCAGAGAGACATTCAACATCCCGCAGACTATAATGGGCTTGACAGAGTAATGTGGACATGAGGAAAAAGAAAGGAAGGTTGCAGCCCGTTCTGCGTCCGGTTAATGAGAGGTAGGTGGTCTGTCAGAGAAGAGGAGGCGCCATCATGGCCTTTAGCGTTTGCCAACAAAAAAAAAAACTCTCATGTTTATTCATGTGGGCTTCTCGTGGAGCCCAGAGGAATAGGTGTATTGCACCGTAATGAAACCAAGCTACAGGCATGCACGATATGCTCGAGTAGAACTTTAATTGCATTTGGCTTCCACTAATTTATCATTTCTGGATGAGCTTTTAGTTTTTTGTATAATCGTTCTCAAGTTGGCTTTTGTGAATGTTTTAATTGTCTGACGTTCGGATCAACCGAAACAACTCTTTGTTGTATTTTAAATGATTGCGCCAGTGTCAGCTTTGTTTCATGGCAACAGGCAAAAAACGTGGCGCTCACTATTCATAGTCGTGATGTGAGTCAGGTTGGCTTCCAGAGGTAATGTAAACATTGATTCATGAGGTGAGATTTGAAATTCAAATTTTAGCCGATGAGACACAGAGCTGTAAATATATATTGGAATAACCACCTCTGCATGCGTGCGACGGTCTATAGCAAGAGTCTGTGATAATAGGATTCATGTAGATGATGGGGTTCGTATGAGCTTTGCACTGTGGGGGTGGGTCCTCTTTGGATGAATCCGGTGTCTTTGGCTTCGTCTCAGAATCTCGTCTGTGCTGTGGGACAGCAGGACAGCTGTTACCAATGACCAGAGGAAAAACATTGATTCCTTATCTTTCTGCCAGGCTTTTGTCTGAGAAGGGATGGGATGTTGCCAAAACCACTTTTAATTGGCTGAAGGTGCATATAAAGATTTCTTTGTCTAGACAAATAATGGAGGCAATAGGACAGCGTACGGTGCAATAATCTCTGATGTATTCCCAAATTAATCTCGGCCTTATATATACATGTTATATTTGCTTTTATTTGTTTTTTTTTTTTATTTAATTCAATTATTTTTGTCATTTCAAACTATATTGCAGCATAACAATTTGAGTTGAATTTAAATGTGCATGTGTAATATGGAATTATTACCTTTGAGTTTAGGGAAAAGCATATATTGAATTAATTAAATTGAGTTCTGAATGGAGGAACATGTTCATCTAATCCTGTCAATCACAATGCAATATAAACTGCAGCTTATACCTGCTACCCCTCCACCACCCCAAATCCTCCTTTATTTCTATTCATTTCTATTATATATTCAGTAATTAAGTAGAATTTAGAGCTTGTGAATGAGCATTTAGTATAATAAGTACACATTGCATGTATATAGATGGTGTGTAAGATTATAATCAGACACAGCAGGCTACAGAATTAAATTACATTTATATTTACATAATAAATAATATTTATAACGAGATGTGATTTATATAATATGTACAAACATATTTATATTTATTATGTTTATTTCTCTCGCATTATGTCAACACTGTCAGATACAAAAATAATGTGTACTGCCATGTCAAATATTCATTAGAAATATTAACAAATATAGTTTTCAACTTTTAATTGGGAATACAGAAAGTTTCCATGCTCACTGTCAGCTCTGAATGGAGCTGAATGGGTTGACATGATGGTGCTGACAACATAACCATATTATCACATTTAGTTTTTCTGGTGTTGCCAGCTAATAGGACCTAAAACAATTAGGACTTTTAGTCGCTTTGATATTGCATAATTCTTTTAAATATTTGAAGTTGTCAAAGAGCCGGGACACAGCTTTGAATCCTTACAAAAGGGAATTTATATATATAGGGCTCGACATTAAGCCGGTTCACAGTAAATCTGTCATTCACTTGTCGGACTAAAAAATTAGCTTGTCCGGATTTTTTTTTTTGTGTGTGTTGTAAATAAAATTTATTCTGAAGCAATATTCTCACCAGTGTTCAATCAGCTTTGACATATTTAAATCTGCATATTTGTGATATTTTTACCTTTTATAAATTTATTTAATATAGGCTATGCTTCAGCTTTCCTTTTATATTCTTAAATTTTATCAATAAATTAAATTAGAATAAGACACTAGGCTGTTACCAGTCAAATTAAATAATTTACACAGAAAAATTACAACTGCATTAAATAATGTTATGAGATTGTTTTAAATATTTTTTAAATAACGGTATACAAATAAGAAAAGTTGGAAAGAATGTTTAAACATGAAACTTAAACGCAAGTAGGTGGCGGCAGGTGACCGTCTTAATGAGTGAGTCATTGAGTCGATTCGTTCAAACGACTGATTCGTTCAGTAATGAGGCAGTCGTTTACGAACATGTCATTGAATCTTTGATTCAACCGATTCATTCAAAACGCTGAATCATTCAATAACACGCTGTTGGGGCGACACGCGTTCTGCTGTGATCTTTGTTTGGAACTATTTTCGCTGCTGAAATAGAACAAAAACACTCAAGATTGCATCTAAAATGCAAGTGACTTAATGTTAATAATTGTTTATGGAACTGTCATATGAAATCAGTGTAATTTTCAGTCGTGCTGTTATTCAGGAAAACAGCACTCTTGGGAATGTGAAGTTGCAACTGTATCATATGTTATAAATATAATACACTCCACATTTCTACATGTTTACGGCAGTGTGTTAACGGAGTTTCTGTGTGAGTGAGCGTCAACAGTTATAGACCATTTCAAGGACGTAAACGTCAGTTCATTATACATTATATATTATTATCCACTATCGATCGCCACTTACACTAAGTGAATGCAGAATCATTCTTGCATTTTGATGATTACCTAGTTATTTTTTGTTAATGCCATTTTAATCAGGCTTGAACCTGGACAAGCGGAAAAAGCGTTAATGTCGAGCCCTGATATATATATATATATACTCACCTAAAGGATTATTAGGAACACCTGTTCAATTTCTCATTAATGCAATTATCTAATCAACCAATCACATGGCAGTTGCTTCAATGCATTTAGGGGTGTGGTCCTGGTCAAGACAATCTCCTGAACTCCAAACTGAATGTCAGAATGGGAAAGAAAGGTGATTTAAGCAATTTTGAGCGTGGCATGGTTGTTGGTGCCAGACGGGCCGGTCTGAGTATTTCACAATCTTCTCAGTTACTGGGATTTTTACGCACAACCATTTCTAGGGTTTACAAAGAATGGTGTGAAAAGGGAAAAACATCCAGTATGCGGCAGTCCTGTGGGCAAAAATGCCTTGTTGATGCTAGAGGTCAGAGGAGAATGGGCCGACTGATTCAAGCTGATAGAAGAGCAACTTTGACTGAAATAACCACTCGTTACAACCGAGGTAATGAGGCAAAGCATTTGTGAAGCCACAACACGCACAACCTTGAGGCGGATGGGCTACAACAGCAGAAGACCCCACCGGGTACCACTCATCTCCACTACAAATAGGAAAAAGAGGCTACAATTTGCACAAGCTCACCAAAATTGGACAGTTGAAGACTGGAAAAATGTTTCCTGGTCTGAGTCTCAATTTCTGTTGAGACATTCAGATGGTAGAGTCAGAGTTTGGCGTAAACAGAATGAGAACATGGATCCATCATGCCTTGTTACCACTGTGCAGGTTGGTGGTGGTGGTGTAATGGTGTGGGGGATGTTTTCTTGGCACACTTAAGGCCCCTTAGTGCCAATTGGGCATTGTTTAAATGCCACGGCCTACCTTAGCATTGTTTCTGACCATGTCCATCCCTTTATGACCACCATGTACCCATCCTCTGATGGCTACTTCCAGCAGGATAATGAACCATGTCACAAAGCTTGAATCATTTCAAATTGGTTTCTTGAACATGACAATGAGTTCACTGTACTAAAATGGCCCCCACAGTCACCAGATCTCAACCCAATAGAGCATCTTTGGGATGTGGTGAAACGGGAGCTTCGTGCCCTGGATGTGCATCCCACAAATCTCCATCAACTGCAAGATGCTATCCTATCAATATGGGCCAACATTTCTAAAGAATGCTTTCAGCACCTTGTTGAATCAATGCCACGTAGAATTAAGGCAGTTCTGAAGGTGAAAGGGGGTCAAACACAGTATTAGTATGGTGTTCCTAATAATCCTTTAGGTTAGTGTGTATATATATAGAATAGAATAGATAAGATTCTTAAATATAAGGTATAAGATAATATATTCACATAATAGATTTAGATGCTTTTTTAGCCTATAGGGACTATGGGAAAGGTGTTAAGGTTGAGTCTTAACATCTTAACAACAGAGTCAGATATTCGTCTTTCATTTGGTAAAATCAACACCTCACACTCAGAATGCATGCGCTCATGCCTCAGAAGACTTCACTCTCTCTTTATATCAATTATTTTTCAGAAAGGACAATTGAGAGCATTTTCTGTAGGAATACCAATCACAAACAAATCTCACTGTGACATGTGAAAGCAAACCTTAAGCACAAGTCGGCTTCAAAGTGTCTGTCTTTGCTCCAATTAGCTGTCTTACTTTCCTGGCATCCATTGTGTGTCCAAAAGGCTCCATTGACTAACGTTTTTCCTGAAAATAATTGGTAGCAACTGAAATCCTTTTAAAATGTATTTTTATGGAGAGATTCACAGAAGAACACTTGCAAATTTGAGGTCTGTCCCACAAGCTGTCATGTCCCTCTTTTAAGTTGCGAGTTTCAAAAAAGTCAGCAAGACCGATATACATCTTGCAGGAATGATCAAGCCAGCACTGGTGGAAGGCTACATTTGCATTCCTTCCAACAAATTATTTCACTGTTTTTGCTCCTGAGACTCCTGCACCAGTGAGAAACCCACATTCATTCATATCAATTAGCCGCGGGTCTGTCACGGCTGTTTACATGGCCAGTGTAGCGTCACAGCATAAACTAATGAAGTGACCATCTGGATCTAGGAGACCGCGAGGAGGTTCTGGAACACCAGCAGCCATGGGCTGGAAGAATTAAACACATTTCTGTTTCAGTCAAACCAACCAGAATATATTTAAACACTTTATGCTCAAAGAGGCATCTTAGAATAACTATCAGATTGTCTCTGTCCATCTCCAGATGGTGACCTTCAACACTTATTAAAATGCACAGTCAGTTGTGTTCATTCGTATCTTAAAAAGCCATTGGGTTTAATGATGGAGCGCTCACTTCAACATCAACTGCTGACAAAAAGGTCAGTGGAATCCATTGTTACAGCAAATGGTTAAAAAACAACAATTGCATGTTTTTTTTTATTATTTGAATCTAACGTCTTGAATATCCAGATGAAGGTTTCCATTACCCAACTTGCAGAGTAGAGATTACTAGTAATTAAAAACATGCATGTAAAGCAATGAATATTTCATGACTTTCTTTCAGTTCAAATCCTCAAGCCCTGTAGCCTCTAGGGACAAAGTCCATGTTGAGTAAACGAATCATGTCTTTGCTTAACAATGTAAAAGCCATTTGAATCTCATCATGATGTCATGTTTCTTTAAATTTATAGGCGGTTGCAATAATTGAATGAGGCTTTTAATAGCTTTATGACTGTGATTGTATATAGTCTCCCAATAGTTTAATGTAAAAAGTTAAATGTCTTGTATATGGTGAATCCCATACAGAAATGTAATATATGTGCATATAAATATATGCAATATTTAAAGTAAAAGCATATATGAAACGTATTAGAAATTGGAACAATTCCATATATTGACATATACATTTATCCCATATATTATGTTTATGTATGTATAATACATATTTTGACATATATGTCTCATCTATGAAATATCCGTTCTAATGCACATATATGCACAGATATCAGAAATTAGAACAATTCCATATATTGAAATATAACTCTCTTCCATATATTATGTTCAAATTACATATTTGACAAATGACTGTCACTGACAAATGTCGTAGAGTCTTAGTAGAAATATTATGTATAAAACAAATTAAATGTAAAATATAAAAGTTTTAATGTTACTTATATGTAAAATACATGTTCATAATGTCTGTCTCATATTCTTTTGTATTATGTATATGAATTGCATAATTATACAAATATACTTTATTAAGCATGGCCTCATTTATTTGTTAGCCTACATATATTTGAATACAAGTTATGAACATTTGTCGTCAACCATATTTTGCAGTTACTCGTGTGATCCAATTTCAAACAAAATTAAAAAAAGTTTGACAGTGTAGACTGCCCAAAATTAATAACAGAATTATATGAGCATACAACATGTTTGCATATGTTTAAATAAATATAAATCATTACAAATATATATTGTTTACATATATGATCATATACATCATATAATTACATACTGCACAGTACCATATAGAAATACATTATATAAATGTCTGTAATATATGCATATTTACTAATTTTACTATAGGTGTTTTATATGTGCTATACAACTATATAAATCCTTATCAAATACTATACAAGCATACTGAATGTTTGCATATATGTTCTTTAAGTAAACTTGCATATATAAATTAGACATATATTGTTTACATATATGGCATTAACATTGAGTACCATATAAAAAGTAATCATATAAACACTTTTAATATATGTATATATAATAATTCTTCTATGGGTATTTCATACATGGTATAAACCTATATCTTCATATATCATGAGGATGTATATCTGTGCAAATAATGTATTGCCTGAAACATATATGACAGATCTACTCGGATATAGGGACATATATGTACATATATTACATTTCCGAATGGGACGCAATGTATATGCAAATTGTTTATTCACTAATTTTATTTATTTATTCTTTTTTAACTATAGGTATGCGAGGTGAAAAGACCCCAAGATGGCTTCTTTGTACAAAAATGCATTGAACATGGAATCGGAAATTGATCTGAGCAATGGACTAGTAATTAGCGTAACCACCTCAGGATTACGGGACAATCCTGCAGAGCTCCCGCATAGCATTATGGTTAAATTATTTGATTATATTATGGTTAAACTGATGTCTTGAGTGCTTGTTATCCTTATAGAAGCTGCATAAAAGCAGCAAATATACTGTGACTTTTTAAGGCTTCACAGAGCCGTTCTAAATGTTTTTATTTACACATGATTTGCGGGAAACAAAGTGTCATGCTAAATTTTGATAGAAATCAGTACACACATTGCAGAGTAGACTTTGCCGAGCCAAGATGTACACTACTTGCAGTGTGCAGTAATTTTCAATAATTCATCGGTCCATCATTAATTATTTCGTACATAAAGTAATCTAAAAGGGAAGTGTTGTAATGCTGCCTGCACAGACAATGTAATTTGAATCTCATCTAATCTGAGCAAGATTTCCTTCAGACAGGCTCTTCTGCAATAACCTATAAAACGTCAAACAGTGATTTTGACTCGAGAGGGGAAACGTTAGAAGCTCCACCTGTGCCCAGTTCCAAAGGTCAACATTGGGGGGCAACCTTGTCAGTCAAACCCCAGGACCACCCCTTAAACCAAAACACAATGTACGATTTAGATGTGCATTTCGGATGTGGCATGTTTGAGCACAGCTTTTGAGGGACCAAATATTGATGTGTGCTTATCTTTATATCAGGCCTGAGATCATATTTAGCTACCGGACGTTTAGATATCAGGGACAACATTGTTAAAATGCTAATATAGATCTCTTGTATTTGACATGCCATTAATAATCGGCATGGTGACCTTTTCAAATTCGGCTTGTTCCTACTGCCTCGTCTGCAGTGACTCGGACCACTGGAGCAGTTAAAAGCAGCAGTGCTGTTCTAGATGTGTGAATAACAATATGAGGGCTCACAGTTGTTTTCAGAAGTTCAGCCGAGCAAAGAGAGAAAATTACCTTTCTATATATCTACTGCCACTCCTGTTTTAAAAAGATATGAATTATCTATGTATCTATGTATCGATGTGTCTATCTATCTATCTATCTATCTATCTATCTATCTATCTATCTATCTATCTATCTATCTATCTATCTATCTATCTATCTATCTATCTATCTATCTATCTATCTATCTATCTATCTATCTATCTATCTATCTATCTATCTATCTATCTATCTATCTATCTATCTATCTATCTATCTATCTATCTATCTATCTATCTATCTATCTATCTATCTATCTGTCAGTCTAATCAGTCTGTCTGTCTGTCTGTCTGTCTGTCTGTCTGTCTGTCTGTCTATCTATCTATCTATCTATCTATCTATCTATCTATCTATCTATCTGTCTGTCTGTCTAATCAGTCTGTCTGTCTGTCTGACTGTCTATCTATCTATATGTCTGTCTGTCTGTCTGTCTGTCTGTCTGTCTGTCTGTCTGTCTGTCTGTCTGTCTGTCTGTCTGTCTGTCTGTCTGTCTGTCTGTCTGTCTATCTATCTATCTATCTATCTATCTATCTATCTATCTATCTATCTATCTGTCTGTCTGTCTGTCTCTCTCTCTGTCTGTCTGTCTGTCTGTCTGTCTGTCGATCGATCTATCGGTCTGTCTGTCTGTCTGTCCGTCCGTCCGTCCGTCCGTCCATCTATCTGTTTGTCTGTCTTTTTATCGTTCTGACGTTTCGTCCATCATCCATATTACAGTTTTTCTCAGTCACTTTTGTACATTTCTCGAATCATCCTCGACATTTGCAAAACAGCAAGTGCATTTCTCAAAACAATTCGTACAAATAGCAAAACACCATGGATTACCTGCAAATGCCAGTCTCTTGCTCAAAATCCTTAGTTCATCTCTCAAAAGTAAATATCTGTGTCAATGAACATGTCAGTGCCATCAGAATGACAAGTCCTTGTGTCATTGTGTATGAATAAGATGGTCAAATTGCTTAGTCATGTTGTCAAAATAACTGTACTCTGGAGGGATGTTCTGATGTAAACTATGGCTAAAATTTTGATGACAATTATTGTAAATTGTAGGTTACACCTTAGTGTATGTGGGAGTTTGAATGCAAGAGACTGGACAAGATTCACATTTATGCTTTTACTGTTTGTACTGTAATTTGTTGACAGACCATGTCATTGCGATACAGAAAGGAAAAGACAGCACTGCATAGCACAAAGAAAAAAAAACACCAGAAAAACAAAAGTAGAAATGTGAGCGTCTAACGGAAATGTATAGAAATATGCTTGACATTTGATGACAACTTGTTCAACCATTTTGCATGTAAAGACTTATGCTATGAACTAATGCCTAAATGTTGTGGGGGGTGAGACTATTCAACAGAGACCCATTATAATACATTTTGATCAACATGACATAAGCAACTGATAATGTAGGAAACAGCAGAGAATTGTACATAATCATTTTCATGGATGTACACAAGCATTTGCAACTTGTTCAAAGAAATGAGAAACTGCTTTTTTGATGTGCACAAGTGACACAATGATGCGAAGATTGAACAGGTAGCTTTGAGAATTTCAATTCTGATCTGAGAAATGTACCAAAGCGACTGAAAAAAAGGGTAACATTTCAGTTTTTCATCCTGTTTGCTGCCTTGATCCAAATTTAATTCAAATTCAGGAACTGCAATAAAGCCAAACACCACACCCATATTTGCTTGTTGGACACTTAATCGCAAAACCATGTGCAACTCTCCAACAGCTTCCTCTCTTCTAGGAACGATTTCCACTTGATGTTGGAACATGGACACAGGGATTTGCTCCCATTCAGACACCAGAGGATCACCAGGCTTGGCTCAGCAATGCATTTTCAGGACTGAGTTTTGTACAGGCCAGTAAATTACTTCTACACCAGACTAATAATAATAAATAGACTAGTAAATAAGTCCTCCCTTTGTGCAAAGGAATTGAAAAGGACAAAGTTGGATGCCCAATATTCTCTAGGATTGTCATTGTTAAGATTTGTCTTCACTTGATTATTAAAAGGAGCTGTCTATATATTTTTGTTACGCATACTATGCGGGGGAAAGTCATATATTTTTTGTTATTAATTCATGTTGTTTTGGCCCATATGAATAGATAATAAACTCTGCAGTGGAATATGATCAATCATTGAAGAGATATGTTGTGGAGAGATGCTAACTGAGTTTCACAAAGTATATTCCCTTTCTCATTCAAAGCTCTAAGTTTGTACATTTACACATCAAAAATGCCCGAAAGCAACATTATGCTCTCCAAAGACAACGTGAACTTGAATGACAGACACCATAAAATGTAGAGCCTAATTAAGTGCCTGGAAGTCAGAAGCATCAGATTTTAAATGCAACTCCCCCCCAAAATAATTGTCTTTTGATTGTTGTTGTATCAGAAAAACAGATAATTTGCCTTCTATTCTGTCAGTTTTTTTTACTTTTCCCCCATAGAACATTAAAACTTATTATGCAAATGTAAGAGCTGCTCTTTTACAATGAAAATGCATGTTTATCACTGACAACTTCAGTTGCAGTTTTATTCTGTTCATTAGAAACATCACATTTTGGGATGGTGCCCTTAATAAATACTGGAAGAATCACAAATTCCATCTCAATGGATAACAATAACAATGCATCTCAATGGCAATGCAGCACTCAGCTATGGAAATTGCATGACACTTCCACATTAAATACCATTCATTACTCCATTCATTACCCGGATGCGACTGCAATGACTAGGAAATAATCAGGTATTGATATTAATAAAAAGACTATTAGGTGCAATGGACCTCTCCCCTCAAATTAAGGATTTATAGCTTATTGAACCAGATCAAATTTTATAGAGTCTGGTGTGATGACTCAATGTTGCCCTAAACAAGGGCAGTTTAGCTGAGCTGAAAAATGCAAAGGATCATTAAGTTTTAAGAAGTGGCTATCATCATTAAACCCATGAAATTCATTAAAGAGAGAGCGAAGCTTCAATCTGGCCTCCCCCAATCCGGCACAACAACATCAGGGCCATTTTCAGGGCGAGCGTGGTGGTTGCCATGCATCCTTGAATCTTATGCCCCTTTTAAGGCCATTTTCTCAATTAACTTTAATGGTCAATTGTGTCCTTTCGTGCTTGTCTCCCCCACAAGTCCATCTCGCACATTGCCTTTGCTCACTTTCTCCCACATCTCAAGCGTCAGCTGTTTAAAACGGATTGCCCATCCAGCCAGTTAACCTTCCTCGGCGATGAGTGCTATAATTGGTTTACTATAGAAATGGAAGGGGATAATCCTTCTGTTTGATTAATGCTCGTCTAATCAATTGGTGTCTGGCAAAACCGCCCCTCTGGTCACATTTTGCAAAAAGGAACAGCTGGTTTTTCAAAAGGTCAGACTGATGCAGGGCAGACTGTGTCACTGAGAGTGATAGATCGAGCGGCGAACGTCAAACCACTCAATGATTTGTAAGAGGATTTTGGCACATTTGCTGTTTTTTGATCCCATTCACGTTTCTGGGTGGGCCGGTGTTTAGCCACACAACATTATAGCAATCTATACAACAAGCACGCCTGCCATTCGACTTTATTTATGGTGCAGGTGTGATCAATTAGTAATTGACTTTATATTTATATATATTTACTTTTATATAAGTATAAAAGGTTTTCTACAAATTATTACCACAGCCTGATATTGCAAAACATAGACTTTGAGGGGTCAATAGATGATGCTTTGAGGGCTTTACTGCAGTTCACAGATCAAGCTTCATCGGGTGGTTTCTGTCATTTCTTTTCGAAGTAGAATATGAGTCTGGTTGTCTTTAGAGTTTGTTTTGAGTGATTTGATCCCAATAGTTTAATGGTAACAAATTGCTGAGCTAACAATGGAAATAATACAGATATTGCATGATTTGTTATTGTATTTTTTTTTAGAGTGTGTCTATTACATTTATAATCAGTATTTCTGTATTGAATGAAAAATAGCTTCTCATGACACGACCATTTTGGCTTATTTGTTTCCGCACAGGGTTTGTAGCAGTGCATGCTGAAAAGGATACAGGCAGTTTTAGAATCTGGCCAAAAAACAGGTATCTTGTGATTTTTGTTTCATGTGATGCCTTAAAATATGTTGGTAGATCACTAGATTTTTGGGAACAGAGTTATAGTCACAATAAATCTAATCTAAATTGCTTATTGGTGTCATGTTAAACACATTTTACAGTGTTTTTCCAAATAAACACTAAAAGACTTTCTTGGTCTGATTTCATTACGCTACGATTCAGAAGTTTGGGGTCAGTAAGGTCACCAAGATCACCTCTTATGATCACCAAGACAGCTTGAAAACAGTAACAGCTTCATCCTCCTCTTGTTCCTCTTCTTTTTCGTTCTTGCCACAGATGAATCTTAAGAAGGAATCCCATGTTTCTATGTATTATGTATTTAAAGAAAATACAGTACACGCAGAAATGTCCTCACCATTTACTTGTCTTTTACCCTCATGCCATCCGAAATGTATACGACTTTCTTTCTTCAGATGAACACTGAAAAATAAATAATCTCTGCTAATGAAAACTCATGAGTTCCTAAAAGTTGAAGCATGAAACAGCACATACAGCAATAACTACAGTAATCCATACGACCCCAATGGATGAATCAATGACTTCTGAAGTGAAACAATAAGTGTTTGTACGAAAAATACCAATATTTTTAAAAAAAAATAACTGTAGACTATCGCTTTTGGCCAACAGTCATCTGTGCGTGCATGAGAGAGTTAAGTTCATGCTTCATGCTTGATGTAAGCGCGCCAAGAAACTCTGGTTTAATAAACTCTTTTATTTTTTGAATCAATGCTCACAACAGTATACAAACAATAACATAATATATGATGATAGCAATGAGAAAAAAACAAGACAGGAAGACAGAACGTCATGAAAGCTTGAAGCTCTTTACTCATATTGCATGCGTTGGTAACAGTTGGTCAGAAGTGAAATGGTTAGTCAATTATGAGAGCATTTCTGGGTGTACTTTTTCTTTTAATATTAAATAGCAAAATGGATTCCTTCTTAAAGGCTGTAATCTAAACCGCTACCATACATTCTAGATTAGTACTCAATTCAAGCATGTAGAAATTAAAGTATAAACATCAACGTTATAAAATTAAGTAAAACTACTCAACTTTTCTGATACTGGTGTTCCCATCATGCACTGGGGTTTAAATCATTTATAAGGTTGATTTTTGCCTTTTTCCCAGCTGTATTTACACTGTTTTATCATTGCTTTTGTTGTTAGGTTTACTTGCCATTTTGCAGAGGTGGACAAAGTACACAACTCTATTACTTGAGTAAAAGTAAAAGTACTTCTAGTCAAATATTACTCCGTTACAAGTGAAAGTTATAAAAACAGATTTTTTAATTAAGTAAAACTACAGAAGTATTTGTTTTTAAAAGTACTTAAGTATCAAAAGTAAATTTAATTTTAATTTTTTATGTCAATGCATTATTTTATTATTGTTACATTGTATAAATGCACATTATGCCACCAAGGTGGTTTAAGCCAGTCAGTGATGCTCCATCCAACATGCTAGCATACGACTACCTTAAACTAATTTAAATACTTGTATAAAAGTTACAAAGCTCTTTACAAAGCTGCTGTCACTTTAAGGCCAAATGCACAGATCCAATACTCTGATACACATCCAATGTTCTCCCAACTGTTGACTCTTCTCTTTCTCCCAGACTTTACATTTTTGAACATTTTATGAGACCTGCATCAAAGTGTATGCCAACTAAACTAATCTTTAATCTTTTGAGAAAACTGAAACACACTTTCTAAGTATGGCCATGGGTGCACACACTGCGCAGAGGAACCACCTTCTTCCATTTTGCTATAAACTGATCAGTGTTCAAAAAATGTTGGGAAACTTCATATGACCTTATACGAGAGTGATTACTGTGAGGCTGACTGCAAAAAAAACTACACAAAAAAACTTTTAAAGAAGAAAAAATCATCCACTGACTTTCAAAGCTGCTACAGAAACTACTTTCAACTTTGAGGACCTTGATTGAAATGTAGAGGAGTAAAAAGTACAATATTTCTCTTTCAAATGTAGTGAAGTTAAAGTCAAAGTTTCCAGAAAAAATTATACTCAAGTAAAGCACAGATACAAATAAAGTGTACTTAAATACAGTACTCAAGTAAATGTACTTAGTTACTGTCCACCTCTGCCATTTTGTGACATTTGGAGTACATTTTCTACTCAAAATGACACATTTATACTCAAAAATGATCCATTGAATGTTACCGTCATTTTGTTCAGGGGCCGCTTTACTTCTATTATGTGGATATGGTGTCTACACAATACCTATTGTATTATTTACTTCGATGTTTCTAAGTAAAATATACACTTTAAAAGCATGGTTTAATTCAGTGTTATATTATTTGAGTAAAAAATATTTCAATGGAAACTAGAAATCAAAGTTGAAATGACTCAACCTTTTTACGGGCCAAGTTAAAGTGACTTATTTTCTTTGTTAATTTTACTTAACTTAGTTAAGTAGAGTTTACTTAATGCCATACTGTATGTGAAATTTACTTGCATGCACAAATTAAGTACATTTTACTTAGTTTCTTTCAATGTATTTCAGCTGCATTATACTTTATTCGAAATCTCACTAAAGTTATTCTCTTTTGTAACATGCAACTAAATATTCCCATGCCCCTAGTTCCTTTTTGTGTAATTTCCAATTCTTCCAAGACCAACGGGCAATGGAATTTGCGTCACGTGACCAACCGTCGTCTTGTATGCTAATGATCATTGATATAACCCCTCCCCTCCCTTCCCTGACCTGACCTTTGTCCAGTAGTGTATCCCACGTATTGACAAGCAGTCTCATGAATTTGTCTTTGTTTTAAAAGCAAATGAGCAGTTTTGTACAGATTCCCATCTCAAGACATTTATCTCTTTCATTTTTTACTCTTAAAGAAAGAGTGGCCCTCAAGCACAAATCACCCACCATTTTTCACACGTCGTCCCCATCTATCTTTTTAGAGCTTCTTATTGTTGGCGTGTAAATCAAAAGCGCCGTCCATTTAAGAAGTACGACCACAGTCATTCTTCTTACACAATGCCAGAACAAACATGAAATATATTGTCTGTTTTTATAGATCTTTGAGAGTGCGGAGAAAATCCTCAGTGAACCGTTCCTCATTTCACCGTTGGGTGATCAGCCGTGATGTGAAACATTACAGTTTTTCATTGATTTGTTATTGATTATGATCCTCTGCCTGAAAAATTAAACCGAGTACAGCCCTGCAGATGCTAAAATTCTTTTAAATCCTGGATTAGGCTGAGCCTGTGTGTTATATGAGTTGGCTTTTGATATTACCCAGAGGATATTGACAACCCACTTACAGCTGCGAATAATCGACCATTGAGCACCCAAACAATGCTAAGCGTATCCCATTATTAGAAAAATACAAGCATTCAGCTTCAGACGTGAATTCACCCTACACAATTCCCCAACAATAGTTCTCTATCCTCTTACTATCCATACTGGATTAATGTCGCATTCAGGAAAAGGCTACAGTGTGATCTGTTCAGTTTCAATCCTAACAACGCGAGGCTCCAATCTCGACACTCTGCATTGACCCCCTGTCTGCTTTTCCGGCAAGAGAAGGGCTTAGACTTCAGAAATTAAAGCTGTGGAGGGGGCGGCTTGGGTGCAGACGGGATTAGGCTGGAAGTCTTCAAAGACTTCCACTTCCAAGATTCTGCTAAATTCTGGCTTGTCTAAAGAGTCCTTTAATTCTCTTTTTCTCTCAAGTCTACTGTCTTACAGTAGGCGTGAGCTGTGCACTAGACTATCAACTTGGATCACAATTGCCAAAGCACTGTAAAGTTGGGTTGGATTGATACCAACATTTCGGCCTCTGGTCAGCCTTTGGTAAGAATAAATATAAAAATACCGTAGGCAACAAATAAACAGTATCAGTCATTTGCTATTTATCTTTAATATTATTTTAAAGTTGTAAAATTAGCAGTTATTTAATTGTATTACAGTTTTTCTCAATTGCTTTGGCACATTTTTCCAAAAACTTGTAAAAGACGTAAAAAAGAATAAAATAAAAAGTTGCCAGCATTTTTGATCATTTTCACAAAATGTTAATGGCCCCCAGAATATTTTGTTGTATGAATATCTCATTCTCAACATGCAACGAAATAACAGAGCCTCTGCAACAACAAAAAATGTATTCTAGCTTCGTGCATTCTTTTTTAATGAACACTTTAATGTGGGTAAGTTTCAATTAAAAAAACAACATTTTGAACAAAATGATTTTATATTTCAAAGATTACAACGTGCATAAGCAATGTTTCTATCAAATTGTATTGCTTGTTTTTGGATCCAGAAAGTCTGTACTATTTCAGAAGATGCGTACACTGTAAAAAAAAATCAGGGCTCCAATTGAAAATTTTCTAGTGACCGATCACATCTAAATATTTAGTTGGCCAAATTGAATTTCTTGAATTAAATTGCATCAATTCACAGAAAATTCAATTTGGCCAACTGAAAAATTTAGATGTGATCGGTCACTAGAAAATTTTCAGTTGGAGACCTGATTTTTTTTACAGTGTAATAGAGCCCCCCTACCGTATAACAGTGAGAACATGGATTGCCAGAAATTTCGAGAAGGGTATAGCTGCAGACTGGAGATCTCCAAAACGGGGTGGGAGCTACAAAATAGGGCGTGGTTTCCTCCCACTGATTTCCTACACAATGCTATGCTACAACAAATGCTAACCCCTTAAACCTATCCTCCACCCTAACCATAACCAGTGAAATTGACTGCACGATGGGATTAGAATAGAAATTGGCAGTTTAGGAGATAAGCAGTTAGAAGATCGTAGTTTGTAACTCCCCAATTACTCACTGGACAATGGGACCTTTTTAGTTGCACTCAGCATCACTATCTCCACCTACCCTGCGGATCTCAAACCCCGGGACACCCCCGTTGCTTAGAACACTGTGATAGAGTAAAACGTTCCCACGCGCTGGACGGCTTGCAGGATATTCCCGCTTATATCATTGAGCAGAGGTATAAACTCCAGTCCGAACGTCACTGGCCACGGGCTTCTCTCTCACAGAGCATATTTATTTATATGGGAATTTTTATTTATATAGCATATTTTATATATTTTTTTATTTTAAATCAACTAGAAATTATGTTTAATTGATGAACTTTTATTTTGAAATGTAACAATTGGCTGAAGCCAGAGCCAATGGCCATCCCCTTTTGGAGTTTCGGCCCAATTTTGGAGTTTACGCCCCATTTTGGAGATCTCCGGTCTGCAGCTGTACCTAGTTGGAAAATTCCTCCAATGGTGGGGATGCATTGTGTCGTCAATGCTCCGAGCTCGGTATTTGGCCTGAACCCAGAGTACTCGCCCCGTATGTCTGGTTTAGGAAAGTAACCAGGTGAGTGTGAGGAAGATGGGGTGGTGGAGGGATGCTTCAAAACTTGTCGAGGAGCATTGGTGAGTTGACTGGGTATTTATATGATCCTCCACTTGTGCTGATTGGTAGACATGTTGATTACTGATTGCTGACAGCTGGTTGGAATGACGTGATGATTAGATAGATCATTTGAACATGCTCCTCCCGAACTTTGTTAATGAAACATCATTTTGTGCTTCAAAACCTAAATGTAACGGTGTAATGATCTACAACAAAATAAAGCGAGCTTTGGTGACAACTAAGTGAATATTTAATCTTCATATCTAGTATCTAATCTGGCTAGTAATAACATCAAAGGTGATAAATGTTGGTCAAAAACGTACATTTACACACAAATTAACCAGCAACCGCAACTTTCAGACACCATCTTTCCTTTTTATCTCCAGTGTCACAGAATGGAACGCTCAGGATTGTGGGATATCAAAGACAGCGAAGAATACATCTATGCTGCCTTCAAAAATCGATCAGATGAAGGTATCTCAGGAGAAAGAAAGTAAAGCTAACATTGGATTCGGACATGCCTTGATGCCTTCATACCTTGGAATGCGTCCTCCGAAGGCAGCATTTTTAAGATTTCGGAAGCAGCCATTGTGTCAGTAAGTTGGCCAGAAGTGTTTTTGTCATCGTGTGAGCCACACTGATGTTTAGATTATCTTTTGTTCCCTGACTGCTTTCTATATAACATACAAGAATGTCAGTTTTGTCTAGCTGAATGCTCTTGTGTATCACACTGAGCCTTTTAGAAACAGATTTCAGTAAAGGTAAACATTTACTGGGAAAAGTAGTACACAAAAAGAAAATTAACATTCAATACAGTACATTTATTTTTGTGGAAATGTGTTACATGTAAACTGAAAATTGACTGTTGCTCGTTCATTTTTACACAACCCTAATACCACTACCACCATACATTCTTACATATCTTCCTTTTGCTCTTCAACATCAAGCAATTGTCAATTTTCAGTTTACATTTAACACATTTCTACAAAAATAAACTGTTGTAGCTGCTGCTGTTTAGGGTTATGTGTTCCTCTATGCTTAAAAATTGTGGTTATTGTGCTGGGCACATTCCATATACAGTATATGCTTTCAAACTTGATTGGTAAGATTGTGATTCCTTTTTCATTACATTAGCAGGCCATGTGCCTATTAAGCAGACATTACAAACATGTCAGATATTTATAGAATATATGTGCATGTCTGACAGATTGTGATAATTGAATAAATTATTTTGCATGTGATGGCTCACAAGATAAAATAATGTGAAGTTGTGAAGAGTCATGTGCATTTAGTTATTGTGCACATTTTAGACAATTGTACTTACTCTTTTGCTCATAAAATTCAACTCTGTGTGAACAAGAAACTAACTGTTCAGCGATCTCAACTATATATACACACCGATCAGGCATAACATTATGACTATTGACAGGTGAAGTGAATAACAATGAATATCTCTTCATCACGGCACCTGATAGTGGGTGGGATATATTAGGCAGCAAGTGAACATTTTGCCCTCAAAGTTGATGTGTTAGAAGCAGGAAAAATGGGCAAGCGTAAGGATTTGAGTGAGTTTGACAAGGGCCAAATTGTGATGGCTAGACGACTGGGTCAGAGCATCTCCAAAACTGCAGCTCTTGTGGGGTGTTCCCAGTCTGAAGTGGTCAGTCTCTATCAAAAGTGGTCTGAGGAAGGAACAGTGGTGAACCGGTGACAGGGTCATGTGCGGGCAAGGCTCATTCATTGATGCACGTGGGGAGCGAAGGCTGGCCTGTGTGGTCCGATCAAACAGACGAGCTACTGGAGCTCAAATTGCTCAAGAAGTTAATGCTGGTTACATTTACATTTACGCATTTGGCAGACACTTTTATCCCCCTGGAGCAACATGGAGTAAAGTGCCTTGCTCAATGACACACTGGTGGTGACCACTGGGATTGAACCAGCAACCTTCTGCATATCAGTTCAGTGGTTTAACCCACTGGACCACCATCTTCACTTTCTGATAGAAAGGTGTCAGAATACACAGTGCATCACAGTTTGTTGTGTATGGGGCTGCATAGACGCAGACCAGTCAGGGTGCCCATACTCCATACACCAGGATGCACTATGTTCTGCTGGGAAACCTTGGGTCCTGCCATCCATGTGGATGTTACTTTGACACGTACCACCTACCTAAGCATTGTTGCAGACCATGGTCACCCTTTCATGGAAACGGTATTCCCTGGTGGCTGTGGCTCTTTCAGCAGATAATGCGCCCTGCCATACAGCAAAAATGGTTCAGGAGTGGTTAGAGGAACACAACGAGTCTGAGGTGTTGACTTGGCCTCAATCCAATCGAACTTCTGTGGAATGTGATGAACAAACAAGTCCGATCCATGGAGGCCCCACCTCGCAATTTACAGGACTTAAAGGATCTGCTGCTAATATTTTGGTGCCAGATACCACAGTACACCCTCAGGGGTCTAGTGGAGTCCATGCCTCAACGGGTCAGGGCTGTTTTGGCAGCAAAAGGGCGACCAACACAATATTAGGTGGTCATAATGTTATGCCTGATTGGTGTATACACATACATACATGCATACATACATACAAAAATGCCTACCTTGAATGCAATGCACATATATTTGATTCACTTTGGATAAAAGTAAATTTACTTATCTTCTTTTTTTGTTATTTAATACAACTGATTATTTATATTTATTTTATATAGTGCCTACTGTTAAGATCTTGGTTAATGATGAGAAGTCAATTACAGAGCTGATTTCTTGCTCTTTTTTATAGGCTACTTTTCTGTACAAAAAACATTAACAACTCTTATTCTAAATCTAACTAATATCTTGCCAAATACTTTATTTACAGGTTGATTTCATTAATAACTCCAAATGTCCATTTCACACACAACACTCTTTTCATAAATTCATTCGTTGGATCAATAGCTGCTGTGAATCATCCGATTATTTGGATTGAAATGCTACAGTAAAGCAGCTACAGGCCAGTGTAAGCAGCTTGACAGCTTTATCCTGCACAATCAATTCTCTCTTGACCAGGCATGAGGAATATATGACTTCTCAATAATTCATTATGTTTTGCAGCTTGAAAGCAGGAGAGCAAAGATTCGGTCCAAGTATGTATACAGAACAAGATGTGTGACAGGCAATTAATATCAATTACAGTAAGCAAGGTCACTAGAATGAACACAGTTAATGTGAAATAAACTCACTTCACACTTCAGTGAGACTCTAATGATAGAAGTGAACGAATACATGTGACACACATGACCGGCGCGATAACCGCTTAAAGGGATGATTAAGCCAAAAAAATTAAAGGGGACCTCTTATGCTTTTTTTATGATTTTACCTTTCCTTTAGTGTGTAATATAGCCGTTTGTGCATCTAAACAATTTACAAAGATGCAAACCATAAAGTCCCCAAAACACCTGCCTTAAATGCCTTGTTTGTAGTCCTGCCATTATTTCCATAACATAGCAATACATCACCATGTTACACATAATGCCCGTCTGCTGGCTACTTTGGCTCGCCCTCAAACAAAAGTAATTGAAAGGCCAGGAAGAGTTTGTCACTATCAAGGAAACACAGTTTTTACTGCGAGGGAAAATATCATTGCATGGATTTCCTAAGGCAGAGGAATTGAAGAATCAGTGGTTAAAATGTAGGCAACGGTTTAAAGTGAAAACAGCATATTTTCTTAGCGATAGATGATATTTATACTAAGTAAAAATTGTGATCTTCTGTTTACACTGTAAAAATAGCAGCATTTTCTTTGCTATAAATGTAATAATAGTAGTTAGATGCTATTTATACTTATAAATAGTGGCACATACTATTTGCACCTCAGTGTTGCTGTACATTAAATGGTATGCAATAGGGGTGTAACGGTACACATATTCGTACCGAACTGTTTCGGTAAAGGGCTTTCGGTTCAGTGCATGTGTGTCTTTAACAGTTAACAGTCGGCTTGTTTTAAGCGCGGAAAACACTTCAATCCGGGTTCCCACACGAACATATTAAGTATTCAGTCCATTTTATAACGACATTCAAACGATAAATGCCGTTTTGACGCTCTTTAATGTGGCGTGACTGATCACTGATCACAGTTCAAGCGGCCGTGCGACGCACGCACGTGTGAACGCGATCGATCATCTCTTCCTAAAGAATAAACATGAATGAACATCTGAAGGTATGTTGGGGATACATTACAACTAACTGTCACGACTCATATGTGGTGTAATCACTCAATCTGTGTTTCAACGGCGGAAAGGCCTCAATATAACTGCTTGTAAACTAAACAATGTCATGTAGCATCACATTTACCTCAGGCAGTCATTCAGTGTCCACAGAATTTTATTCACTAGAGAAATCAACTCTGTCACTAAATATATGCTCTATATTAGCCGTTATATTCATTATATTCTACTTAACCTGTTAGTGATGTCTTGATTATGTCATTTATGTTTAAATAAACCTGTCATGAAAATGACAGAGACTGTGTATAAATGATTATATTTCAACAACGAATTGGAGAAAAACAATTTTATCATTAGAAGTTATGGCAAAAGGTGTCCCAATCACCGTGAATTCACCTCTATGTGAAGTTTACATGTTGGCATACAATGTGTTATTTTGAGTGTTAATTATTATACCTAAAAATAAATAGCAACTGAATTTAGGCTAATAGTTTGGGCTCTGTTGTTAACCTTTAATATGCATGTGCAAGTAAGGGTTCCCTATATAGTTTACAGCAATATTTCCAATAAACGTTTAGTTATTTAATTAATGTAAGTAAAGACACTTTTTTCCCAGTAAACCACTATTTAATAAAAAGAAATAAAAAGCAATTTTGTAAAACTGCTGTACCGAACCCGTACCGTACCGTGACTTCAAAACCGAGGTACGTACCGAACCGTCAGTTTTGTGTACCGTTACACCCCTAGTATGCAATAATAACAGTGTAAATTATTATATTTATTACAATTATTAAAGGACAATAAAACCCTCCCTACACCTACACCTAACTGATAAACACTTTATTATTAAACACACATTAGACACTTTATTTACACTTTTCAAATATTTTCTTCATTTTTATTGAAAATAAATGCCTTTCCGATCTGATATGTGATGGGAAAAGGGAGTAGAGCGAGTTCGGCAAAAGGTGGATTCGAACTTGGGTCGATTTGCTTCAAAACTTTCTGCCACACGCCTTACACTATTGCTATTGTTGACAGCGTCTTCTGTAATTATTTCTGGCCCAACCAGATGTCAGTGGGCGGAGTTAGTGTAAATAGCCTCTGCCAACAAGGTGTGAATAGACACTCTGTAAAATGTATTTTGTTTTGTTTTGAGCTAACCTTTTTTCACCATTTTGCTAATGAATTATTCCTGAACTGTGCAGGGGTGCGTTTCCTGTACAACGTGTAACGTCTACCAGAGGGTGAAGTCTGCCCGGATGAAAAACAAAAGAAACAGGAGGCGAGAAGAAAGACACGGGTCAAATGAACTGGTAGTCCCACGAGTCTTTATAAAGGGTTCGCACAAAAGAGTACACTCTTCCCATACAAAGAGTAAAAGAGTGAGGGGAAAAATGGAAAGAAAACACTCTGAAAACGTTTCCAAAATCAAAGGGAAAAAGTAACTAATAAACTGAAGCATCAGTCGGCCGTAGAGCAGTCATCTCTCTCGTCACGCGCTCAACAAAAAACAGCGTGCACCACAGAAGAGGTTATCTTAAAGGCACAACAACATTAACATCATGAACCGTGTTCAAGGTGGCCATTGCAAACGACGTAAATTACTGCTTAACTACCATAGTACGATGCATCGTTGAAGAAGTCAACTAGCGAGTCACAACTGTTTCCCGAAACCGTATTGTTGCAGTTTTGTCGTTCAACCACGTTGGTTAATGATGTCACGCAGGTGGTGGAGTAATAACTTCTTTTAATGAATCGGTTTAAGGTTGAATTAATACTAGATTTTTTGCTATAAATTATGAACATGGCATCTGAGGACTAATTCACATTTTTCTCAGTTATTTTGCTTTATTTCCAGATTCACAGACTCGTTGAACTATTCTGATAACGACGGAACTTGCGACCATAGTTGGCTAACGACGCCTTCGGGAAACACACCCCAGATCGATGCAGGGATGTAGAGAAATGACACAGTTATAATATCTTGAACTGATATGGCAAAACTGACGCCATAGTTAGAGCAGTGTTTACTGATACCTTAAACACTCTATGCCAGGGGTGTCCAATCCTGGTCCTGGAGGGCCAATGTCCTGCAGAGTTTAGCTTCAACCCCAATTAAACACACCTGTACCAGCTAATCAAGGTCTTATTAGGCATACTAGAAACTTCCAGACAGGTGTGTTGAGGTAAGTTGGAGCTAAACTCTGCAGGACAGTGGCCCTCCAGGACCGACTTTGGACACCCCTGCTCTATGCGGTAGACCGATCAAAACAGACCTGGGCCGGCTGACTAATCAGAGCAGACTGTGCTTTATATGAAGGCGGGTATTAAAGAAACTAAAACAAAGCATTCAGACAGAGGGTGAAAACGGGTGCTGCAACAATGCAAATTAAAAGAAAAAAACGTTTTTTAACATTAAATCATGTAAACGTATTCTAGTAGACCCTGTAAATGAGCTTAATTGGGGCCAAACTCTATCATTGATGCACTCACATTGTTTGAAAAATATACAATGAGAAACTTTTTATGAATGAAACCTAATTTAGTATATGCGCCTGGGGAAAAAACTTGTATTCGTTTCTTGGGGATTAATTGGCAGTTGTTTTGCGCTGGGCAGCAAATAAAAGAGTTTTATTTATTTAACCGAAATAATCTTATGTCCCCGAATTTTTTCACACGTGGAACCCACCCTCTCAGGGACAGTAAACAGTAAATGAATTTGCTTTGTGCACCTCGTTTGATAAGCACGTACAATAGAAGGGCAGTGAAGTGGACCATGCAGTGTTATGTAATCAATATCATTGGTCATTTGGAACTAAAGGGGCTGCCAAGCTGCTGACTGAAGCACTGTTTACACGTTTCCTTCCCCCTTTCCTCAGGATGCCGCCAACAGAGAAGAAAGAGACGACGGAGCAAATAAAGAACTAATCTTTGTGGGCCAATGGCGCGGTTTAATCTGAGCCGGTCCGAGTTGATTGAGGATGCTTGCAAAAGCACCTAAGCCCATGACCCATGTCACAGCCCGCCAAGGTCAAGGCAAAGTCGCTTATCTCTGTAAATCAAAACTGTCGGCGTGAACAATGGGGGACAATTTCAATTAAAGTGTGTTCGGGGACCGCAGAAACACTGAGGGACAAACTAAACGACTTTGCGCTCAAAGTATTGCAGTTCAGGAATCCAGGCGAGGCCAATTAATGAAGGTTTTAATTCACAAATGTGGCACTGTGAGACAAAAGTTAATCTTTGTCTAATTGAATATTGGCCATTTTGAAATTGACTAAGCATTAAAAGTGATTTGTACACTGATATAAATTTGGTTTGAAACAATTTTCATGTACTTACAGTGTACCTAGAAAGTACTGGTAATATGAGGTAACTACAAGGTTAGGTATAGAGGTAGGTTCAGGTTTCGTACATAGTTATTACCCAGTTATTATAATAACTATAAGTATAAAGTATGTACATGGGGAACAGGACTGTAAAATAAAGTGCTACCCAATTTTCATTCAGATATCATTAGTAACTTTCACAAATAAGTACAAAAAAGGACAAATAACATGTGAAATTTGGAACTAGAAAGACTGAAATAGGTAAACCTATGCTCCAGTAATCGTTGTTTTATTTAAATCATATTTTTCAGGCCAAATTTTACTCTCAAATTGATTTCAGGATGGCATCCTAATAATGCCAACTGCTCTGGCAACATCGCAGAACATCTTAGGATCATGGCGGTGAGTTCTGAGTTTGTTTGTTTTTTCAGAAAATATAAAAATGGAGTTTAATTATCAGCTGTCACTGTAACTTGCCAGATTTGTGCTTTGTGAAACTAGCAATTATTTAGCAACTGACATGTCCTACTGGCAAAATGAACATTAATTTTGATATTTTGAGCCGGAAAGCATTCCTTCTGTTCAAATTAATGTTATTTGGCTCAGAGGTTTCAAACCTTTTGTTGTTTGTTCAAAGGTTTCGCCTCAGGCGGAGTGATGCGCTCCAGTCTACTGGAGGGGAACGTCAGCGTTTTCGCACTTATCTTTTAATCACGTTTGCCTAAAACCTAATTGGAAAAATAATAGGGCCTCGATTTATTTAATGCAGATCTCAGCATAACTCAAGACACGCAGAGGTAACAATCTGTATTTGACCCATATCGCGGAACTGATTCAAATGAGAATGTTATGCTAATTAGAATAAAAATAGAATTGGTTCCAAATGATCAAATCGTGCACTATACTATACTATATTTTAAGTATAGTATAGTGCTTGGGATAACAAGACAATCAGATACCTATTGTGTGACTTCACGATAATATTTTGTCTGTGTTTAAAACCCCTTCACCATCTGTTTCTCAAGATTTTTGTTATGAATTTACTGGAACTAAATGGTGATTGTAATTCATTCAAATGATTTCTTTGCAAATGCCTCATGTGTGAATCATCGTTTTGAGTTCCGTTGAATGCCTGCCAGGAGACGGATAGAAAGGACAAATTGAAAGCTCAAAGAAACGCAATAATTACAGTCTTTGCATTTGATATTCCTCAAACATTCCGGTTTGGGTTTATTCCAAACATCTAACTCTAAGGATTACAATTCGAAAATGTAGTGCACAAGACTGATATGGGCTACTTTTATGATGCTTCTGTGACCTTTTTGGAGCTTAACAGATTCATAACCATGTAATTTCATTGTGTTTTTTTTCCATGTTTAATCTCCCACAGATCAATAAAAGCATACAAGTTTGGAACGACATGAGGGTGAGTAAATAATGACAGAATTTTTCAAAATGAAGTTCAAAATGCATCTGACTGAAATATAACATTTCCTTTACACGAAACCAAAGCCTAAAACCTCAGCTTAAGTAAAATCGTAACATTACTTCTTTAGTATCTATTACTCTTTTTCCAGCAGAATGAACCGGGTGCTAGTTCAGAGCCAGAGCTAGTGCCAGTTCGGAGTTGGTTTGACTGACGAGCCTTCTAAGAACCGGTTTGTCTTTCCACATGCTAGAGAGCCACCACAGAGCCAGGTCTTACGTCACTGTATACGTCTCATCTTTCTCAGCGGGAAACACAAACACACCAGGCTTGTTCGAGATGCATCTGCGCTGCGCAGACCGATCAGCGTATGATATCAAAACACCGCATGAGTGAATCAAAATCATAAAGAGTCGTATGCTCTCGTTGGACTCGTTGTCAAACGGCGATTGGTTTGCACAGCACCGATGCATCTCGAACAAGCCTTCCATCAACAATGGCGAACGTTGCGTTACTATTGATGCACATGGCTTTACGGTCCTACATCGTCATCAAAACACAGCGAATCCAACGCATTCGTGCAGCTCGCCGTAATTTATATAGACAGAGATTAGAAACGAGCAGCAGCTATTAGCTCGAATAGCGGCTATTTCAAAAATGGCGGTCACAAGTTTGTGTTCGTCTTGTTGGTCACGGTAACCCCGTCCCCAGCCCCTAACACAAGCGGTTCTTACTTCTAGACCAGCAATGTTTTGGTGCTACTTAAGAACCACTTTTCTTGGTTCGGAGCTGGTGCTTTGGGTGTGGAAAGACAAAGAACCGATTTGAAACTAGGCTCTGGCTCCGAACTAGCACCAGCACTGCCTTGGTGGAAAAGGGGTATACGTATTTCTTTCAAGAATTGCAAATCTACTTTCCTTTAGACAGATGAATGACATTTTCAGAGCTATTGGAACATTCAACAGCGATGAGATGTGTATTCAGTGTTTTTAAATGTAGAAATATTTAGCTTATAGACCCTTTTCACATTTCCGGGTTTCTCAGAGCGGAAGTCGTCATAGTTGGGTTAAATATTATAGCTGTGAATGAGAGAATACATTAAATAAAAAAATTGTGTTCCCATTTGCTCACATAGCAAAAGAAAAACGCCACAGTAGGGATTTCACAACTTTCAAAAGGGAAAAAATAGGGTGAGATTGATAACGGCAGTGAAAAGAGAGAAATATGTTAATTTTTACCATCACTCCCATAGACGCTATTACTAAACACCCTCACAGCAGCGCTAACTTTGTTATTGTAGTTTGATGCAAAAGTAATAAAATACAAAGTATTAGTGCTATAAATGTACATATATTTTTTTTTAAATGAAAATACAAAAAATGGTGCAGGATTTACGATATTCTGTCTGTGAAAAGGGTCTATTGAGCTCTTTACCTTGAGTTAGTTCTTGTGACATCAGACCCTAACACTTTAAGTCAAGTTAAATCATTCTACTCTACTATGTTCAGAAAAGCACATTAAGTAATCTCACACTCATTGAAGTGTTTATTAAATAATGGATTGAACCACCCACTTTCCCCCCTTACATTCCCTCCTTTTCTCATATGACTCCTGCTATCGGAAACGCAGACTCCGCAGTGTCAAGCAAACCTCTGAACCTCAGTCGACGAGAGCAGCGGATGGGCCATGGGACAAAGGATTAAAAGACTCTTCCTGACAAGAGGAACTCTCACGCAGGCCGGCACACGATGAGTCATTCATAGCCTCGGGCAGCTGGTCGTTTGTGGTTTGGGTGATTGAAGAGGAAAGACGTGAACTAACAACTGATCTGAAATCCATCAGTAGTTCAGACCGCACTGAGATCTTTTCCAAAGTTTAGATGGATCTCAATGGTGAAGTTTTCCGACCTTCACATGACAGATGACAGCTGCATAATGCTAAAGTACGTCTAGACTTAAACTGAAAGTACATTCAATTCCTTGGCAAAGCACAAACATCTGGGCAATTAATACTTCGCCAGATGATTACAATTCTGTTACAAATTTAAAATCGACTTACTCTCATGTCATTCCAAAACTGAATGATTTTTCTTCTCTCATTTAACACAATTTGTGATGGTTAGCAGAGTATACGAACTGCTTTTTTCTGTACAACAAGGGTAGGGTAACCACTAGGGTAATCTAACTTAAAAAATGCCAAAATATAATTAGTCCATGTGTACTATTTTCTGAAGCTAGTTGGGTTGCACTTTATTTTACAGTATGTGTACTTACAGTGTACTTACCTAAGAAAGTACTGGTAATATGGGTTACCCAGTTATTGTAATTACTATAATAAGTACATAGTACGTACATAGGGAACATGACTGTAAAATAAAGTGCTAACGCTATTTGATTTGTTTATCATAATTTTGAAAATCTGCCATTGCTTCCATATCACATTTCACTTCAGTTGGTCACTTTGTGGTTGACTTTGAGACAATGCAATGTCATACAAGTTTATTTTGCTATAATATCGACATTTATTTACAAGAAAGATTTCTGTGAATTTCAAGCTTATTATAAAAATAAACAATCATTTTGAATAGAAACATCCAGAAGGCCAGTCCCGCTATATGAAATCAATGTTGCAAAACGATAAATGCATTGTGGTGACTAATCGCTTTGATTTGTGTTTGGTTAACAGGTTTTCCTAGCCAATGGGGACAGGCGTCATAATTGGAGAGGATGTGGAATTGTACAGCTGTGAAGACAGTGACACGGGCCTCTTCCTCTCCGGTTTGCCTGCAGGGTTCTCAATGATTTAATTTATTTGCAAGTTGGCTGCTGCATTCATGCTGTCCTCCTGTGATGTTTCATTATGTTCTCAAACAGAAGAGCTCTTTGGTATGGAAATAATTTTTCAAATGGGAAAAAATCTCTTTCTTTCTGCCTCAAACACACTTTACATGCAAATGGAACTTGAAACCTAAAAAAAACCCCAGACTTTTTTTGTTATATTTTTGGAGAAGCTTTGGGAGCATGCTTAGGTGAAAGTAAGACACAGGAGATTTTCTCAAAGCTGCAACTGTGAAGGATTTTCCCAAGAAAACTAATTAAAGGTGGTAGCGGGTTGCCAAGACTCATTTGACCTGCAGTTTGAAGACAAAGCCTAGTATACAGGAAGTTTTCGCATTGTAAACCGTGCCATGCTATTATACAGTACGTGAGCAACACTGCATTGTATGGAAGGTATTTTCTGACAATTTTGAATAAATTATTCAAATGACAAAATGAAAATCAAAGCAGTATTGAAAAGTGCCCGCAAAGTATCCAAATTAAAGGGGTCCTATTATGCCCTTTTCACAGCAAAAACCCCAGTGTTAAATTAACACTCCTCAAGAGTTTATTTGACTCCACACTCAAGAGTGTTAAAAGCAACTCCGAAAAAGTGTTAAAGTTAATGAGATAATTAAGTGATTAATTAAGTGATGATTGAATATTAGTGAAGACACCTGAATATAACAAGCAGAATCGCTGAAGGAAAGAGTCACCATTTTTTAAGTCACCATTATGGCGTGTTTCAGTGTTTATGTTAGTTAAAAGTCATGAATTTAGTCATGAAGATTGTCAAAATACAACCGACAACACCTAATTACATTTTCTCTGGACTTGACAAAAACTAATATTATAAAACCAAGGGTCAAGAGCCCGACTAAAATGAACACTGATCACCATAATTGTGATTCTGCTTGTTATCATCAGGTGTCTTCACTAATGGTCAATCATCACTTAATTAACCTCTTAATTATCTCATTAACTTTAACACTTCTTCAGAGTTACCTTTAACACTCTTGAGTGTGGAGTCAAGTAAACTCTGAGGAGTGTTAATTTAACACTGGAGTTTTTGCTGTGTTGATTTAGTTTTTGGGGTCTAGAATATGCTTTCATGCTTGATTGTTCAATAAATACAATATTTTTTCACATAATTTACATTATTACAGCACCTCTCTACCCAGTCTGGCCCGAACGCTCCGTTTAATTCCGGTTTAGATGAAGCTCCTCCTTCTGAAATATGAAATGTGCTGTGATTGGTTAGCTGGCCCAGTGTGTTGTGATTTGAACTGCTTAGCAGAGAAGCACACGTTGACTGGTTTTGTGACCCTGGTCCACATTTTTGAAATTGAGATTTATACATCATCTGAAAGCTGAATAATAATAATAATTATTCATTATTAATAATTATTCAATAATAAAATAAGCTTTCCATTGATGTATGGTTTGTTAGGATATATAAAATTTGGCCGAGATACAACTATTTGAAAATCTGGAATCTGAGGGTGCAAAAAAATCGAAATATTGAGAAAATCGCCTTTAAAGGTGACCAAATGAAGTCCTTAGCAATGCATTGGCCTATATAATACATTTTTTTATATATTTACGGTAGGAAATTTACAAAATATCTTCATGGAACATGATCTTTACTCAATATCTTACTGATTATTGGCATAGAAGAAAAATCGATAATTTTGACCCATACGATTGTTGGCTATTGCCACAAATATACCCGCGCGACTTATGACTGGTTTTGTGGTCCAGGGTCACAAATGTCACGCCACTTACCATAACCACGAGTTTCATCTGCTCGGGTGTAAATATTAATGACGGCATCAATTTCAAAATAATTCAAGCCTGATTCAGCCTTAAGAATGTTGACAAACAAGAGGATTGTGCGGAACGGATTTCATGCAAAGACTTTGCGAGCACGGATTTCACAGGATGTTTCAGAGTGTGTGAAAATTAAAACAAGGGTGTGAAAATTGAAATGAAAAATCAAATGATTTAATCTTATTTTTCATTTTTGGCACATCCTTTGTGGACAGTTCAATAATGAACTAGTTTATCAGGTTTTTATTTTTATTTTATCATGATTATTTTATTTACAATAGGCAGAAAATTACTTATTTTAATATTTTTCATCACATAAAGCTATTATATGACTTCAGAATCCCTGCAATATAGCACACGTGTGTGTCATATAAACAGTGTTTTTTGTCAATTTTCTCAACAGCCTCCATCGCCGTTTGCTTTCGTTCTCAAATCTGTTGTCTTCTACGAAAGAAAGAGAAAATGTGTTTGGAACCACATGGCGAGGGTGAAAAATAATGATGGAATTTATTACTATATTAATTTAATCTCAACCCTTTAATCCATTTGCCAATAATACTGCCTTAAATAAAATCTTAAGTGAATCTTAAGTAAAATCAACTTGGCTATTTAAGTCATTTCAACTTAAATTACATTAAACGGACTTAAAATGAACTTAAAATGAGTTGAATCTTGTACAACTTACAAAAAAAGTTGAAAATTAACTCAAAATAAGCAAAGTAATATAAAAATGTGTTGTTATAACTTAATTAAACTGTAATTAACTTTATACAGAAATTACAGTGTGTGATGTCATAATGTGTCCTGAATCATCACTGGTTCGAAGGCCTATAACACTACCTATCAACACCTTTTTGATCTGTAAGTATATCCGCAAATGTCAAGTATTTGTAATACAAAATAATTCCCCATTAGATGAATGAAGATGAAACGGTGCTGTTTACCATCACGGGTCTTTCTCAGCATGCCTCCAAATCTCACACTTTCAACAGCGTACATTACAGACTGAGCCCATCTGCTGAGGTCAAACCTAAAGTCACAGCGCAGAAAGCTGATGAGAGAATAAATTTGTCCCAGTGGGAAAAAACAGAACTGTGTGTGTGTGTGTGCATGAGTATACGGACCCTGAGGTGGGAATGCAGGTATACGATAATGCTGAGAGGCAAGACGCCCAGGAGTGAGCAGAGCTTCACGGCAGTCTTATTGATGCTGTTGCCACAGAAACCAGGGTCGAAGGGCTCAAGTGCACACAACACACACACACAAAAGCACATCTATGTTCACCTGCACACACTCACACACAGTCATTGTTATTCTCAGGCACTCTCGATCGCCTGCAAAAGGGTTAGTGCTTTTAAACAAGAAGCAGGTTTTTTGAAGAATCCATTTAGATTATAAAAGAAAAACTCCCCTGCTTGCAACAAAGACAGTCAAAAGTGACCTGAAATGAGGGGTCAGATTTTTGTGCCCAACAAATACATTTATAGCACTCACGATTGTGAGACCGACAATCACTCCCCGCAGTCTAAAACAGAGGGCTGTATGTAGCGGCAGGCGAAACATGAAAGTCCTGGTGGAGAGCTCTCTAAGACTCATCCCGCCTGAAGCTAAAACCTGTCTCAGATACTCCAGCTTTGAGTCCCCCATGAGCCCCTTTTCATGTTGGTGCAGCTAAGAGCCTCATAACCCACAGAAGAAAGCATTAAGCTTCCAGCGCGAGAGCCGAGAGGGGCTGGGAAAGAAACACCTTATCAATCACGTCGCTGTTGTACCGGCTCTGCGGATGTAACACTATATCAGTGCTTTAAAACTTCCCCGTTCGTCCAGAAACTAGAATCGCTGCCCGACGCTCTTGAGATGCCTGGAAGCTTGGTAATTGTTTGGTGTTGTATTGGGCAGGTTTGTTTGCCAATGGTTTGTTTCTCCTAGGTCAAAGGATTTTTCGTTTTATTTAACAATTTTGTGTTCACACTTTGTGTTCACTTTTCATTGATAAAATAATCAGTTTTTCACTTTTTGCATTCATTCTTTTATTTACCGTTATCTGAAAAGGCAGCATTCTTAAAGGGATAGTTCACCCAAAAATGAAAATACTCACACTCAAGTTGTTCCAAACCTGTATGAGTTTCTTTGTTCTGCTGAACACAAAAGATGATATTGTGAAGAATGTTTGTAACAAAGCAGATAGAACAACCATTGACTACCATAGTATTTTTTTCCCCTACTATGGTAGTCAATTGTTGCTCTATCTGCTTGGTTACAAACATTCTTCACTTTATCATCTTTTGTGTTCAGCAGAACAAAGAAACTCATACAGGTTTGGAACAACTTGAGGGTGAGTAAATGATGACAGAATTTTCATTTTTGGGTGAACTATCCCTTTAAGGCCCGTTCACACCAAGAACGATTACTATAAAGATCTATAACTATATTACTATAAAGAAATAGTATAGTATATATACTTTATAGTATATATTACTATACTATAAAGATCTATAAAACTATATTAATGTTTATACCAGCGGACAATATCATTCGGTTTATTCTAAGCGCGTGTTTGTCTGTCACTTTAAATACTCACGCTCGATACAGAAGGATTGAGCATAGGGGTGTCAGAATTGGTGATGACGGTTATGATGTGAGTCAAATGTGACGGTTCGAAACATAACCGTCGTCGGGGGGGGGGGGGGGTGATGTGATGATGTTCGTCTGTTATAGGACAACTTAGTTTGAATAAACGAGCAGACACTGATTAGCTACTTGCTATAAGTTTATTTATATATACACAGTAAACAAATCCTTAACAAAAAAAAAACCTTTGCAATGAACATTTTGTTTCATTTCATTTTGTTATTTTGAGCTTTGTTTTAAATAAATCACACACAGTAAACTTATCCTTTAAAACAAGTAGGCAACTTAAATTCTATAAATGAATGAGTAGCCTAGGCCTAAATACAAATGATAAAATCTACATACCTTTATCAAAGAAAAAGAAAAAAGTCGAACAACGACTGTTGTGATAATACCTTAATTAAACCAACTAGGAAACAAAAAAAGTGCAATGACATTTTAAATTCCTAATCTTTTTCGACTTCCAAGTTCCGTGACAGGAACACCAACATGTTCACTTTACTCGGTTTTAGTGACGATCTGACAGGGGTAGCTATGTTACCCGCAGTGCTAAAAACTCGCTCTGATGCTGTGCTTGTAGCACAAATACACATGTATTTACGTGCCAATTTTGGTAAGAGCGGATAGCGTGTTTCATTGTCTCTCCACCATGCTAGTGGATTAGCCGTAGAGTCAATTGGTTGTTCTTGGAGATAGCGGGTTAATTCCGTGTCAGCGCGCGCTCTGATCGGTAAAGGGGCAGAGATTTCAGACCTCTGTTTATTAAGGAGATCTCCAAGATTTCTCTTCTTGGTAGGGGGTGGTGCACAGACCTCTCCCGAATCATCTCCAGCAGTAGCAGCCTCCGAAGCACCACTAACTCCGCCTCTGTTTCCCTCGTCAGCTGAGGGAACCTATCTAAAAAATTATTATTATTATTATTATTTTATGTTTGTAAAAAATATTTTAATAACACGGTTTTGGCGGTTATAGAGTTCTAATGACGGTGTTTAACTATAACCGTCGGTCTCACGTTATATACTAACCGCCACACCCCTAATTGAGCAATGAAGAAGGTGAAGCGGAGCTAGTTGATAGATTAAACTTCGAACACATCTTCCTTTCTTAAGAATGACTTCAGTCCCGTTCTTAGTTTTTTTCTCAAAGAAAAGCTTAACTCCAAGTCTTCCAGAGTCGTGGCCAAAGCCGATTTGAAAGACCGCTGTTCGCCAGCTTCTTTGTTTTCTAGTAGCACGTGGAACCGCAGCAACTCTGCTGTCATTATGTTAAGCCCGCCCACCGACTCTATACACGATGTGATTGGCCTGACCAAAGGCCAATCACATTGTTTTTTCCAGCTCACAAGCCAACGGAGAGTTGCTAGACGACCCTGCTAGGGCGCGTCTAGATTTCTAGGCTACAATTCTTTAATATTGAGAACGATTTTTAGAACTATATCATTATCTTTATAGTTATCGTTCTTGGTGTGAACGTTTTATTTTCTATACTTTTCTGTTTCACCAAAGTTACAGCACTTTGGACCAACTTTGAACCATCTGTGGGTAAATGTGGTTAAATAAACTTTGACTTTTGACCTCAAGTTTAAAGGCAAAACAAATCAACAAAATATTACAAAAAAGCAATAATATATACATTCAAATAAATAAAGAAGAAATAATAAAATAATAGTATACTAAAAGTGAGGGTCTAAGACAAAAAGTAGTTGCCTAGTCACCTAGAAATTAATACCTAGGAAAAAAATATAAAATCAATCAATTTTACCAAAATCCAAAGTAAATCCTAGTGGTCTTGTACTTAGATGATGATGGAAAAATGCATACTTTTGAATAAATATGCATTATTGTGTGTTTGAATATACTAACATGTCATAAAATAGCATCTTCTTTTGTGTAGAAAGTAAGAAGAAAGTCCGTCAAACAGGTTTGGAGTGACATGATGGTGAGTAAATGATGACAGAATTTATATTTTTTGAGTGAACTATCATCCCTTTAATATCTATATTTTTCATATAACTCAAATATTTGTCACAAACGCCTCCTCGTCTATAGTGCAGGAGGTTGTAGGTAATATTAGGCCAAAAAAAGCATGCATGGGTGTGCATGAAAATCCATGGCATGCTATTTTCACCATAGTATGATTCGGGATGCTTTATTTCTATCCTTTAAATCTTGTAGGACGAATTGGGATGCAGCAACGGTCTAGATATCATTTATTCCTTAATAATAGACTAATAATGATTGTGAATGTGCTCTCTTGTGTCCAGGTGCGGTCCTTTGGCCAGGTGGTGGGGATGCATATCTCATGAATATGAATAAGTCTATTTAAATGGGATGAATATTTTTACCACGTCGTTTGACGGCACGCGGCTTGTATTTATCGTGAGGGAATGCGGTTTCTCCACTTTGGGAGAAGCAAAACAACAACCGAAAAGATGCCAATCACAATGTCCAACAGGAGCTGTGCTAGACAAAAAGATTGGAGACGAGGTCGAGTGTATTCAGGAATGTGTTTTGTGTGCGTGACCCTTGAGCTTGCGGGTCTATTCGAGTCCAAGCTTTCGCCAGGCGTCGGTGTGAGGATAAAATTGGATCTTATTTGAATACGGCCAGTGGGGAGCACAAGCCGACGTTTGCTCAGGTGTTCCATGAATGTAATTTAGTGTTTCAGAGAACATCCAACTGTGCGGAGGAGACGGCAGCCTCAGCTTAGCGTGCTCGCGCTGAGGAATTGGCACACATCAAAATGACATGGAAGTCTTGAATGATAAACAGGAAGCGAGCGTTGTATCACTGCAAAACTCTGCGGTTTGGCAGCTCGGATTTGGCAGAGCGAAATTCCAATATGTTTCTCATCTGTCTCATCTCATTTGAGGGGAGAGAGAAAAGGAGACAGGCCGAGAGAGGGAGAGATGAGGTGCAGGTGTTGAGGAATAAGATCTGAGATGAGATTCTCAAAGGTCACAACCTGTATATCAACTCCACTCGCAGATACATTGAGACACCAAGCTCAGCCTCTCACCCCGGCTGCCCTTCTCTATCCGCTGGAATCCACCGCTGAGAGGAGGCGAAATGAGAAAGGTAGAGAGAAAGAGACTGAAATCGAGTGTGTGTGTGCCAGAAATGAGAAGGCAAAATCTCCTCTCTTTAGTCCAATGGAAATTAATTTTTCATTTGATGTTTACACACTTTCTGAGTTAAAGGCACAGACAGCATCGTTTTACCTTGCACATGGGACTATCAGCCAGCGACCAATGCTATATTTATATTATAATTAATATTAAAATATTATAAAAAAATAACAGCTACAGCAATGCAGTGCTGAACATACTAAACAGCTTACCACTGGTTTTTATTTATATATTATTTATAGTCAACTTCTTTTTGGATCATTAGTCATCAAATCCTCTGTAAACACCGCAAGGGGAATGAAGGTCGCGGGTACGGAGGTGTAGCTTTAATTTAGCTGAGAGCTAGCTAAAATCACTCACAGTTAATTTTTATTCAAAAGTAACCATATTGTGGAGGTCCTGGGCTGGTGTGGTTACACGTGGTCTGCGATTGTGAGGACGGTTGGATGTACTGCCAAATTCTCTGAAACGCCTTTGGAGACGGCTTATGGTAGAGAAATGGAAATTCAATTCGCAGGCAACAGCTCTGATGGACATTCCTGCATGGCAGTTAAATGCCACTTGCGACATCTGTGGCATTGTGCTGTGTGATAAAACTGCACATTTTAGAGTGGACTTTTATTGTGACCAGCCTGAGGCACACCTGTGCAATAATCATGCTGTCTAATCAGCATCTTGATATGCCACACCTGTGAGGTGGATGGATTATCTCGGCAAAGGAGAAGTGCTCACTAACACAGATTTAGACAGATTTGTGTACAATATTTAAGAGAAATATGCCTTTTGTGTATGTAGAAAAAAATCTTAGCTCTTTGAGTTCAGCTCATGAAAAATGGGGGCAAAAACAAGTGTTGCGTTTATAATTTTGTTCAGTGTATATATATATATAGAGAGAGAGAGAGAGAGAGAGAGAAAGAGAGAGAGAGAGAGAGAGAGAGAGAATTTTTTTCGATTTTCGAAAAAAACTTTACAAATAATAACCCATTATCTAGACAATCAAGTTAAAGGTGAACTATGTAAGATTTTTGCAGTAAAATATCCAAAAACCACTAGGCCAGTGTTCTATATTTTGTTCAGTTGAGTACTTAGAATATCCCAAATGTTTCCAACTATTTGTAAATCATGATAAATTGCTATTTTAACCAAGGAACCGGGACGTGTGAGCTATGCATGTGAGGGAATCGCCTGTCGATTGCGTCTTATCTGCGTCACCCTCGGTTTCCGGTTTTATTTAGCAGAAACGCTTTACTATCACTGCAGTGTGAACAAGTGTCATAGCAGCCGCCGAGAGAACATCATAACTTTCTTTTCAACACACTCAGATATATCTAATACGATAAACAGAGTTGCGTTACCTCATACTCATGACTGGAAAAGAGGAAGTGGCGCCGGCGTCTATGCCATAATAACAGTCCCGATCTTCAATCACTCCTGCGGCCTTGCTCAGCTCCACAACACTCGGTCCTGCTCTGCTTCATACTACAGTAATGTTAATAATCGCATCCATGAACATGATTTCTGCCCGAGTCCTATCCTGACTGTTTTCCACCGGCTGTGAGGTGAAGACCACATGTCCCGAGATTCTGTGCTCAAACGTGGCGTCATCAAACTACGCCTTTGTTTTGAACAGGCGACCTCTAGTGGACGGAAAAGTTACATAGTGTAGCTTTAAAAACATACTCAAATAAAAACAAAAAAAATTAAATAAAAACAAAAAAAATATTAAATAAAAAAAATGATTCCAAGATGGAAGCAAAGACCAAGTTATTTTCAATAACCTCACACAAAGCCCCACCGTAACAGTAATACGAAATACAAGTTTGAAATGAAGTTTTTTTTTACTTTAAGGTAAATAAAATCTTGTCAAATCATTCCATAAAACTGCTTTAATTTGAATGTCTTTGAACTGCAATTCAGTAAATTTCTCTTCCTGTCTTTTCAGGTCTTTTCTCTATATGTGGCCAATTCAATTCAACTTCCAACTCATGATCTGCGTCGCATCTTTTATTCAAAATTGTTCTCAACCCTTCTATGTGCAAAGACTGACAAAACAAATAGCATCTGTCTGCCTCTGCTTTGTGTGTACATGCTAAGAGCTCATGTAAACATCAATACTACATACATATATCATGAGTTGACATTTACACAGCATACGTGAGTGGGCAGAATCAGCTGTGTTTCATGGCTGGGGGAAATATGAGGTGTCTGACTGCTTTGTACTGCTTATTATGACCTTTGGAGGCCGGGTTCAGACTTCTATTGCTCCAGACGACGGGTTTAGACCTGACCTTTAACCAACCACTGTCTCACCAACGCAAATATCAGCTGCCTGGAGAATCATCTATTTGTTGTCCACTGGTCTTTATGATGTGTTATCCGTTTTAAAGAATTCCAATGTTCCAATGTTACTTTAGAGTATTTTACATGTATGCATTTGGCAGACACTTTGATCCAGTGCGACACATGTTGTATTGAAGCTATACATTTTTATTAAATTAGTGCATTTCCTGGAAATCAAACCTGTGCTACTGTTTTAGCTACATGCAGGAAGGCTAGTTTGGGTTTAAATATATATTTAAAAAAAAAAACTTAACGTGATGCATATTTGTTAGGCATACACATAAATGAAACCGGTAAGATTTTTGTAGTGATACTAATACACTGAATGTGTTTTAAATAATTAAAAAAAAAATTTTTTGAGTGCAGAAATCTTGACCATTTCATATATGTATGACTGACAGATATGCATCACATTAAGGTTACTAGGTTATGTTAAAACTGTAATTCTAATCGATGAACAATGTACATGCAATTCAAATACACAAATCTTAAATTTAGGCCTAAATATTTGGATATTTAGATTGAAAAGCCTTTTTTTGGAATGCAGTTTTAGTTTCAGCTTTGACTTTTATTTTGAAGTTTTGTCTTTTTATCATGGTCTTTTACTTTGTCATTTATGTCTTCTGGATGTGACTTCTCTAAGTATTCCCATAGATTGCTGAAGGGGTTATGTGTTTTTTTAGGCTAAAACCTGGAAACAAGTTAGCATTTTAGCACCTCCAGTTCCAGTATTCAATGTCAAGTCAATGGGTTTTTGGTTAAATGCTTGAAATAAGGTCTGTGGTGAACACAAGCTCTTTCCATGTTTTATCCATTTATAATATAAAATACATCAGTAATACCCTCTTGTGATTTATTTAAAGGTGTCATGAACTGGCTTTTTAAAATTTTTATACTGTTGTCTGAGGTCAACTTCGTCTGCGTGGTTTTTACATTCAAAAACATCATAATGAATAAGTAATAGGCTATTTTCTACACTGGTTTTGAGGCTCTCTCAAGAAACCCTGGGTTTTGATGGGCGTGCTGCACTGAAGACTTGGAAGTAAACGCCCACGGCTAGGATTGGATAACAGTTTTGCATATTAAATGAGCTTCAGCTCCCTGTGAGTAATGAGGAATTGTTTTGAAAGCCTGTGAGAAACGGCAAACGAAATTATTCATCCCACAGTGCTCACAAAATGTCTTTATCAAACAAACAAAAATTATTTATCTCCGATCCACCCGCGATTGATTGGAATGTTATTTTTGTATTAATTGGCCCGCCCGATCGGTGGAAATAAGCACAAACCGTGAATCACACACACACACACACACACACACACACACACACACACACACACACACACACACACACACACACACACACACACACACACACACACACACACACACACACACACACACACACACACACACACACACACACACACACACACACACACACACACACACACACACACACACACACGCCAAGTACATTACGTTACAGACTGCATGATCCAAACTTCCACAATTGTATTTTTCCTTCAAATATCAAGTCAAGAGAGTGAAAGCACATCAATAAAGGAATGCTATTTCACTATTTAAGATAGCCTGTCGGCAGGCTGGGCTTACGTTTTGTAGACCGTCTGAAAAACAGCCCCTGGACGTTGGGCTTTGCGAGCCCTAGCCCATACATGTCCGAGTCTGATCCCGAATTGCAATGAACCAAGAACACCACAAATAAAGGATTCTCCAGCCTGTGACAGCGTGCTAAGGTATGTTCAGTTAGACACGTACACATAATCAATAGATATCAAACGATCTGTAATAATGCAATACTATCACATATAAAAACATTTTACTCACATAAGTGTGGTTAATCTCATCCTGTTTACAAACGAATCCGTGGTTAAATGAAGGAACAGACGTGCAATGTCTTCTCCACGTGAGCTGGATCTTCATTAAAAATAAAGTTCATCCATGCATTCATAATATTGGAATCCGAATGAAGCTTATGCGGTATGTTTAGAAATTCGATGTGGTTTAGCTCCATCTAGGCCTGTGTTAGGTTAGTGGCACGAGTCGGTGGGCGGGGCTACAGAATCAGGTGTTGTTCTTCTTCTGTTGAGGCGGTGCTTCATTACACTCAGACGTCATAGCCGGGCACATTCTGAGATCGATCGTTTTCTGGGCCTGATGTCAATAAAAGTTTTTCTTTGACTAACAAGGAAGTTTTCAGCTCTGAAACTTACAGGATATTCTTATATTACCATGAACTTTTATAAATCAAAAGCTCAAGGGCAAGTTGATTTCCCAATTCATCACCCCTTTAAGCTTTTAATTGTCTTGAAAAAGGTTGTTGCTAACAAGTGTGAAAATGGGACTACAAAGGCAGTCGATTACTTAAACATCTACTCATCTACTCACTAGTCGCTTCCACAGCCTCGTTGTGTTTATAACCGTGCTCTTATAAACTATTATAACTTGAACCTTCAGTGAAAATGTTTTTAAACAAAGACTGAAAGAGTTGTGGGAAGCTTAGTGACGCTGAAGTCGAGCAACCGTGGTGAAGTTCGTTTATAGCCTACATTTAGCTTTTGCCTTCTGACGATTGTATTTAGGCTTCAAAATTCATAAAAGTTGTGTTCATTTGTGAAGATTATCATGATGAACAAAACGTCTAAGAATCGCTTTTGTAAATCACAGAGCTTATTTTCTGCAATAATCCAAAAGCCAGTGGAAAAATCCTATTGGGTTTTGTTGAGGGAACCAAGGTGATGCGAACTTCTGGGTTGGCCTAACTCTAGTTAGTATGTAATGTTGCTGTTTGAGCATAAACAACATCTGCAAATTTACGAAGCTCAAAGTTGAATGCAAAGGGAAATATTTTATTTGACAGAAATTGCTTTTTAAGGACTACAACAAACGGCTGGTAGGGACTACAATAGCTTATTCACAGGTTAGTGACATCACTAACCCTAAAATATACATAAACCCTGCCCCCAGGAATACACAACAAAGGGGGTGAGGCCATGTTGCTTTCAAGAGGAAGAGTTGTTGTAGTAGAGCACACTTGAGAGTCTGCTCAAGCTGTTGCATCCATCTTTTCAGAGGCGTGATCAACGGGCATAGTTCAAAAGACTCTGTACGCAATTGGATAGTCCTTCAACCAATCAGACCAATGATCCGTCGCTTCTCTATCTGTCATTGTGTTAAACCCGCCAATAGCACGCCAGGTGGATAAGCTGGTTGGCAATTGGTCCCCGCAAATTTGTAACAGAAGCAGGATAGAAAAATGTACAGGTTTCCAGCCTGAGCTGCAGGGCGAAATCTAATCGCCAGCAGATCGGGCTGGGTTTACCCAGTCTAAGTTAACTCCACATTAGCTACATAAATTCAACTAACCATTTAGAAACGTCCTGTTGCATTCTACATGTTTTCACTTCTTCTAGTTTCTCCATCCTTGTCTGACTCCGTTTTGAACATAAAAGGCTGAACAGTTTCTGACATTTTCAGTGCGTGTCTGTGTAATGTATTGGAGCCACTAAGCTCTTGAAGCAGTGGCTCATTTGCATATAAAGGGACACACACAAAAACTGCGTGTTTTTGCTCACCCTCAAAAAGAGACAATTTTAACATGCTATACAAATTATCTTTTGGGTATTTTGAGCTAAAACTACACACTTTGGGGACATCAGAGACTTATTTTACATCTTGTGAAAAGGCATTATAGGGCCCCTTTAAGCAATCACAAGTTAATTTAATGTTTTTCAGATTCAAATGCAACGAATAATTGGACACTGGTTTAAAAAAAATACTGTATCTATGATGAAATATTAGCAATAAATATTTTGCATGCAAAACATTGAATTACTTGAGTAGTTTTGAATAGCAATAGAATCAATAGAAGGATGCCTTGACCAGATGGTGTAGTTCAGCATCAGCGGGAGCCAAACGGGGCCTTGACCCCTTGGTTTTGTCCTTGTTTAGTTACCCTCTCTAGTTACATCCAGCGGTTCTTGTTTTGTTCATTCTGAAGGAAATACTAACATGTGGTTTACTGCATGAATGCTAAATGTTTCAAAATGGTATGGATGCTATTTTGCTGTCAATAACATTGCAGACATTATTGTTGATCTAATTTTGTTGAACAAAAAGTTCATTGATCATTCTTTTTTTAAAGGAATATTTCAGTATGTATTATAAATGATTAAATACATGTGCCCTCATAATCAAAATAACTTCCCATTCCTCTTGCGTCGACATTTCTTCTCTTCTCTGAGGACGTGTTTACTGGTGTGAGGTCGGGATAATTCCCAATGGACAAAATCAAGCCCCGTCCTAAATTTGTTCTTGTTCAAGTAGCTGTTTCACAATGAGGAAAAAAGGATGGACGCCATTTCCATTTCATGTTGACTAACTTTTGGCAGTGAGTGATGCGCAATGCATTGTGCGTATTAACATATGCAGAACACTGACCTCAAACTAGTTAAAGCAGGTTGTCCAGCATGGTCTTTCTTGTGAAGTTTCTTGACCAAAATCTTGCTGCATAAGCTGTTGAAGCAGCCAGGTGGGGGCAAACCGCACCACCAGTGTCCCGAACACAACATATGGTGGTCTTTTCAGCAGGGAGAACCTCAATATTAGCTTGATTATACACGACTGCACCTGCACAATAGAGAACAGTGCTGTTATGGATCTCATAAGTCCTTTAACAAAGCCTGTGTTTGTTGTGCTTTCTAGTGGCAAAGGGGTTTCTTTTATTTTCAGTCACACACACACACACACACACATAATGCAAGAGCCTCATGCTTACACTGAGACACTGACCTTGACAAAGAAAAAGAGCTCACTTCAGCAGTTTTATTTTGCTTCTCTCCCCGAGTCTCTCATGATCTGGAGCGTAGCTCATCTCCACACCTCTGCTCTCTTTCTCTCCCTCCACATCTGTTTGTTGTTCTCTACATCCTCCTGACGCACAAGCGCTGCATTTTGCATTGCTGTACGACACTGGATTGTGAAACAACACGTTATCATGTTGAATATGAATCACTTTTACTGTGCTTTTTATTATTAGTTACTCATCCTGAAGATGCATGTTGTTATTTGATCTGTAGAACACAAAAAATAATAATTAAAGAACCCTCAGCCAGCTTTTATCCAGAAAAACAAGCTGCAAAAAGGAACAAAAAACAAGTCTTTTAAGCCATACAATAGGTTTATGTAATACAAATGTTCTGTTCTTTAGCCCTTAAATAAAAATAAGGCATCAGACACATTTTTACACACATTTGAATATATTTCAATTAGATTATTTTATTGTAGTGGTAAATTACAAGTATATTTTATTGTATCATTCTATGATGTCATTGTATTGGCATATTTTTAAGGAATATTTTATTTTAATAAAATTACATAATTTTGTTATATTAACATTACATGTTATATATATATATATATATATATATATATATATATATATATATATATATATATATATATATATATATATATATATATATATATATATAAACTTTTATTTGCAATTAATAGATTTGACAGCACTAATACATATAACAGTTATGCCCTAAAAATGACATCCTGAAATGACAAAATAACATTTCATGTTAATTTTATTAAAAACTTTTAGAGTTTAGAGTGACCATTGCTGTCAAGCTACACTGTAAAATCCAACAGTTGTTCTTACTAAGACTTTTTTAGTAAACTTTACTTAATGTCCAATAATTTGTTGACCTTACTTAAAACAAGTAAGTAATCTGAACTATTTGCATGCTATGCCTTCGTTACTTAGAAAACTCAAGTAAACATTACTTGACTGGTTTGAGTACCATTTTGCCAAAGCAAAAAAACAAGCGGGTGGACGGGCGGACGGGCAAAGTGTTTATGAGGTGGGGCAATTTTTTCTAGACTTATCACTCATTTCCTCCACTTCTTCTCACCATAATTGTGATTAGTGTTCCCTTTGGTTGGACACTTGGAACTTCATTCATATTATAGTAATTAACTACCTATTAATGCAGCAATGCAACAAGAAATTGATTTCAAAACAAGGGAAGTAATATATATATATATATATATATATATATATATATATATATATATATATATATATATATATATATATATATATATATATATATATATATATATATGTATATATATATGTATATATATATATATATATATATATATATATATATATATATATATATATATATATATATATATATATATATATATATGTAATATTTGTCCATTAATGATATAGAACATAACTATTTTTCATGTCAAATAATGACCTTTTAACATTTGTTTTGCTAATATTTATGGCATAACCTTTTAATTGAGTTGATTTAATCCCTCTATGTTTGTCACAATATCATTTGACCATGCTCGAGTGTGTCACACACACACTTCAACATTCAGCATGCAAAACACAACAATAGTAACAAGGATTTTTTTTAATTTATTTTAAATTTTTTTATTATTAATACAACCTTTACTATTTTACTTGCTGTCATTATTGGGGTTATACTGACAAAAGACAAATAGTAAAATAAGGCAAAAATAGTAAAACGAAGCAATTAATTTATTCATGCCACAATGCACTCTGGGAGTACACTTCCTCAGATCCCAGATAGAATTAAGTTGACAAAACTTAAACGGTTTAAGTAAGAACAACTTAATGCAATTAAAAAGATAAGTGAAGTAATTAAACAGCGGTATTACTTAAAATTAAAGTATTTAGTCTATTCAACTTAAAATAGTTATTAGAACGACTAATATCTTTAAATAAATTTAACTCAAGTTTATCAAGTAATCATTACTTAAATTTTTTAGGGCAACCACTTTCCTCAAATTTTTTAAGTAAACTCAACTTATCCGGTTTTAGAGTGTACAAACAATAAAAGTAGCAGGTTGATGCACTATATTCTAAGTATAATAATAACTGGACAAAATATTTTTTTTAAATAAATGTTATATCCTCCTGGGACCCAGAAAAAAAAGTTTTTTGAATTTAGTATTTATTCATATCATTACATTGTTTAGACTAGAGCATAAGAAACAAATGAAAAAAATATATATTTTATTCATATGTTATGAAATGTTCTCTGTAGTTGAAACCACACTCTAAAAAAAAAAGGTTCTATATTGCACCAAAAATGGTTCTTGGCTCGTAATCATAGGGGAACCTTTTTTAGTGCTATATAGCACCAATTTTGGTGCTTCAGTGGTTCTTCAGCGGTTCTTCAGCGGTTCTTCAGAGGTTCTTCACCGGTTCTTTGACTAAGGTGCTATATAGCACCTCTGAAGAACCGCTGAAGAACCACTGAAGCACCAAAATTGGTGCTATATAGCACTAAAAAAGGTTCCCCTATGATTACGAGCCTTTTTTTTTAGAGTGCAGGACTCAGTTGTTTAAAAAATAAATTGACATGAAATTGCATGTATAGGCAAAAACAATGGAATTTATTTTTCATTCACCAATCAATTTTTAGGTTTCAGGATTTTTAAAAAACAAACTTTGTTTGAAGATGATTCTGAACTATGTTATGAAAGATATAACAGAATGCATTGATATACCATTTTACTTTATGCAATGTGTGGGTAAAAGGGCCATACTTGGATTTTCCCATTCAATGCAATGTATCTATACACTGCATCTAATTTGCATATTAATGTGTTCTTGGTGCAACATGTAATGAAAAAAGAAGTGCAATAATGGGAGGAATAATTGGCAACATTTTCATAATAATATCTAATATTTCATATGAATATTGATATGTAATTTATTTCCCTATTCCCTTGTTATGTCTCCCAAATGCCTGATAAACATGATTTAAGTCCTGGCGTCCTCTACATTGGTCATTTATGAAATCAATGCCCTGTTTTGTATCAGAAAGTCATATTTTGATTAGAAACCCCATAACATTTTCCTGAGATGTTGATTTATAACAAACAATTTGAAAATGAATCTGATTTAAATTATAATTAAAAAATATTATCATATTTCCTTAAGAGTGCTAAACATTAATGTCAGCCGTTTTTAAAGACCAAGAAGAAGTTGTTGTCCTGGTGAAACGTCTCGGGTTATGACTATAACCCTTGTTCCCCGAGAAGGGGAACGAGACACTGCGTCATTGTGACGACACTCTGGGGAACGCCCCTTCGCGTAAAGCGTCTGAAGAAACTGTAGAATCAGCCCAATCCGATTGGTGTTGCGTGATGACGTCGTATGTGACGGCATACCCGGAAGATACAAAGAGACGTCTGAACGAAACAGAGATAGCGTTCTTTGCGATGAAGCGAGCGCTCTGATGATTGGGTGGACACGAGACGCAGTGTCTCGTTCCCCTTCTCGGGGAACAAGGGTTATAGTCATAACCCGAGACGTTCCCCTTCGAGGGAACTCGAACTGCGTCATCGTGACGACACTCTGGGGAACGAGTACCAACTATCCCGCACCAATCATACCCACCCCAGTGTGAAGCTGGAACCAGGCACAACTAGGGGACGAGCACTCTCGCGCCAGGCGTCTCAGGGAGATGCAGACTATAAAAACGAATGAAGGTGTGAGGAGTGGCCCACCCAGCTGCCTCGCAGATGTCTAGCATAGAGGCCCCAGAAAGGAGGGCTACCGAGGAGGCCATGCTCCTGGTAGAATGGGCCCTCACGGCTAAGGGTGAAGGCAGGTTGCGCACCCGATAAGCCATGGCTATAGCCTGGACAATCCAGTTACTAATCGTCTGCTTTGACGCAGGCAGCCCTTTCTTGGGTGAACCAAAACACACCAACAGCTGGTCTGACTTTCTCCACTGAGCAGACTTCTCCAGATAAATCCTCAATGCCCGCACGGGGCAGAGGAGGTGAAGTCTGCTCTCTTCCGCCGTCACGTGAGGTGGAGGATGGAATGCCTGGAGAACCACTGACCTTGCCCTGCTAGATGGCACCTTGGGCACGTAGCCCTGGCTGGGATGCAAGATGGCTTTAACCATGCCAGGGGCAAACTCCAGGCAAGTCGGCGTGACCGCCAAGGCCTGGAGGTCCCCCACTCTCCTCAGAGAAGTGATGGCAAGGAGAAAAGCCACCTTGAAGGTCAGTATTCTCGCCTCAGCCGACTCCAGCGGCTCAAAGGGGGCCTCAGCCAAACCCTCGAGCACCACTGCCAGGTCCCAGGTTGGGACCCTGGAATGAGCCGCAGGCCTCATCCTCCGAGCCCCACGGAGGAAACGTACAACCAGATGGTGCCTTCCCAACGTCGCATCACCTAAAGGTGCGTGGAAAGCCCCAATGGCAGCCACATACACCTTAAGTGTGGACGGGGAAAGACCGGCGGAGAAGCGGTCTTGAAGGAACTCCAGCACTGAAGCCACTGGGCAGTTAACTGGGTTCACCTCCCGCTCTCTACACCAAGTGGAAAATACATTCCACTTTAGGCTGTACAACCTCCTGGTGGATGGAGCTCTGGAACTGAGTAGGGTCTCCACAACACCTGCCGACAGGCCCTCTGCTAGGAACTGAGCCCCCTCAGGGGCCAGACCCAGAGATCCCATACCTCTGGCCGGGGGTAGAAAATCGTACCCCTGGCCTGAGACAGCAGGTCCCTCCTCAGAGGGACCTGCCATGGGGGACCGTCCAGCAGGTCGATGATGTCGGAGAACCATACTCGAGTGGGCCACCGGGGTGCTACTAAGAGAAGGCTGACGCCCTCCCGGCGGACACGTTCCAGAACTCCCGGGAGCAGAGCAATCGGGGGAAAAGCGTACAGACGCAGCCTCGGCCACGTCTGTGCCATGGCATCCAGCCCCAGAGGGGCCGGATGAGTGAGGGAGAACCACAGCGGGCAGTGGGACGTCTCTCGAGACGCAAATAGATCCACTTCCACCGGGCCCAGCCGCTCGCACATAGCCTCCACCACCTCGGGGTGGAGCCGCCATTCCCCGGGCCTCAGCCCCTGCCTCGACAGGATGTCTGCTCCCTGATTTTGGTCCCCGGGAATGTACATCGCCTTGAGGGATGACAACTTCCCCTGGGACCACAGAAGGACCTGATGCGCCAGTCTGCAAAGAGGGCGCGACCTCAGGCCCCCCTGGTGGTTCAGATACGATACCGCCGACATGTTGTCGGATCGTATCAGGACATGGTGGCCGCGGAGGTCCGGGAGAAAGCTCCTCAGAGCCTTGAAGACCGCCAGCATTTCCAGGCAATTGATATGCCAGGAAGAATGCCGGGTCCCCCACAGACCCCTGGAAAAGCGGCCTTCCATGACCGCGCCCCAACCAGTGAGGGAAGCGTCTGTTGAAACGGACTTCCGGCAACACGACGCTCCCAACACTGGCCCCTGGGACAGGAACCAAGGTTTCTTCCACATGACGAGGGAACGAAGGCATCTGCGCGTTACCCTGATCATGCGGAAAGGATTCCCCCTGGGGGAAAACCCCTTGGTTCTCAGCCACCACTGGAGGGGTCTCATGTAGAGCAGACCGAACGGAATCACGTTGGCTGCTGCTGCCATGAGACCCAGCAGTCTCTGAAACTGCTTCACAGTGAGGCTGCGGCCCAGTTTCACTCTCGAGACCATCGCCAGTATGGACTCCACGCGTGCGGGGGACAGTTGTGCCCGCATCAGAGTCGAATTCCATACAACCCCCAGGAACGTGGTCCTCTGGGAGGGCGTCAACACGCTCTTCTTCGTGTTGAGTCTGAGACCCAAGCACCTTATGTGGGCTAGAACGACATCTCGATGTCGAACCGCCATATCGTACGACTGAGCCAAAATCAGCCAGTCGTCGATATAATTGAGTATACGGATGCCCTGGAGTCTCAACGGAGCCAGTGCTGCATCCATACACTTCGTGAAGGTGCGAGGGGAGAGAGCTAGGCCGAACGGAAGAACCCGATACTGGTACGCTTTGCCCCCGAAAGCGAACCGCAGGAACTTCCTGTGAGCTGGAAGGATGGAGATATGGAAGTATGCGTCCTTCAGATCTATCGTGACGAACCAGTCCTCGAACTGGATCTGAGTCACGATGGCTGGAATTGTGAGCATCCTGAACCTGTATCTCCTCAGAGACCGGTTCAGGTGCCTGAGATCTAGAATTGGACGCAACCCCCCATCCTTCTTGGGAACTATGAAGTACCGGCTGTAGAACCCGGACTCCCTGTCTGGTGGAGGAATATACTCTATAGCCTCCTTGACCAGCAGAGAGCGTACTTCTTGCTCCATCACCCGCACCTGCTCGGGACCGACCACAGTTCGAACCACCCCGTTGAATTTCGGGGGAGGGAAACCGAACTGCAGTCTGTAACCCCGTTCCACAGTACGCAGGGCCCATGCAGATATACTCGGAAGGCATGACCATGCGCCGAGATAATCTACTAAGGGAACTAGCCTCTCGAGGCCAGCCTCGGGTGTTATTCGAGCCCCTACCCCAACGCCCTGAAGCGGCTGACCGGCAGGGTGTCGTCGGGGAAGAGGTCCGTGAGGCGCACGCGGCTGCTGAACTGTCGCAAGTCCTAATGGAGGCGACTGGTTCAGTGCGCGCGCGCAGGGAACCGATGCGGCCCGAAACGTCTTGGACGGCGGGAGCGCAGCAACGATTCCCCGAGAGTCCCAGAGTGGAAACGACCTCGATCGCTCCACCCTGTGGGGGACGACTCTCAGCGGTCCTGCCGAAGCTAGGACCGCTTGGGAGCCTTCTTAGCCTGGATAACGTCCCTCAGGTCGCTCTTAGGCTGAGAAGGCTTCCTGCGAGAGCGCCGTCTCTTTTGCCAAGCTCCCTCGGGAGGGGCGCGGGAGGCGACACTCTGCCTCTGCGCATCGCGGTGTGATGCGCTGGATGAGGGTCCGGGCTGCCCACCCGGGCCTGCTGTAACTGCAGAGCCCGAGCGGCGAGGGAAGAACTTCTGGAAGGCGGCTGACTGCTTCCTCGCCTCCTGAAACCTCTCGACGACAGTATCCACTGCCCCGCCGAAGAGGCCAGAAGGCGAGATCGGAGCATCAAGGAGAAAATGTTTCTCTCTCTCCTTGATTCCCGACAGCGTCAGCCAGAGATGCCTCTCAACGCATACCATTCCAGCCATAGAGCGGCCCACAGCGCGAGCCGTCTCTTTGGTAATGCGGAGAGACAAATCCGTTGCCTTCCTGAGCTCAGTGAAGTCATCCGGAGATGGTCCCTCGCCCTCATCCAGTTCTTTGAGGAGGTCGGCTTGGTATGCCTGCAGGACCGCCATGGTGTGCAGACAACCAGCAGCTCGACCTGCCGCACTAAAAGCCCTGCCGACTAACTTGGACGTGTCGCGGCAAGGTTTAGTGGGCAGCGACGGAGCCTTCAATGATGCAGCGGCCCCGGGTGAGAGGTGGCCCGCAAGCGCCTCTTCCACCTGTGGCAACGCTGCATACCCCAACTCAGCCGTCCCCAGCACATTAGCAAAATCAAGTACTGGGGGATTAGCTACACGGGCTGAGAAGGGTTTTTCCCACGATCTACACAACTCGTTATGCAGATCGGGGAAAAAAGGAAGACCCCGCCGTGGAGGTTGAACCCGACGCCTGAAAAAGCGTTCATCCAGCTTAGATGGTGGCTGGATGTCCACTATTTCTTGTGGCCAATCCAAACTCAGTTTGGCCACAGCGCGGACTAAAACCTCCACTAGCTCCTCAATAGCGGGTGTGTGGGGTGGCGAAAGCCCCACATCATCCACCTCGATCCTCAAATTGTCTGATTCCTCAGAATCAGACAGCCTGAGAATCGGATCCTCCGCCCCGCGGGAAGAAGCCGCATCGCGGGCTTCCACACGGGGCGGGAGGATATCAGAATCGTCAGAGGAGGATAGGGAGGATGCCTCAGCAGTCCCATATCCTCTTGACAGATCCCGCTGTGAGCCCCACGATCTACGGCGCCGCGCTGCCTCAACAGACGCAGGCCCAGAACCGCGGGGCTCACGAGGCTGACCGGTCTCCTCAAAGACGGCCAGCCGCGAGCGCAGCACCCTCAGCGGCAGCAGTTCACAATCACCGCAAGCCGCCCCCTCAAGAGCGGCTTGGGCGTGCTGCACGCCGAGACACTGCACACAAAGCTGATGTGTGTCCGTGCCCGTAATATAGCGCGGACACGGGTGCACACACAGCCTGAAACGCTCGCTCGCCATAGTAAATATATTTCACTTACTTTCACTGCAACAACACCTTCAGACTGAACAAACAGAGCGCTCACGCTGAAGAGCAAAAAAGCTATCTCTGTTTCGTTCAGACGTCTCTTTGTATCTTCCGGGTATGCCGTCACATACGACGTCATCACGCAACACCAATCGGATTGGGCTGATTCTACAGTTTCTTCAGACGCTTTACGCGAAGGGGCGTTCCCCAGAGTGTCGTCACGATGACGCAGTTCGAGTTCCCTCGAAGGGGAACCTCCAAACATTTGGTATCTCTGTGCTCTTTACTGGACATCCAGACTGTGAGATGTAGGATTTCAGAGAAATTCACTCAAATATAATGTCCACTACAGTGGACAAAAGTCTATTCCTGGGTCCTTTCATAAAATAAGATTGTGTTACTTCTCTAAACTTAGAATATAGTGCACCATATAGCAACATCAAAATACTACTTTTATTGTTTATTATTGACAGCAATGGTCGCTATAAACTGTAATTGTATGAAAAAGTTCATAACAGGTTTCATAACAACGTGAGGGTGAGTAAGTTTTATTTTCTGGGTCTACTTGAAGTTAGCTGAAGACACCGACACAGGCACTTGTGCGAACGCAAGCACATGCAAATCTTACAAAAACGGCCTCGTCACTCGAATACTTAACTCGCTCACCACTTTAATGAACCCAAAAGCGCTTCCGGGATACCAATTTAATATTTCACTTCCTAAAAACAGTAAAACGAACAACAAATACCACTCGCCGCCCTGAGCGCTTTCAGAGTACGCAGCCAAGGGTTTGCCGGCAGACGCATATAGACGATGGAAAGGTTTAGTGAGCTGTAATTAAGAGCTGGCTAGGTGGTGACTTGCAGAACTGAGATAAGAGAGTTTCTGAAGCGCACAGGGTGTAATTAAGTCTATTTGCTGCAGCTATGCTGAAAGCCTGCAGCCTGCAAATACAACACACCACACTCAACTTTCCCCGGGGTGCTAGAAAGCGGAACCAACGGGACCTAACTAAGATTTGGAAAACGCAGCGGAAATGTTTGGATTTCATAACGTGGAAGTAATACGGTAATCATTCAGTATCAGTGAAGACCTGCATCAAAATACACGGTAGACCTACTGCCATCACTGTACCATAGTTTTTATCACCCTTATGAATGTTTCCTAAGTTTACCACAGTAATTTACTATTTTAACATGAATGTTTTAGATTCATACTAAATAATCCAATAGGCTAAGTAAATTAATCTACTTTAATTTTATTACAAACATCATAGAAAGTACTGTGATGGTACCCTGGTACAGACAGTGATCAGTGGTACATATCAGATGGTTCTTTAATGGCACTTTACTTTATGAACATATTCATAAAGTAGACTACATTGACATATGGCTACCACAAGTTACTTTAGCTTTTTCCATTTTCACACGCACACGCACACGCACACCTTCGTGGTGTTTTATGGGGACTTTCCATAGACTTTCCATAGAAATTATTTTTATACTGCACTGTAAACCCGAATAAGTTGGCAAAAAAAATTGAGGAAATCAGTTGCCTCAAATTTTTAAAGGAATTTATAGTACAGAACTAACCATACATTTGAATTGCTCTGACCTTAATTCATACATTTATCTTAAAAATATAATGTAATCTCAAATTTATAGTAGTGGGAACTTGACTAGCTTTAACTAGCTAATTCAATAAATGCTGCCTTGCTAATTGGTTCCACAATGCTTTGGTAGCATCGGCATAGCATTTGCTGAATGAGGACAGCAATATAATACATTTAATAAATATAATCTGTTCTCAATCTAAACTCATGCTCCACTCGTCACCATGATGGCAACCCTACAAAAGAGTGCCATGGCAAAGCATTCAGGGAAATAGACATCCGAGCCCAGTTTCGGTTAAATTTAAGTTAGTCTAAATTAAAAGAAACAAGTTCATAAAACTCAAAACAATGAAACAATTCCGATGACTTCAAATGTGTCAGTTTTGTGAACTCAAAAGAAAAAGAAAGTTCTAAATACTCATAAAAGTTCATTTGATTGAACCAGTTTGTTTAATTTGAGTTGGCTCTACTCAAACCAATTTATTATTTTAATCGTTAGGGTTTACAGTGTGTACAAACTGCATATTACAGTATATCCCCTTACCCCAACATGACTCCTAAACCAACCCTTCACCGAAAACTTTATGCATTTTTACATTTTCAAAAAACATCACTTACTATGATTTATAAGCTTTTTTCCACACGGACAAGGATTTCGGATATTGCCATATATCTGTGGAGGCATTTTGTCCTAACTTATAGGGTTCACCAGGACACACACATACAAAGAAACATTTTCAGACTTTATTTTTCATAAATACTATAATTTATTTGATTTAGTTAGGCTACATTTGATCCAATAATGATATGTGGTGGTAGCGTTACTGTAGCCTGGATGCCAGCCGAATTTAGCCCCGCCCACAAAATGTTTTGCTCGGGCAATTCGGTCTGGACTCGCTCCATAGAGGAGGAATTATGCCCGAACAAAAACTGTTCGGACCAATGAAATTGTCAGGGCGGGCTTTAGACGATGATGGACAGATGATCAACAGTAACGTAATCATCCACGTCATCGAAGGCTCTTGGGTTGAATTTGCTCTTATCCTAAACGGAGAACTTGTTCGTATATGGGTTCACCTTTACTATTTCTCTCAAAAACGATGATCGTGTTGGTAAGTACTCTGTGTATCCTTAAATTATTTTATTACTGCCAAAGATCGTTTACACTCATGTTTTTCTTGTAACGTTACTTAATCATGCGTGCGTGCAGACAGGGTTTCCAAGTGTTTTTGCAATGTCGCGCACAATTGCTACTCAAAACGTTTGGTTGGCAAAATATGTTATTTTGGCAAGGTTGCCTGCTAAAATTCGCATTCCTGGGTTTATATAATCACATAATTGGGGTCGCTTCAACCCGCGGACATGGGAGAAAAACACGGACTTGGTAACAGTGCAGTTGAGTTCTGTTGACATTTGACAACTAACGTTACGCGTCGCTCCGTTGCTCTGATTGGTTGTGGGTCTATCCAATTGAGGTCTTTCCTGGCTCGGTTGAAACACGCCCCATAATCAAAGCTCAATGGAGCGGTACCAGACTCAAATTCTGACTAGAATTGAGTATGGCCACGCCAGGCTAGCGTTACTGTGCAAAAACCTGTAAAATTTTCATAAGGGGGATCTGTATGTGAAATCTGAGGCCAAGTGTTGCAAGCATTGATTCATTTCTACTTTGTACTGAAATACAACTCTGAAGCACCTGACACGTCGTGATTGTCAGGCAGACCTTTAATGAAAATGATCGGTATTCACATAAACACAAACACACAAATCACCAGTCGAGGCAGGCAGCCTTTAAACTGATGCCAATTTGCCTCTTACACACCAGAGATTTATTGAATCGGCAAGGCTGGAAAAAAACACACACAGAAAGAAAAGACCCAGCAGGGGTTAAAATCAATCCGCAGATTAGAGTGAGCCGTAAGCAAGAAAGTGTGAGTGGGAAAAAAGTTTTTCCTCAAGTAAGTTTAACTCCATATAATAACACTGGAAAGTCTCCAGCCCTCAGCAGAGGCCTTTAGCTCGCCGGTGACTCTGCATCTTATTTCTCTAGCAACAATAAATCAGCTCTCATTCAGCATTTCACCCCAGTAGCTCTAATTCATTAGTCTACTTTCTTGTTCCACATCAATACCCACAGTTCATTATCTTCCCCTGGCTGGTCTACATTAGGCAATAGCACGCCAAGGACCCGGAGTGCAGCATGGAGGAAATTGATGCTACACATATACAGCATTTAAACGGAACAACCCGTACCTGTGTAGGACATGTCAAGGAATTAGCCTTCATTGTAAATTGTGCTTCGGAAATAAAAGATTCTCCCGGAATCAAATCATTCCGGAGGGGAAGGACTCGATCAAATCGCAATTTGATCAAAATGCAGAAAATGCAATTTGAAATAAGCAATAATTCAGAGACCGAGCCGCATGAATTGCTTATGTGCATTGTGCAGATTAAAAAAGATGAAAATCTGTCACCCAGCCCTGCATTATCATATAAATAACCACGAAGACACAAGTGAATATGATCAATAAAGTGCATGTTTGTGAGGAAGCAAAGGAGGAAAGAAAGACTTAAACGGAGGGAGAATTGCATATTGATTCTCAGTAATCATTTACAATCGTATTAAATCATCATGGAAACAACACGACTGTTAGGGCATTTGCACAGAAATCTCCCATTTGCATAAGCAAAACCCTTTCTCTCATGACAAACACGCAGCTTATGAATACACAGATGGATTTGGACTGCGACCCGCTCCTTGTTTCAGTTGCATCAGCGGACGCATTCAATCATCCTGAAAGGGTGTTTTAACTAGGTGATTGGATGGCCTTTCCAGGTTGTAGCGCAGGTCTGCAGAGCATGTTTACAGGAGCTGGATCCTCCTCCTCGACAGACCCTCATAAAAACCATAATCCTTTATACTGACAGGGCATTTTGCTGCAGGCCTGACAAATATCTCCCCAATCCATAAAATGCCTGTGCAGGTTTTTCCAGCCAGTACAACAGAAAAGGTCTGTAAACCTGCAGTGCTCCTCGATGCAGCATCCGACAGAAAGCCGCTTGATGTTTAAACCCTTATCTTGCCGCATTTCAAATGTCGTGCGATAGTTTGATGGCATGTAATCTCAGGAGGGCGCGTGCTATTCGGTGAATATTCTGTTATTTCTTTGTTTGATGTTGTTGGGCTAACAATTTAATGCGATATGAATTATGAATGAAATAGTTTCACCTAAACGTGACCTGCAGAAGCAATCTGAGCAAACCTCAGGACTGGAACGGCGGGCGGATCAATGTTTTACCGCAAACGCAGGGAAATCCCACTGTGCAGATGTTTGAAATGCTGGGTGTTTTTCCAGCTAAATCGCATCTCCTGCGGAGAGTATTAATCAGTCTGTTTACCGGCATCGTTCATGCAGTTGATTGGGAGACAATAGGATGCAGCTCAATTTACACCTAATTACGGTTTTAATGTGTGTTATTAAATACATTGCCATGTCCCAATTAGTGGAAGCTGGGCTCATACATCACACTAATTGATATCTAGCCTGTGCCACACTAGTGTCTATACTGCAGAAGAATTCCCAGAGCTGCACACATGGCCGCCGAGTGAATGTGTGAAAGGAATTATTGTCATGTTTTTATGTGTGCCACCGAAGCAAGGGATTGCAGTGCAAAAAATAATAACTTTTCCTCTTTAAATCAACACCAATACAGATCAATCATATATGGGGAGATGCATGTAAAACACAGTAAAATAATTCTGTTAAATTTGTGTTACAAAACTTGCAGCCGGAAACTGACTTTTAAAAAAAGACAGTACACAGTAACAACATGAAGGCAGTTTTGTATATAGTATTTACTGTAAATACTGTATATAGTACATTGAAATTGGCCTTTTGCATTGACCAGGACTACTGGACATGTAGATCACAGTGTTAAAAAAAAATTTTACAAAAACATCATCAGGGTAACAAACATATACACGAATGTATCAATCACAACTCCCTAATTTACATAACTTATAACAAATCAGAGACCAACACATCTATTTAAATTGAACATATTTAAGGGGACAGTGTTGGCAAGTTACTGAAAATGTTGTATTAGTTACAGTTACTAGTTACTTCTTTTAAAAGAAATGTTAATTACTTTACCAGTTACTGTAAATAAAAAGGAATTAGTTACTATGGAAAGTAACTTTTAAGTTACTTTTATGTCTGCTTTTTAATGTAAATATGAACCGTACTGAACAGTCAAACACAATTAACATAATTTTTTTGAAATATTTATTGTAATCAACAGGGCAACGGGACTTCAAATCAAGCAGTGGTACAAAAGTCCCTTTTAATACTTGAAACGAAATAACAACTGCCTCAGTCATTTTACAGTATTTTTTTAACCACTTTAGGCCCAGTGAAATAAAAGTGATTGGCCTATAGTATTAACTAAAAGAGAAGACAAAGGTGCCTTGAGGTGCTGCATACAATTGAATAAGAGATAAGAGATGAGATTCTTAACAAACGTTAAAATGGGCTAGCAAGTCTCATCTCTCAAAGCTCATCGTTCTCAAAGCGTGATGTGCTCTGATTGGCCAGCGATCCAGTGCATTGTAATTAGCCCGAATATCTCATGCGTCTCACGCTTCTTACCATATTTGGAACATCAGCTCCCAAAGAAAAACAATGTCAGATGATAATGTCCGTTCTACCTTATCAATTCGAGCTTGAATCTGATCTGGATGATGCAGATGGCCAAGCTGATCGATCAACGTTGCCAGTGCGACTGGACCAGAAAGTATTAGATTGGTAAGTTTGCATTTGTTATCGTAGAAACGACAAAGACGTAGAAACGGTCTGTGCTCTCCCAGGTGCTAGAAACAGTCCAATATTTGGGTTGTACTGTACTGGAACAGTGTTGTAACTAAAGCTTAGCCACTGTTTTCTAATCGTCCCCTCTTTTGGAAGGCCAAACAAAATAGACATGGCGGCGCGGGCGGCAACAATAGTACAGCGAGCTTCTTGTCTGCAAGCATTCATAAGAGAGTAACGCGAGTAACAAACTCATTTAAATTTCAGTAATTGTAATTGCGTTATTTGATTAAAAAAAAAAATTGTTACATGCACGTTACCGCTAAAATTTGTGGAATAACAGTAACACTGGAAATTAATCAGTACAAATTCAGATAAATTATTTATACTTTTATTTCTAAAAAGTAATTTTAGCATAAAATATCTGGATAAAAGAATATAGATATTTCCTATTCATACTTCAAGCAATTTGACCATATAACATTTTACCATAAAAGTACAAGTATAATATTTTTAAACTAACTATATGGTAAGAGAACTGTTATGTTATGATGAGGATGAAGATGCAGATACAGAGTAACTAAAACCAAAACAAAAATAAAATAAAATAAAACGGTCTGTGCTAAACACAACCAGTACAAGACAATGAACTAAGAGAAGAGAAGGCATTATATACACAAGATAATTGACTCAATATGAAACAGGTGTGAACTAATCAATAAAACAATGAATCACCATGACAATAACTTATAAATAATTATAACAGACTAAAAGTCCTTGAAGAAAACACAACATAACATGACATTACTTACACCAGGGTGGAACAGAAGGATCAGAAGACCACCCGGGCGGAGCAGAAGACCACCAGGGTGAAGCAGACGGAGCAGAAGAATACCAGGAGGGAGTAGACTGAGTAGAAGACCACCAGGGGGCAGAGCAGAAGATCACCAGGGCAGAGTAGAGGGAGCAAAATAACACCAGGGTGGAGCAGACGGAGGATAAAACCACTAGGGCAGAGCAGACGGAGCAAAAGACCACCAGGGTGGGGCAGACAGAGTAGAAGACCACCAGGGCGGAGCAGAAGATCACTAGGGCAGAGCACATGGAGCAGAAGACCACCAGGGCGGAGCAGGGGAAGCAAAAGACCACCAGGGGGGAGCAGTCAAAGCAGAAAACCACCAGGGTGGAGCAGATAGGGCAGAAGACCCCAAGAAGCCAGCCAGGAAGATGATGACCCAAGGAGGAACTGATGGAGGAAGGAACCATTGTGGAGTCAGACCGAGGTGATGGCTTGATCGGGGAAGACCTCATGAGGAGAAGCGATTTAGTTTCACTATCTGTTCAATTTGACAACATTTTTTGACGTCTGAGTGAAAGGCATAACGGGATGATCAAACAGAACACATTTTTGCTCTTAAAAACACGAGACGCTCATCAATAGTATCCAACTGCAGAGCAACAATGTTTTAAAGGCCACAATCATTTACCGGTAATTTACCAGTACAGACTGTATGTGTGAAAGGGGCTAATGAAGACAATAGAACAATTTCATGGACAAATTGCATTGGTCAATTGAATGATCTATTTTAAGTTCCTTTTGAGATCGTTCAATGTCTCTTCCAATAAAAAGAATTTGTCGCATTATGTTATGTTACATCTGGATCTATATATACATTTTTCTGAAACATATAACAAGCCAGCTTGTTAAGATTCCCCACTTCTGATGTGTTATTTTTTTTTACATCGTCACCCGCTGTTTATGTGTTAGATATTTGTTAAGGTCCCCACAGAGTGTTGATAATAGCCTCATAAATTATCACTAACAGTCTCCATCTTCAGCCATTATGATGTCATAAGGCTGTGAGGAATGGGAGGCAAGAGAGGACGGACGCTCTATCACGGAAGATAACACAACACAGCTGACGGACACTTGCGAATAAAGTGCCAGTGCCACTCTGAGACCACTTCGCCCACTGTGATTGTGTTCTCTGTTCATCACGGCAGAAGAAGATAGAGAGGGAACCAATCAATAGCCATTTCACATCTGCACCCTTGATGCGATCTTAATCAAAGGGCAGAACCTCTCTTTCACCTGTCATTCCTTCACTGACATCAGACCATCCTCTCACACGGTCTGTTGCCATGGTTGTGAGCGTGCTAGCAGCTCCTTCTGCAAAAATACCAACATAATACTTGACTAAAAACACAATCAATAATGTTAACTGCTAATGTAAATAACAGCAAATATTACAATGCATGAGATGAATGTCTGAAATAGTTTCAGGCTTAAAGGGACAGTGAAAATGTTCTCGATTTCTGTTAAACACAAACTCTGTTATTTAACAAATTATCCAGGCTGAATCTCGTACATGTTCAAACATGCTGCGTTTGCGATATCAAGAACCAGTAAAGCAAACAAATCGTTCTCACACTAAGCAGAGCAAACAGATCTCACTCTAAATGCTCAATGGATGTGCCTACACTATAGAGGCAAAAACTGAATGTGGTTAGCTGCTCTGAACATCTAGTCGTGGAAGAATTTCATAAGCAATGACCAATTGCTTTTTGAAATGTCAGTTGACTGAAGATAACTCTGCACATCTGAGCCCAGTTTAAGACACTGCTGGAACTCTAGAGGGGATGAGAGATTTACATACAAGACTTTTTGGTGACACTTTACAATACGGGTGCATTAATATGCATTAATTCATGCTTAACTAATGCACCGATAATCATGAGTTAATGTATGACTCATGAAGAACTAAATCATTTATTAATGATTACTGCGTCAGCAACTAATGAACATTTTATATGATTAAAGATCCCATGACATGAACATTTTTTTTGAACATTAATATAGCCTGTCTCCCCTAGCCGGTTTATGGTCCCCCAGCGGTTAGAAATGGTGAAAGGTGTAAACCAAGCCCTGGGTGTCCTGCTCTGCTTTCGAGAAAATGAAAGCTGATCTGGAATCTTCCCTATATGTCGTCATGCGGGGAAAGGTTACCTCCCCTTCCTCTTCTTTGCCTGCCCAGAGAATTTGGAGAAAATGGATTCAGCTTATTTTTTATGTTTAATTGAGTTGCAATGTCAGCACAGGATTTTACCATATGGACTCGACAGCACGGCCACCAACAGTGAGTAACAGTGTTCATTAATGCCTGATCTGTGATCAGTGATTTCTAATGCGTAGCTAACCATTCAAGTTCACACAGACTTTCTTTCTAAATCATTTAATACTGTTTATGCATCAGTGAATCAAGCCAGTGACTAAACGATCAACTTCACATCGTTTCTCTTAGTAGCATGAAACAAATGTGTAATTTAAATTGTGATTAAACTACAGAGAGCGATCAGAGAACCTCTTTATAATGTTCGGAGCTGTCAATCACACGTTGCGAGTGTATCTGCACACTTTCCCAAACTCCCGTTATAATGAATGAAGCTGTTATGCTGCACAACAAAGCTCTTACTGTATTCCTGTCGATGTCGTGTTTGCTGTTAGTTGTGGTGAAAGCATTTTGTGAGAGAAAACACGCTGCAACAGGCACGTGCAGAGAGGGGGGGTGGGGGGGGGGGGCGGGCTTTGGGTGCTCGAGCCCCTGCCCTTTTTCAAAATGAATCAAAAGTGCCCCTCTCAGACAAATTTCAATGATAATATTGTGGTTAATAAAACTAAATAAATTTGATTATAGCATGACAATATATACAATAGTAACGGACGGCTCAAAAGTCAGACAATTTCTGTTGAGGCGTTGCCATAACGCGTTGCTATGGGTTGCGTGCGTTTTGATTGACAGCTGATTTTCCACTGTTCGGAAGCGGCTCTCGGGCCAAATATGGTCCTTTCAGAGAGTGTGTGGCCTTACGGGAAAAAAGTAAACCAATATTTTTTTTCATCCATAATCAGAGCTAATGTGTATATATTATATATTTTAAAGTATTACACAATTCACCAATGCTCGTTTGTCATGTATATAGACCAACCAATCGTGATCTGGCAAAGCAAGTTCAAATTCCATTGGGCGATGTGAAGTGGAGCGGTAAATCTTATTCATAAATCGGTTGAAAATGACATGGACAGACGAACTGACGTTTGTGAAACGATTTCCTGCGGTTTGTCTCATTTTATAAATTGCATCACTGACAAAATGGATTTTAACTGACAACAAACAAATCACTGCACAAAACCATTCAGCAGCAGCAAAAGTCGCATTAATGGTAAGTGTTAAATTCACTTGTATTTATGTATATTGATACACGGTTTACTATTTCATGAAACTATCAAAGTTAACAAAACCCAAGTGCCACCGGCACCTACAGGCCTATTATGTGAAGTGTAGGCTGGAGAAATGGTTACGGGAAAGGACTTTATTATATTAACGTTATCATTTTTGAATATTATGCAGCATTATGAAAGAAGTCTCTTATGTTCATCAAGCCTGCATTTATTTGATAAAAAACAGCAATATTGTGAAATATTATTAAAATAATGGTTTTCTATTTTAAAATAATTTAAAATATAATTTATTCCTGTGATCACAGCTGGATTTTCAGCATCATTACTCCACTCTTCAGTGTCACATGATCATTCAGAAATCATTCTAATATGACAGTCTGTCTGTCTACTCAATGCTCATCACAGCAGCCTTTCATGTGATGGGAAAAGATCTAAAAATAATGCTATAATCAACACTTTCACGATTCGTTAATCTCGACGGCTATTTAATAGATTAAATAATATATGAATTGCTATTACTTAAATGTGTCATCATGTATTAATTCCCTAATAACATATTATATTAACAAATAAAGTAAATTACCAAAATGGTCAAAGCTATGTACTTCAATTTCCAGTTGCCTGCTTTATTAATCATTAGCTAATGATTTGCAAAGGTATCATTATGTTATGACTTTACTTGTTGAGGCACATGACTGTTAAATAATTGTTAAGAAATATGTCATTTTGGTTATGGGTTTTGAATTAATTTTGAATTGGTTAACAGTCATGTGCCTCAACAAGTAAACTCATAACATAATTATACCTTTGCAAATCGTAAGCTAATGATTAATTAAATCAGACTGAATGGCTTTGACCCGTTGTGGTAATTAACACATTCATTTACACTATTACTTACAGTTTTTCTCAGTCGCTTTGGTACATTTCTCAGATCAGAATTGAAATTCTCAAAACTACTTGTTCAATCTTCACATCATTGTGTCACTTGTGCACATCAAAAAAGCAGTTTCTCATTTCTTTGAACAAGTTGCAAATACTTTGGTACATCCATGCAAATGATTATGTACAATTCTCTGCTGTTTCCTACATTATCAGTTGCTTATGTCATGTTGATCAAAATGTATTATAATGGGTCTCTCTTGAATAGTCTTACCCCCCACAACATTGTTGAACAAGTTGTCATGATAAGTCAAGTATATTTCTATACATTTCCGTTAGACGTTCACATTTCTACTTTTGGTTTTTCTTTTTTTCCCCTTTGTGCTATGCAGTGCTGTTTTTTTCTCACTGTTTCGCAATGACATGGTCTGTCAACAAATTACAGTACAAACAGTAAAAGCATAAATGTGAATCTTGTCCAGTGTGTAACCTACAATTTACAATAATTGTCATCAAAACTTTCGCCATAGTTTACATCAGAACATCCCTCCAGTGTACACGGTTATATTGACAACATGACTAAGCAATTTGACCGTCTTATTCTTACACAATGACACAAGGACTTGTCATTCTGATGGCACTGACATGTTCATTGACAGAGATATTTACTTTTGAGAGATGAACTAAGGATTTTGAGCAAGAGACTGGCTTTTGCAGGTAATCCATGGTGTTTTGCTATTTGTACAAATTGTTTTGAGAAATGGACTTACTGTTTTGCAAATGTCGAGGATGATTCGAGAAATGTACCAAAGCGACTGAGAAAAACTGTAATATGTTATTAGGGAATTAACACATTATGACACATTTAACTAATAACAATTCATATATTACTTAATCTATCAATCATATAGAATGTTCATTAGTTGCTGACGCAGTAATCATTAATAAATGGTCTAGTTCTTCATGAGTCATACATTAACTCATGATTATCTGTATTAGTTTAGCATGAATTAATGCATATTAGTGCATCCGTATTGTAACGTGTTACCGACTTTCAAAGAAACATCTGAGGAGCAACTTCAGCAAAAGCTTCAGCAAAACTAATTTCATTGCAACAGATGAAATATTAAAAACATCTTATTTGTTACTTTTCTTTCGTAGATCGGCAAACAGACAAGTTAACGAACAGAGAGACAAAACAAAATTAACAAACAAATGATAGAATGAAAGGATAGACAGAATAAAAAGGAAGGATAGATAGAACAAATGAACGACAGAGAGACATACATACAGACAGATAGATAGATAGATAGATAGATAGATAGATAGATAGATAGATAGATAGATAGATAGATAGATAGATAGATAGATAGATAGATAGATAGATAGATAGATAGATAGATAGATAGATAGATAGACAAACAGAGAGATAGTTAAATAGATAGATAGATAGATAGATAGATAGATAGATAGATAGATAGATAGATAGATAGATAGATAGATAGATAGATAGATAGATAGATAGATAGATAGATAGATAGATAGATAGATAGATAGATAGATAGATAGATAGATAGATAGATAGATAGATAGACACAGAGATAGATAGATAGATAGATAGATAGATAGATAGATAGATAGATAGATAGATAGATAGATAGATAGATAGATAGATAGATAGATAGATAGATAGATAGATAGATAGATAGATAGATAGATAGATAGATAGATAGATAGATAGATAGATAGATAGATAGATAGATAGACAAACAGAGAGATAGTTAAATAGATAGATAGATAGATAGATAGATAGATAGATAGATAGATAGATAGATAGATAGATAGATAGATAGATAGATAGATAGATAGATAGATAGATAGATAGATAGATAGATAGATAGATAGATAGATAGTTAAATAGATAGATAGATAGATAGATAGATAGATAGATAGATAGATAGATAGACAGACAGACAGACAGACAGACAGACAGACAGACAGACAGACAGACAGACAGACAGACAGACTAACAGAGAGATAGATAGACAGACAGATAGACAAACAGAGATAGATAGATAGACAGACAGACAGACAGACATACAGACTGATAGATAGATAGACAGACAGACAGACAGACAGACTGATATCTATCTATCTATCTATCTATCTATCTATCTATCTATCTATCTATCTATCTATCTATCTATCTATCATCTATCTATCTATCTATCTATCTATCTATCTATCTATCTATCTATCTATATATCTATCTATCTATCTATCTATCTATCTATCTATCTGTGTGAATGCATCAGTCTGTTTTGATTTATTTATTCATTGATGTATTTATTTGATTATTTTTTCTTTGTGTGGCATAACCAACACAGAGCCTGATTTTAATTGACCCTTAATAAATTTTGTAATCAGCACAGTGACATAAAAGCATGAGGTGGAGAGGCTGCCCTCGACCCGACCTCTGCACACCCTGAACTTAATCAAACGTATATTAGCACACACAGGCTCTCCAAAATCAACAGCGGAGGCTTCTCCTTTGATTCCCTAACATCGTTAGACGGGAGACAGAGTAAGCCGTTGACTCGTGTCGGGAGAGGCAGTTCTGCAGCGGTGTGAGTGAGTCAATCCAGGCTCTTCAAAGAACTGCATTAGCTTTGAGCTTCTCCACAGCACAATGAAAGCAATTCAGGAATGCTGGTGTTAAAGGAAACCGGCTCACCTGGGACCGAGCACACGGGAGTCCGCCGTCCCAATTTCCCCGGCTAATAGCTTTTGGTATTGGAAGTTAATTCTGTGTTGGAATTAAATTATAAAGCATGTCAAAACAAATTAATGTCCAGCGGCGAACAGGTGCTTTTGTTGACAGGCTGAGGGAATTTGTAATCTAGTGTAAAAGCCCTCAAATGCATTAGTATTGTGGTCCCCTGAATGACGCTAATACTGTGGTTTGTCCTCTTCCTGTCCTCTGTGTGTACGTGTGGATGCGGTTCTTTGACCTGAAGCACAAACATACACAAGAGGACCATTACTCAGCCTTTAACTTTGCTGTTGTTGTCATGACAGAGTATAAATTTAGTAGCTAATTCATGGTTGCACATTTTTATTTATAATTTCTAGTGCTGTCAGTTAAACGCGTTATTAACGGCGTTAACGCAAACCTATTTTAACGGCGTCAATTTTTTTATCGCGAGATTAACGTTCTTTTTGGTCTAACAAACTTTGTAGTTTTTTCACATGCTGTTGCAACAACTAGTAACGTTAGAAAAACTACAACACCACTCCGGATGTAGCTAGACCGGAAACAAAACATCAGGCACGCTGCGGCTGCCCGAACTCGTTTGGGCCATTAAAAGAGTAGACGTGGATGGCAAGCGTGAGACGCCGAAATGAGAAACGTATTAAGCCATGGTTTAACTCAGGGGTCTTCAACTAAAAGTGCTTGTCTTGAGCGCTGCTTTCTGCTCTGATGGTGCGTAGCCTACACACCAGACGCGAATGAAGCGTTTTGCGCGAGTGATTTAAGTCAATGCAAAGACGCAAATAGACATTCTGCGGCGCGGATTAAGCGGCGTGCATGTCGCGTCATTCGCGTCCGGTGTGAGCGCACCATCAGTCTCTTCTTCACTGCATGCTTGACCGCGCGTCTGGGTCTGAACGTAGTAACAGAGAGCATTGCAACGTTAACTGTTTCATTATGTCAAAAGGCTTCGCGGTCCGGATGGACGCATCTCGCGGTCCGGATTCGGACCGGAGTTCACTAGTTGGCGACCCCTGGTTTAACTGCACTATAGGCGGAGTCCTAGTTTACCTTGCATGTGCACTTTGTAATTTTATTTTGTATCACCCTGTTTTGATCCCTTAGAAAGGGCTGTTGAAGGGGCTGTTTGTGCAACAAAGTATTTGTTTCACCCTTTTATTGATGGGCAGTGTTACATTGTGTGAGATTATTTGCTCCAAGTGAGAATGTTGGTGTGAAATCGAACACTACAGTATGCCAATGTTGTTTTCAATAAAACAAACATTTGAACAAAGCAAGCCGATCCACTTTTCTATGTTGATAAGAGCATTAAAATAAGAAAAAATAATGGGACAAAAAGAAATCAAGGGACATTTAGAATAAATAAAAATGTGCGATTAATTGTGATTAATTGTGAGTTAACTATGACATTAATGCGATTAATCGCGATTAAATATTTTAATCGTTTGACAGCACTAATAATTTCATGTTTCTATATTAATAAAGTTCTGCTATTTTAATTTGTGTGTAAATGCATTTCTGTGTCGAAGCAGTCTGTGTAAATTATATATATGGCATTTTTTAATCATAATCATTCTTGCGTAGTCAGATTTTTGACATGCAGCATAAAGTCTGGTCCTCATTGCAGTTTATTCTGGTTTAGTCTTCCTCGGTGGAAGAACTGGCATAACAGCTTGCAGCTATTGATTAAGCCTGTGGGACAGCAAGAACAGATTAAGGCTTAAGGTTTTCCATTCAGTGAGCCAGACCTACCAATGGCTCCTGTCTAATATAGATTTATTATTTGCAATACGAAATTAGCTGGTGCTTCCTTTCCTGACAAAAAGTGATTTGGATATTTAAAGAAACAGTTCACCTAAAAAAATGTCATTATTTACAGTGGCACACATTTTTGAAGATTTTTAAATGACAGTTCATAGTCTTTCAGGCTCTAAAAAGGACCGAAAACAACATTAAACTAGCTCATATAACTTGTGCACTATATTGTGTGACAGACAGATAGATAGATAGATAGATAGATAGATAGATAGATAGATAGATAGATAGATAGATAGATAGATAGATAGATAGATAGATAGATAGATAGATAGATAGATAGATAGATAGATAGATAGATAGATAGATAGATAGATAGATGGATGGACAGACAGACGGATGGACAGATAGACAGACAGACGATAGACAGACATACAGACTAATAGATAGACAGATAGACAGCCAGACAGAAAGATAGACAGATAGACAGACAGATAGACAGAAAGACAGACAGACATATAGATAGACAGACAGACAGACAGACAGAAAGATAGACAGCCAGACAGAAAGAGAGACAGATAGACAGACAGACATACAGACATACAGATAGATAGATATACAGACAGACAGACAGACAGACAGACAGACAGACAGACAGACAGACAGACAGACAGACAGAACAACTGAACAGTAAATAGACAGATAGATAGAAAGACAGACAGACAGAACAAATGAACAGTAGACGGACAGATATATAGACAGACAGAACAAATTAACAGTAAATAGACAGATAGATAGAAAGACAGAACAACTGAACAGTAGACAGACAGACAGACAGATAGATAGATAGATAGACAGACAGAACAAATGAACAGTAGATAGACAGACAGATGGATGGATGGATGGACGGACGGATGGATAGATAGATAGAGACGATAGACAGACATACAGACAGACAGATAGATAGATAGATAGATAGATAGATAGATAGATAGATAGATAGATAGATAGATAGATAGATAGATAGATAGATAGATAGATAGATAGATAGATAGATAGATAGATAGATAGATAGATAGATAGATAGATAGATAGACAGATAGAACAAATGAGCAGTAGACAGACATACAGACAGATAGATAGACAGACAGAACAAATGAACAGTAGACAGATAGATAGATAGACGGATGGATGGATGATGGATGGACAGATGGACGGATGGACAGATAGATAGATAGATAGATAGATAGATAGACGGATGGATGGATGATGGATGGACAGATGGACGGATGGACAGATAGATAGATAGATAGATAGATAGAACGACAGACAGACATACGATAGTTAGAGACGATAGACAGACATACAGACTAATAGATAGACAGATAGACAGACTAATAGACAGCCAGACAGAAAGATAGACAGATAGACAGACAGACAGACAGACAGATAGACAGACAGACAGAAAGACAGACAGACAGACAGACAGACAGACAGAAAGACATACAGATAGATAGATATATAGATATATAGATAGATAGATAGATAGATAGATAGATAGATAGATAGATAGATAGATAGATAGATAGATAGATAGATAGATAGATAGATAGATAGATAGATAGATAGATAGATAGATAGATAGATAGATAGATAGATAGATCGCTTCTGAAGTATCCAAGCTCTTCAAGGAGTCAGTGAGCTAAAGATGCTCTCTCTCGCTCATTACTCACCAATAATCTACTCTGGCTCCCTGATGAAGGTCACCACGAGTCCTCTCCCCTGTATCATATCCTCCGTGTCGGAGTCTGAAGCTTCCCATGCATACTAAACACACCCTCACTTTAAGAGGGGGTACGGAGGGGGGTCGGGGTCATGAGGTCACCATTTGCTCTTTAATTATGCCAACAAAAAAGGCTGATGGTGGAAGGTAAATATAGTCTAATGAAGCTTGGCAGACAGGAAGTAACTATCAGCCTGATGGAATCTGCTCTTTGTGGCTCATCACTGTTGGATGAATTTAAGAGGACTAATGAGGATGTTTAGGGGAGAGAATAATCAGGGAAGGTTGGGAATGAACTGAGAGCAAAGTGAGTAAGGAAACTTTTTTTAAATACACGTTTAGTCTCTTTTAACTTTCGTTTTCGTCCAAAAAGAGAAATTATTTCTGCATCTGATATACATGTATTTACAGTAGCAACCAAAAGTCTGAGAACACTAGTGAAATGCTGATTTTTTTTTTCTTTTTTTTTTTTCGGAGCAATTTTCGGAGAGCTTGGGAATAGCGAGCTAGCTTTGAAAGCATAAGATCCCACCTTCCCTTCAGAGAGTCTCCAAAGTTACACCTCCTCCAAAACACACAAACGCGTACAGCAGGGAGCAAACAAAAGCGTTAAACTACCTCATGTCTCAAAACACATAACATTACAATAATACTGAACATAAACAACTTAAAGAGCACTGACCTGTACCACCTGACTGCTGCAGATTCATTTAGCCATTGATAGTGTTGCTAGCGTGATAAGCTAGACCCACATGGAAGATGTTGGGTCTGGGAACTCACCATTGGCAGGGCTCAATCCAAGGGGCGGGATAAACGGTTGTCTTTCAAATTCCCTCAGCACGCAATAGAGCTACAACCAACCAGAGCTACGAAGAAGGTGAAGCGGAGCTAGTTAATAGATTAAACTTTTGCCGTTTCAGGTTGGCAAAACTCCGAACACATTTTACTTTCTTAAGAATGATTTCAGTGCCATTCTTTGTTCTTTTCTCAAAGAAAAGCTTAACTCCAAGTCTTCCAGAGTTGCAGCCAAAGCTGATTCGAAAGACAGCTGTTCGCCAGCTTCTTTGTTTTCAAGTAGCACGCAGAACCGCCGCAACTCTGCTGTCATTATGTTAAGCCCGCCCACCGACTCTATACACGATGTGATTGGCCTGACCAAAGGCCAATCACATTGTTTTTTCCAGCTCACAAGCCAACGGAGAGTTGCTAGACTACCCTGGCTACAAGTTAGATTTGCTGCCGCTAGGGTGCGTCTAGATTTCTAGGCTATAGTGTTGCTATTAAAACGCATTCAATTGAATCACAAACCACTCTTAGTATAACACCATGGGTTTCCATCTCTTCCAAATTACAGTAGTTATGGTGTGAACGCAGCATAGTCTCGTTGTTTTGGTGCAATTTAGGGATTGCAATGATTGGACGAACATTTTATGGTCCTACACCTTCCACAGACAAGATATATACAAATAAATACATTTAGACCACTTAACTTAGTGATTGTTATCAGGATGTGAAGAGACTTTTAATCAGCATAACAAAAATCGCCTACCCTGCCTAGGTAAATGTGGATTTCATATAATTTGAACATGATTTGACAATGTTCCAAAAAGCATATTGTGCTTCGACGGAAGTTGTACATTATTATTATTTTTTTTTTTTTAAAGTCAATTTACTACTTAATAAAAAAAAAGTTTTGGTATAATTTTGTCATGTTTACAATTTGATTGAAAATCCCAATTTTCTATGCGGTCTCAGACTTTTGATCCCTACTGAATGCCGGAATACATTTGCCTGCTCGCTCTAAGCTGTGAATCTAAAGAATATCTCATGGCTCAGGGGTCAGAGTTCAAACACACAGAGAAGAGACTAAGCATTTACATACATGTTATCATTCAGCTAACATTCACTCGAACTCAGTACAAGACAAGAAATAGATTTAAGGGATAATTCAGCCAAAACTGAATATATACACTGTAACAAATTTCTGTAGTTTTCACAGCATTATTACTGTAAAATGAGCAAATACTTACTGTAGAACCTGTATACAGCATGTTGCTGTAGATCTGCAAAGCATCATGGTCTTTTTTCAACGGCGGGTAAATTCTACAGTATTTTTTTTTTTCCTGTGAATCACAATACAGCAATTTCTAGAAGATTTTTTTTCAGCCAAGGAAAGCTACGAGATTTCCCACTTTCATCTGCATTTTTTACTTCAGAAAGGTAACATAATTTATTTCCAAAGTTTACTCTTGTAAAGTCACCTGTTTGTTCAACTTTAAGAGTGCACTGAGAGAGAAAAGAGTAATGAGCAGCACACTTCGTAGTAAACATCTCATGTTGTGTGTGAATTTTATAATTTTATTACCACAAATATATATTTCTGCATGATTTCGATATATTTTCTAGTCTGGCAACATTTGATAACGTCATTAGTTTATAGCATTGTTAAATAAAAATTAAATTGGAATTGTGTATGTGATCTCTTTTGGTGCAGATACGTCACATAATATGATCACTTTTTTTTTTTTCCTGTCACCACTTTCGCGTGAGGCAGTGAGCCTAGCCTGCCGCCTCTCGACGGTCTCGAGCTGAAAGAAAACGCAGCTGAGGTACGTTAGGCCTAATACTTAACCTATTTTTTCATAGTGATTCATCATGATTTTTCTGAATGTAAACCCCCAGAAACGAGATTGGTGAAATGCTATTCAAACTTCTGGGAGCATGGCATGGGCTGTACTGTATTAAGATTTGTCTTATCCGGCAACATTACATTTTTAACGTCTTTAATTTGATTAAAGTCTAACGTTAGCATTGTGAAATGACAGTAATTTAAAATGGTGTAATTTTTTGTATTTATTGGCGCGGTAGCCGTTTAATAATCTCTCGTTTTTTTCTCTTGCTTGCTGTTGCTGTCAGGGATTCTGAAACTTAGGACCCAGATGCAGGGTGAACAATGAAGACTTTATTAACACGACTCTAGACAGGGCACAACAAGGAAGTGACAAGGTGTGAGTTCAAACAGCAGGGCAGGGGACAGACACCACGATGACAGGCAGGGAGGACGACCACTGAGACCAGTCCAGGGAGACCATGAGCTTGCGGATGGCTTTGGAAGCAACACCAGGCAGGGCGATGGTGGGAAAACCCGGACAGGAACGCCAGGAACCTGAGACTTGATGTCCTCTCCCAGAATCAGCTCCAGTCTTGACTGCCCGGGATAAAGCGACAGTGGCCAAGGGAGACTCAGGACACAGGGCAGGAACCAACACAAGACACACACACACGACAACACAACAAAAGATAAACAAGAGCGAAAAATAAAACCTAAGAATAGGGAAACTGCAACTAAGTATCAGAAATCTAAAAAGGAAAACAAAAGAGATATAATAAACTGTAACAAACAAGAGGAGCTAGATAAATACTAGAAATGAAAGACTGGAACTAGAATCAAAGAAAAGTAAAAAACTAAACAGCAACTATGCAGGAAACTAGAGAAAGAAAAATAAGATCACTAAACTAGAGAAAACAAAACCAAAGCTAGAGAAAACCAAAAAGTAAGGCTAGGGAAAACAAAGCTAATAACTATAACTATGGCAAGAGTAACAGCAATCACAAGGACAAGATAAGCCAGACAATGAATGCACACAAACGCAACGAACCAGCACGGACATGAGGGAAAGTAGCACAATATAAAGGGACCAGAGCACATGAGGATCAGGTGAGCACAATTAGTGAAACAAGGACTAGACAATGACTAAACAAGGGGGCGTGGTAAAGGGAAACAAGGAGGCAGGACGAGAGGAACACACAAACAAAGACACAGCCATGTGCTCAAGCACAAGACAAACAAAGAAACACTAAACAAGGACAAAACAGACAAGACTGTCAGGGCAGGATCCTGACAGTACCCTCCCCCCAACGGACGCCTCCTGGCGTCCACACTGGGCAAAGGAAAAAGAGGTGGTAACAATTGGGAGGGTGGGCGGGGAACAAAACTGGGAGTACCAGGGCAGACAGGAAACCCGGGGGGCAGAACTGGGGAGGAAAATAATCCAGGAGAGTAGTTAGGGACTGACCAGGGAGGTGCTGACTTCGGGAACCCATAAGGACCAGGTAAAAGGGAGGGTGGGATGGGAGGGGTAGGGACAAAACTACGGGTCCTCCTGGGAACATGGGTTTGCTCTAATGGGTGGGGTTTGAAAGTGACCTTGGTGTCAGAAACAGTCTTAGGGAAAAGTTCTTGATTGGGGACAGATTTAGGGAAGAACTCAGGGACCATGACTGCATTGGCACGGAAGGTGGATCCTTGGGGAACAGACTCAGGAAACAACTTAACATTCCTCAAGACTTCAGGGACAGACACGGGACTTGACTCGGGAGCGCCCTCCTGGGCTGCACTGGCGAGTTCGGGGACTGGCTCATGTGCGCCCTCCTGGGCAGCACTGGCGTGCTCGGGGACTGGCTCGTGAGCGCCCTCCTGGGCAGCACTGGCGTGCTCGGGGACAGGCTCGCGAGCGCCCTCCTGGGCAGCACTGGCGTGCACGGGGACCGGCTCGTGAGCGCCCTCCTGGGCAGCACTGGCGTGCACGGGGACCGGCTCGTGAGCGCCCTCCTGGGCAGCACTGGCGTGCACGGGGACCGGCTCGTGAGCGCCCTCCTGGGCAGCACTGGCGTGCACGGGGACCGGCTCGTGAGCGCCCTCCTGGGCAGCACTGGCGTGCACGGGGACCGGCTCGTGAGCGCCCTCCTGGGCAGCACTGGCGTGCACGGGAACCGGCTCGTGAGCGCCCTCCTGGGCAGCACTGGCGTGCACGGGGACCGGCTCGTGAGCGCCCTCCTGGGCAGCACTGGCGTGCTCGTGGGCTGGAGCCCGCACTGGACTGTGCACTGGGATGACTGCAGGAGCGCACTCGACCGGCTCTGGGATGACTGCAGTGGGTTCTGGGATGACTGCAGTAGAGCGCTTGGCGGGTTCTGGGATGACTGCAGTAGAGCGCTTGGCGGGTTCTGGGATGACTGCAGTAGAGCGCTTGGCGGGTTCTGGGATGACTGCAGTAGAGCGCTTGGCATGCTCACTGGGCTCAGGAATGGCTGGAGCCGACACTGGACTGGGCTCAGGAACTGGAGCTGGAGGCGACACTGGACTGGGCTCAGGGGCTGGAGCTGGAGCCGACACTGGACTGGGCACAGGGGCTGGAGCTGGAGCCGACACTGGACTGGGCACAGGGGCTGGAGCTGGAGCCGACACTGGACTGGGCACAGGGGCTGGAGCTGGAGCCGACACTGGACTTGGCACAGGGGCTGGAGCTGGAGCCGACACTGGACTTGGCACAGGGGCTGGAGCTGGAGCCGACACTGGACTTGGCACAGGGGCTGGAGCTGGAGCCGACACTGGACTTGGCACAGGGGCTGGAGCTGGAGCCGACACTGGACTTGGCACAGGGGCTGGAGCTGGAGCCGACACTGGACTTGGCACAGGGGCTGGAGCTGGAGCCGACACTGGACTTGGCACAGGGGCTGGAGCTGGAGACGACACTGGACTTGGCACAGGGGCTGGAGCTGGAGCCGACACTGGACTTGGCACAGGGGCTGGAGCTGGAGCCGACACTGGACTTGGCACAGGGGCTGGAGCTGGAGCCGACACTGGACTTGGCACAGGGGCTGGAGCTGGAGCCGACACTGGACTGGGCACAGGGGCTGGAGCTGGAGCCGACACTGGACTGGGCACAGGGGCTGGAGCTGGAGCCGACACTGGACTGGGCACAGGGGCTGGAGCTGACAGATTCAGGCCCTCCTGGACCAACAGGTTAGGGGCCTCTAGAAGGGCATCTGACTTGCCAACATTAGCCTTCCTTTTCCTCCGCTTCTGAGGGCATGACAATCTGTACTCGACGGACTCTGGACTGGCAGGAGCGGACTCTGGACTGGCAGGAGCTGACTCGACTGGCTCTGGACTGGCAGGAGCTGACTCGACTGGCTCTGGACTGGCAGGAGCTGACTCGACTGGCTCTGGACTGGCAGGAGCTGACTCGACTGGCTCTGGACTGGCAGGAGCTGACTCGACTGGCTCTGGACTGGCAGGAGCTGACTCGACTGGCTCTGGACTGGCAGGAGCTGACTCGACTGGCTCTGGACTGGCAGGAGCTGACTCGACTGGCTCTGGACTGGCAGGAGCTGACTCGACTGGCTCTGGACTGGCAGGAGCTGACTCTACGGGCTCTGAACTGGCAGGAACGGCTGGAACTGTCTTGGTGGAAACAGAGACTGATGCAGCTGTCCGAGCCGCCCTTCTCCTTCTCAACCTTCGTTTCTCAGTAGGATTAAACAGAGGTTCAATGGCTTGACTCGATGAAGGAGGAAGAGTGAGGTCATCACTACAGACAGGCTCTGATGGTGTCAGGATCTGCCAATCCCCGCGATGATGCAGGTAATTGGAGAAGTTCCAGAAGTCCAGGACCCGAAGTTGTTCCATTTCCCACTGTGGTAGAGGGTCATCCAGACAGATGTTAAAAGCATCCTTTAGGGCTGCATCATCGTACTCAAGGCCCTTAGCCATAGTCCAGAAGAACTGGGCAAAGGACCGCACCTCCCGGCCCTGTTGGCGAAGAGATGCCACTCCCCGCTGGAGCGCCACCCTCTCCTGAGCAGTTGCTGGAGGAACAATACGGAAGCTCATCCTGCTGGGTCCAAACTGGCTGGTTCGTTCTGTCAGGGATTCTGAAACTTAGGACCCAGATGCAGGGTGAACAATGAAGACTTTATTAACACGACTCTAGACAGGGCACAACAAGGAAGTGACAAGGTGTGAGTTCAAACAGCAGGGCAGGGGACAGACACCACGATGACAGGCAGGGAGGACGACCACTGAGACCAGTCCAGGGAGACCATGAGCTTGCGGATGGCTTTGGAAGCAACACCAGGCAGGGCGATGGTGGGAAAACCCGGACAGGAACGCCAGGAACCTGAGACTTGATGTCCTCTCCCAGAATCAGCTCCAGTCTTGACTGCCCGGGATAAAGCGACAGTGGCCAAGGGAGACTCAGGACACAGGGCAGGAACCAACACAAGACACACACACACGACAACACAACAAAAGATAAACAAGAGCGAAAAATAAAACCTAAGAATAGGGAAACTGCAACTAAGTATCAGAAATCTAAAAAGGAAAACAAAAGAGATATAATAAACTATAACAAACAAGAGGAGCTAGATAAATACTAGAAATGAAAGACTGGAACTAGAATCAAAGAAAAGTAAAAAACTAAACAGCAACTATGCAGGAAACTAGAGAAAGAAAAATAAGATCACTAAACTAGAGAAAACAAAACCAAAGCTAGAGAAAACCAAAAAGTAAGGCTAGGGAAAACAAAGCTAATAACTATAACTATGGCAAGAGTAACAGCAATCACAAGGACAAGATAAGCCAGACAATGAATGCACACAAACGCAACGAACCAGCACGGACATGAGGGAAAGTAGCACAATATAAAGGGACCAGAGCACATGAGGATCAGGTGAGCACAATTAGTGAAACAAGGACTAGACAATGACTAAACAAGGGGGCGTGGTAAAGGGAAACAAGGAGGCAGGACGAGAGGAACACACAAACAAAGACACAGCCATGTGCTCAAGCACAAGACAAACAAAGAAACACTAAACAAGGACAAAACAGACAAGACTGTCAGGGCAGGATCCTGACAGTTGCCGCCTGAGGAATCAGACATTGAAGTTAAGCGGTCCGAGAAAACGCAGCTAGAGGTAACATAGCAGCTTTTAAGTTACGTTACTTAACATATTTTTAATAATTTCATGATTTTTCTGAACTTCTTTGTCTTCAAGCTGCAGAAATTACGTTATAGATTAACGTTAGATTGTTAATAGCCTAATTAGAAGTGCCATTTCCGACTTTTGGGAGCATATATTGTATTAATATTTGTCTTATCTGGCTAAATTACATTTATAACGTGATTTTTTTTTTTTAATTCAAAGGTCCAGATTAGCAGACGAACTGGGAAGGTGGTCCAAAAAAAAAAAACGATTGCCTCAATCCACACGTGGCATCATTCATCAGGGACTTCATTGAGTATGACTGGCAGAACAACTAATACCAGGTGAGACTTTTAATTGTTACCTTGAATACCTTGGAATAACTGGAAGCCAGTTTGGGTGGGTAGTTGGTGGTTGAAAGTCAGAGGTGGCCCGCAACTTGTCTATTAAAGGGATAGTTCACTTTAAAATTTACTCTCAAGTTGTTTCGAACCTGTATGAATTTCTTTCTTCTGCTGAACACAAAAGAGGATATTTTGAAGAATGTCGGTAACCAAACAGTTAACTGGAGCCAGTGACTTCCATAGTAGGAAAAAAAAATACTATGGAAGTCACTGGCTCCAGTTAACTGTTTGGTTACCGACATTCTTCAAAATATCCTCTTTTGTGTTCAGCAGAAGAAAGAAATTCATACAGGTTCGAAACAACTTGAGGTTCAGTATATGATAATAGCATTTTCATTTTAAAGTGAACTATCCCTTTAGGCTTGCCAAGCATCATTTTCAAATCATGCAGTTTTACAGCGTCAACACAAGGTGATTCAACAACACTGACATGAAAAACAGGAGGAACATTGTGTGACAACACCAGCCAGTTAGAATACTTTTCCATTCACAACTCACAAACATTTACCATAAATTTCACTGTTTTATCACTAACTGTAAACATGGTATTGTGGCAGAAATGTGGGATATTCATGTACAATTTTATAATATTATTCATGTAGACAGTTATTAAATATTAAAGTAATGGCAAATGACAGAAACCAATACTGTCTAATAAGAGTCGAGTTGCAACTCCATAAGAATATTTACATTTTATCTTTTAAAAATAGGTTATTTTTACAGATGTTACAGTTTGTGTTAACGAAAATAAATTTACATTTTACATCTTTATTCAAGCTATAAAATAAAGATGTGGGGGATGCTACTCCACAAACCACCAACAAAGCATATAAAAAAATACTAATATTTATTTAAAACTTTTATGTATATGTCATCAACCCATCTGTCTTGCTTTTAAACTTTTATATTAATAATGAATTTCTTCTTCTACAGGGTAGAAGACTCCAGCCCAGGAAGTCCAGGTCAAGTTTTAAAAGAATAATAGTTATGAAGAAAAAAAAACTTCTTGGAGAGAAACAATATTCAGGTTTGAAATCCTGCTGTTTTTAAAGGGATAGTTCACCCAAAAATGAAAATTGTGTCATCATTTACTCACCCTCAACCTGTATGAATTTCTTTCTTCTGCTGAACATAAAGAAAGATATTTTGAAGAATGTCAGTAACCAGACAGTTGATGGGTCCCATTGACTTCCATAGTAGGAAAAAAAAATACTATGGAAGTCAATGGGACCCATCAACTGTCTGGTTACCGACATTCTTCAAAATATCTTTCTTTGTGTTCAGCAGAAGAAAGAAATCCATACAGGTTGAGGGTGAGTAAATGATGACACAATAAAATGTTTTGGGTGAACTATCCCTTTAAATCATTTAATTTTTTTAGATTTGTAATTTTACCCAAACATTTGAATACATATTGATTGTTTTGTTTGCTCAGAAAAGTGTTGAAATGAAATGAATTGTTCACAGAGAAATGTTAACTTATTGAAAAAAATGTATATGTTCAGAAAATATATAGGTTTGAAATCCTGCTGTTTTTAAATCATTACATTTTTATCCATTTGTAATTTCATCCAAACATTTTAATAAATATTGATTGTTTTGTTTGTTCAGAAAAGTGTTTTTTGTATGTTCAGAAAAGTGATGAAATTAAATGTTCACAGAAAAATTGTAACATTGAAAAAAATGATGCTATACTATTTTTATTTTATGAATTTTTGAAATTAAAAGTGAGAAAATAAATGGCATTTGTGACAGTGTCTTTATTTTACAGTATACAAAATTAATGCAGTAATCCCCATTACAGTAGTAGTTATGAAATACAGTACTGTGATTATTACTGTAAAAAAAATTACAGTAATTTTAAAGTTACTGCGATTACATTTACAGTAAGAATACTGTGAAATGAAATACAGCAACTTACTAGCTAATTGCTGCCAGCAAGTTACTGTATTTTTCACAGTAATCTTTTTACAGTGTAACTCACCCTCACATCAACCTGTATGATTTGTTTTTCATTCATGGATCACAAAATGAGCGACAAGTTTAGCCTAAAGGAATAATCTGGATTCATTACAAGTTCAGTTCTCTTAACCCTTAAATGCATGAATGTTTGGCCAATCATTATTACATATTCGGGTCTTTAGCGACTCGGCTCTATATCTAACACGGATGGATCTCTACCTGTCGCGATAATATAAAACTCTCCTGATATTAGAGTAACAATTACAGAAGAATAAAATAAAGCATGTTTTGTTATCTTTTGGAGCTTGGAAGGGTTCAGTTTGAGCAGATGTTTTATACCATCACCACTGTCCTCATCAGAGCTCATTTCACAGTACACTCAGCATCTCGCTCATATTCACCCTCTGAAACATATTTAATCATTTTCAACATCTTCAAAATCAATATTTTGATCGCTGACTGTGTCTTCACCAGATCCACCATCAAGTGACAGTGACAGTAATATTTGATTGTGTTCAGTTCTTGCTCTGCTGTGAATCTGTCACGATCACAAATGAGTGTCTGTGGTTACCACCAGAGGGCACTCCATCGCGGACTGTCACTTCATCTAAGGACTACATTTCCCACATCACTCACTACCCGGACTTCCTTCCTGATTACATCCACCTGCACCCCATTACCTTAATAGCTCATACTTTATAAGCCTGGTCATGTCTGTCATTCATTGCGAAGTCTTGTTCTGTTCACACTGCAGTTCTGAGCGGTTTCCCTGGTTTCTTGTCTCTTGGTTTTGGATTTCTTGCCTGTTCCGTGGATTACCTGTTTGCCTGTCTCTCCTGTCTTGTTTGCCTGATTGGACTGGTTACCTGCTATGACCTCTTATTTCACAAATTTCTGTTTGTTGACTATGTGTGAATTACCCTTTAAAATAAAGCTGCATTTGGATCCTCAACCTTCTGTCTCAGAGCAGTACGTTACAAAATCACTGAGCCATTTCAAGTGTTGCTGATGATTCCTATTCTTTTGTTTTCTGCTTGCAGAAATGTATTAGTGAAACGTTACTTCATCATTGTGTATCAGACATTGCCACCCTGTGGAATAAAGGTGGATTGAACTTATTCAGTAATCAAAGATTCAATGAATACTTAAAGGAGCACGCCAACTTTTTGGGACTTTAGCTTATTCACCGTATCCCCCAGAGTTAGATAAGTCCATACATACCATTCTCATCTCCATGCGTGCCATAACTCTGTCTGACGCACCCACCGCTAGCCTAGCTTAGCACAAAGACTGGAGGTAAACGGCTCCAGCTAGCCTACTTCTCAATAAGTGACAAAATAACACCAACATTTTCCTATTTACATGTTGTGATGTGTAGGGGAGAGCGGGGCACAACCTAACGTTTTTCGACTTTCTCAGTTTGTGTAAATCCACTTAGGGTTCAGAGTATTTATTTTTTCCCACATTAATTGCACATGTCTAGAACAATTATGTGGTTTTGTTTCATTAAGACAGTGTAGACTTTTTTCTTTATTTACCCCAAAAGAATGAAAAGGAAATGTGACAACATGCCCCGTAGGTGGGGTACATTGTAACATGTGGTGGGGCTCAATGTAACATGACCAAATAACAGCTTAAAATGTTACCTGATATAATAAAAAAATATCCAAGACAAACTAAAATATTTTGTCAGCAAAATACAATTATTCACTTTTTTAAATAAATATACTCATTTTTGAGTTTGTCAACAAACACATCGCTAAATACAGCTAAACAGCATAGTTCAAAACATAATAATAATTAATAATTTCTGAACATTAACTCACAGTCATTATTCACCGTTTTCTCATGGTTTCTCAAAAGAATTCATAAAAGTATAGAATATAATGGCATATTTCACGCAGTGTTACAACACACCCCATCTGCGCAACTGGGATTTAATCGCGTCTCGTGTCTTCTGCTGGTAAGATCAGCATTAAAGAACAATCTCAACTGTTAAATGACAGATATAAGATTAAAATATTATCAGATTTGTCTTATTTTAAATAAACACAAAAAACAGAGATGAAAACTAAACTTAAGTAAGAAATTTACTTTTGCTATGGCTAAATAAATGAAATCTCCCAGAGATTTTTTAATTTTGGCGCTAATTTTTCTCTAAATAATGTTGATATGGCAACTAGTAAATACACTAAGTTTCGTCATTCTGGCATATGTGGAAAGTGTCAAACCATGCGTGTTACAACTAACCCCGCGTTAGGTTGTGCCCCGCGCTCCCCTATAGTTACATCGTGTACTAAGACCGACGGAAAATGAAAAGTTGTGATTTTCTAGACCGATATGGCTAGGAACTATTCTCTCAATCCTGCGTAATGATCAAGGAACTTTGCTGCCGTACCATGAGTGCAGCGGGGCAATGATATTACACAGCGCCTGAAAATAGTCCCCAGCTCTCTGTGCAAGCAGGTTGTCACGTTGGTTATGTTGACGGAAGTTAGCCTATTTTTAGGCGCTGCGTAATATCATTGCTCCGTTGCACTCATGGTACGGCACAAAGTTAGTTGATTATTACGCAGGAATGAGAGTATAGTTCCTAGCCATATCGGTCTGGAAAATCGCAACTTTTCATTTTCCTTCTGTCTTAGTACGTGATGTAACTATACACATCACAACATGTAAATAGGAAAATGTTGGTGTTATTTTGTCACTTATTGAGCAGTAGGCTATAGCTGGAGCCGTTTACCTCCAGTCTTTGTGCTAAGCTAGGCTAGCGGTGGGTGCGTAAGACAGAGTTATGGCAGGCACAGAGATGAGAATGGTATGTATGGACTTATCCAACTCTGGGGGATACAGTGAATAAGCTGAAGTCCCAAAAAGTCGGGGTGGTCCTTTAAAATATACTTACACTGTTACACACCTCAGGTCATTAGTGATCCTATCCAATTTTTACAAAAATGAATGAGAAAACAGGCCTTCTTTTATAATTTTGTTATATTGTTTTTAATGAATTAATCGAAGAATATTAAGAAGGTTGATGTCTAACTGAAAAAAATTAATGTAGGAGGGTAGTAAATGGCGTCCCGGGTTACTAAAGACATGAGGTATGCGTTTAAGGGTTAAAAAAACAGCTTTATAAAATAATGTCACATGTCAACAATTGTCTCATTGGTATCTTTAGATTCCTCCCAAGAAAAAGTATTTCTTAAAAAATGTAGCAAAGCTGATCTACAACATAACTAAAAACGCTCTAGAGCTATGCAAAAGCAACCTTTGAGCAAGTTTGAATGAAAGAACAGTAGAGGACAGAAGTCAGTAAAATGCTGTGAAATTGTAAAGGTGTGGCGGTCCCTCACCAGCTTCTTCCTTATTTCCTTTCAACCACAGTCAGTGAGTAGGATTTATCGAGCCTCTGCATGGATCAAAATTCTCGTGAGAGAGAGGAGCCATTACAGTTCCAGCGTGTGAGGTGCTTTTGACTGATCCATTAAGGTTTGATGTGAGATTTAATGAGACCGTCTCTATGTCAGGGTCTGGGCCTTCCAGCAAAAGCACTAGGCGGGGATTAAAAAAGAAATACAAAGCGCTAGAGGCAGAGAAGTTCACACTCGAGATGCAAATTCAACTGGAATGCCTGAATTCGAAAAGCACAATCTCCTAACATCCAAAGTCTGTCATCTAACTCTCAAGCGGTTCCACGTTTGTCTAAGATTTTCCAGTCTTAAAATCAGATCTGACAATATTTCCATCTAATGCCACAGTCTCCATCTCCAGCTGGCAGAAGAGCAGTAAATGAAAGAGAGGCTTCGCATAGTCACATTACACTTTATCTTCAAAGTGCCATAAGAGCCCAGATGGAAGAGATCTTGTGTTTTGATTGAAATCATCTCATCTCGGCCCATCTGTTTGCTTCCAAGCTTCAACCTCCAGCATGTGTTGCCTTATGCTAGAAGGAAACTCAAAAGATTGTTGCAAGATAGTTCAGACTTCATGTTTTGCCAAATTTGAATATTTAAACTGACTCAACAAGGTTACATTCGAGAACCTAAGAATCAAAACACACGGATAGCATGCGTCCAGGTTGTTGTTGATCAAGAACTTGGGAGTCATCTCCATGGACACGCTCGGACGGAAGCCCATCGAGTCAGCTGCAGTGAGAACTTAGCTGTCTCACCCTCTCCCACTAACCAGCTGTCTAACCAACAGCATGAAGCCAGAACGATTCGCTTTTTTTCTCCCTTTTGCAATGCACTACATGAAGTTTGGAAACTTTGTCCCTACAGAAAAGGCCAGGAAATGAGAATTGAGTTCCTGAATAAACTGGGCTATAGCCTGTGCAAATATCAGCAGGGTGACAACATACCCTTTCTCTCCGAGCAATCCATTTAAATAGCTTAGATCTCTGGTTTCGATAGCTATAGGGAGCGTTTCAAAGCCTCAAGGAAAAAAACAAACATTGGGCCAACAAATGTGCGTGGAAGTCCATTCTGACTGCTATTGTAATGCCCTTGACCACTGTTTTTTACCAACTGCTGTCTAGTACACCTGCCCGCTGCTCTGCCAGATTTTCGAATTGTTTACATGCATGCAAATCAGTTTTTATGCAACCTTTTGTTCACTCATAATCACACAACATCAATAACTGTCATCCAAAGCTTGAAGAAACAACTCACACAACAGCGCATCAAACTTGTCAGCGACGGGTATCGGAATTATTTATTTATTGGGACTTTTATAGTTTTTCTGGCACTCTTTATTAGGTTCATCAAATTTCTCAGGAGAATCTCGCCTTGAGAGACACAATATTACTGATATTCGCACTCATCCATCATCGTGGCTTGACAACGTGAAAACACAGAGACCTTGAAAGTAATTACTCAATAATGTAGTTACTGCTGCCTAATGTGAGGGACTCAAAACTGAAGCTCAGGGCGCTTCTGATGAAGGTTTTAATCACAGGCGAAGGGAGCGGTGCTCGCAGACTGACCTGCCTTTGGGGTCGCCAAACATTAGGCGGGATGGAGTGTCTCTCTATATTGTCGGATGAGGTGAGTGGCAGCGCATTGGAAATGACGGGCGTCCCTCCCAGTCCCTTCGGACATGACCCCACTCCTACAACGGTCAGCCCTGGTAAATGTATGGCGTGGGTGGCTGGAGCACAAAGGTCTGTTTCTAATTCTGTGTGGATCGCTTGGTCCTGCCAATGAATGTCCCTAAATGCCAAGTATCTTTAAATGGGTTGACCATATCACAAATAAACAACTTCATGTTGCGGACAAAGACTTTTGGAAGTGTGAAATGTTTGAATGGAGATGTATAAAAGCTTAATGTTAATAACTTAAATGTCTGTTCATATTGCATGTTTGATTTAGGAGTCCCGCATCTAATTTAGGATCTATATGCCTATGATTAATGACCCTGTACACCCACCTCAAAAGTGAGGGATATAAAAACACCCCAAACACAGTGAAATAAAGAACCTGTAAGAGAAAGAAAGACCACATAATTTAGTATGCAAAACTATAGAAATACCAATTAATAAATCATGTGGATAATCACGACAGTTCCAAAGAAGACAATACAAAATCACTGTCAAATCTGGAAGTTGATATTGTACAATGACTACTGACGCTTATGAGTAACTAACAATCAATGCAAGACTATGGAAATTTTTACTTCACATGCAATAAAACCCACTTAACTGTTGCAAAATACTTGTATTGTATGGCCTCAAGTTTATTGCTTTTATAATATGACAGCAAAAGCAATATGACAAAAGACACCAATGTTCAACAAATACTGATATTATTGACAATAATACAGTTTATTAGAATAACCGTAGAGTGTTTACGGTTGCAAAGCAATGTAGCAACTTTTATCAAATTCAACTGATGTGAGGTCATGTGCCAATTCTAGTTTTTTTACAATGGCTTTGAAAGTGTTTCATTGAATCAGAATCTTTTTGGGGAAAATGCACAACTTCAATCACTTCAATGGATTGTGAGGTCGAATGAATGAATGAATGAATGAATGAATTTTAATGCAGAATGTGAATATGCTGGTGGACCTATTTCAGCTGTTTTACAACTTGTCTCCATAAACAATAACATTGCTTAACCAATCTGAATTTAAAGTCTGAATGGGCAGCCTACCTGTAATCGATGGTCTTGTTGGCTAAATATTCGCCTTACCTTTGTCGCCGCAGTAAGGCGTAAAAGGAGGAATCGCCCAGATGAAATGCTGCCTTCATGTGCTATCGGAAATTTCATAATTCCCACTTCTGAAGGCATATTTATGAGAGTGTTCAAGTATTTTGTTGTCAGAAAGAACCGGAGTCATTGGGGACACCAGGTTTATTCTTGCCTATTTGTTTGGGGAAATCTTATTAGGCAAGGCAAGGCAAGTTTATTTATATAGCATATTTCATACACAATGGTATTTCAAAGTGTTTTACACAGAAAAGGAATTAAAATATTAATAAGGAATAAAAAATACAACCTGAATTGCTAAGTTTAAAGCCAAAACAATAGGCCTATTTAGTGTCCCATTCATTGACAACCATAAACATTCACCACGATGTCTAGATAGTCAGCTTGCTTACGATTCGGGAATTTCAGTCAAGTACAGGTTATTTCTAATAGTGCCATAACCACCATAGACATTGTCCCCTCCAATAATTAAAAATGGTCAAATTGTCCCCCCCAATATTTGAAATTCTTGCACTACATTACGCAGCGCTCTGTACAGCCCCGTTTCCACCGAAATTACCCGGAACAATTTGTACCAGAAACTTTTTTTACAGGAACTTTTTCCCCCAGACCTGCTACTGTCTGCGTTTCCACTGCGGTCTAAAGTACCGTGAAGATTAGACAAATTAGTCCAGAGACGTGGGACTACGTGCGACTGCTCCTCCCAGTCAGCGACGGACAGTATCCATTTTTATGCGATAGTGTCTGCAACAATAACAAGTATGGAGGAGATGCAAGCAGCGCTGCTTTTGCTAGTTATGTATTGGTTTACTAAATATGTAATTAACAAAACGGCGGAAAAGAGACGAGCACTGATACTAAAGCGTATTCTGAAAGCTCGTAAAGCTAGATTTAAAATAAGACAACGTATGTTATCAGCTATCACGGACATTGACCGTGAGATGGCTGAGACAACACGAGCCATCGGACAGAAAGAGCAAGGCTGATATTTACTGAACGCAGAACGAACCTCGCAAGACTTTAAAAAATGCTGGTTGAAATAAAATGCTGCGTGAGCTCAACCGATCAGCATGTTCAGCACCCAAGTCCCACCCCCGAAAGTTCCCGAACTTTGAAAAACTACCTCGCAAGCAGGGCCGTTTGGAGGTGGAAATATTTACCTGGAACTTAATTTAGACCCTGGTTCCTGCGGTCAAAACACACCTGTACCACCCCAAAGTTCCTAGTTCCTGAGGAAAGTTCCTGCGGTGGAAATGCGGCTATTGTTGTTGTCAGGATGACAAAAAAGTTTAAAAGTTGCATTTTAGTCTGGTCTGCCTCAGCGGTCTAACAGCGCTCAATGTTAAAATGATTGAGATGGCCAATCAAATTAAAGTAGGCGGAGTTTAACGGTCACAGAATCAAAGCACGATTTCCAGTGCAAAACATCAGTTTAACACTGAAAGAAAGTGAGGCAAGCGAAACGTTGAACACATCTGAACTGTTTTGTGATAGAAGTTAAACGACAGACAGTAGCATCTAGTGATGCAAACTACTCAACTTTGTCTCAAATATGGCCGTTTTGAATTGAAAATATGCATTTATGTGATTCATGTCGTTCCTAACTGAGTGTGAAGAGACAAGAAACCTTTCATGTTTTTGAAATTGGCAGACAAATAAAAGTACATATGTGCATATTGTTACAAGTAGACAGGAGGCAGACACAGATGTTAACAGGAATGGTAGTTTATTGACCACAGTAGAGCATGGGAAGTGGAGCAGGTGAGTAAACCGGTTGATGGTAGATAGGAAGGTGATATGAGAGGGAGAGTTACTGTCTTTTGTATCGAAGGTAGAATGACGCTGGAGCCTGGAGGTTTCTGGAGACTGGAGATCGCTGGAGGACAGAGAGACGGACAGGAACACACCCACACAGCAGACAGGAAACACGGAAGGAGGGATACACCCTGGAGACAGGTAGTATCGCTGGTAGAGTCCTTGAGGTAAGCATAGGTAGCAGTATATGCGAACAAGACCGTACGTGGAGTGCTGTGTGCGTGTGCTTCTTGTAGTGCTGGTGATGAGTGCCATGATGAGGTGCAGGTGATAGTCATCAGTACTCTGGGGATGGAGTGCGCTGTGATTGGTGGAGGGTGGAACCTGACGTGTCTGTGACACATATTTGAATGCGAATTAATTAGTGCTGGGCAATCAATTAATCACGATTAATCGCATCCAAAATAAAAGTTTGTGTTTACATAATATATTTGTACTGTGTATAATTATTATGTATATATAAATACATACACATGCACGTATATATTTCAGAAAAAATATGTTATATTTATATTTATATATAAGATAAATTATATATATACAAAAAAATATATATACAGAATATACATGCAAATATTTCTATATACATGTATATACATAATAATTATACACAGTACACACACATATAGTATGTAAACACAAAGTTTTGTTTTGAATGCGATTAATTGATTGCCCAGTTCTAAAATTAAAACATTAATAGTTTAAAATGAATTTTTCCCAACTAGAATTAGACCTAGAATTTCATTTACTGTTCTGTTTCTGTAGGCTTTATCACGGTATATTTTTACCTTGGGCAATTGTAATTAATGCTGCCTTCACATGCTATAGTAATGATCGTAAATACGAGTTTCTTAGTTAAAATTTGCCTTCAAGTTCTCAGGGCAAAATTTTAAATGCGATGAGATCGTAATCACGACTTCAGAAGTGGGAACTAATTTCCGATAGCATGTGAAGGCAGTGATAATATACATTAGTCATTAGTGTGTACAAACAATAACTTCATTATTTGAAGCAGAGCGTTTGATTGGACATATCTGTCTAGTGCAAGATGAGTCATCAATACTCTTGTTCTGTTTTCTTTTTAAGAGTGAGACTGAGCGTTTAAAATGAGTATTCTGCTAAAAAATACTTCTTTTTTTACTATTTGTAGTAGCTATACACTCATATTCTACATTTTCTCATATACAACTATTATTTTGATTATATTGGTGAGTTACTATCCTTTTATTGGATTGTTTTACAGCTTCGAGATTACATGTTATAGCCTTTGACTGAACCTGTCAATTAAAACAGTTTGATTGTACTCGAAGATTCGGGTAGCCTTAATTAATTCTAAAAAGATGGAATGATGAAAACATATTCTGGATGTTATAATGCAAAGCTCGCAGACTCGCAGTGCAGTAACTCTAAGTTCAGTGGCGCTGCGGTTCAGCATTAGGACCCGGGGAGGCAGAGCGCAGTGACAGCGCGTGGACAGATCTGCTTTACCGCACACGCACCGCATCAGCAGCGCGTGAGAGCGCGGCAAAAAGACACTATCCACCGGTACACTCCGGTGCTCGACTCTTTTTTTTCCCGTGTGGCTGAACTGCCATAAACTAAAGCTCACCTTGTTTCCCAGCGCATCTAAATAAACCCCAGCTGCTGGAAAGTTACACACGGCTCCTTGGAGAGATGGAAGAGTAGTTGCACTTCTGTTCTTGGAATTATCAAGCATCGTCTGCGATCAGGAAAAGTGGGTAAGATGTTCTCTTTTCATCATTGAGCTTTACTTTGTGCACTGAAGCCTCTCAGTCAACCAGAAGAATGCCGTGCATTTTGGGTGTTCCGATCTGAAGTTTAATGCAAAGTGTGCAATTCAGTGCATGGATGAACTTTCCATTGGTCATGTATTGCATGCAACAGAGAAACATTTAGAGCGAAAACGCATATTTGACAGAAGCTTGTGAAGTGCTGTAATGTGTTAAAGTAGTATCAGCTTTATGCGGATGGTCTCATGCTGCATTCAAGACAGTTCATTGCATTGGAAGAAAAGTGTGATTTGAAAGGTTGCATGCAATAGTTTGATCAGAGGCAGTTGTGATTCCATTTGAAAGTCTTATTGCATCTACAGTGGAAGTGAACCACAGACTCTTTGGCCCTGAGATCAGAATTTTGCTTAGACTTGCATTGAGCAGAACGGTGGACTGCTGAAACAGCGTACAATCACACAGCTTATTGGTGATCAGCCGTTCTGTAATCTTTTCCTCTAAACAAATGAAACCCCAACAGACAGACATTATTGAAGCTTAGGCATGGACTTTTCAGAATAGTGACTGTCTAAAAGTATTGTAATTTGGGCTTTAATCAATTTGAATCCATTTGAAAATTCAATGTCTGATATATAGCCTAAATATTATGATTTTTTAAAGCTATTTAAACAGCATTGCACTCTGTCTTGAGCTCATGAAATTGGGAGCTGACTCTGGTGCTGAAAGCATGCATGTGTTTAACTCATTCAGAGAAAGCCTGCTTTGAGGTTGAAATCTTGTTTATAATCAGCAAGGTAGCAATCTGATATATACGTCAACCTATTTTCGAGCTATTAAAATGGGCTCAGGGTCTGTAAAAGCCCAGACAGAGCATGAGAACAGTCCTCATTGTATGGAAGTGAGAGCTGTCCCCTGCTGAAAGTTTCAAAGCACAGCCAGGTGTGCCCGGAATACATAAACATATTTTTAACGGGTAACGTCCTTCATAAATGTATGAAATGGAGAATACCTCCATGAATTAATCATCTCTCTCAACGTGCCGCGTTTGTTTAATCCGGTGATTGTAATATAGTCTTTTGTACTGTGCTGCGCTATGCCCAAGAGAAATCAACCCTGTGGTTTTTCAATAAAGCTGAAAATATTTCAAATTGCAAAATGCATGACCCGGTACAGTTCATTGTATATGTAATCAAGCCTCAATTAAAATCGATGGCGAAGACGTTGAGCTTTGCCATTTGAGAGACTTTCTCAATCACGGTGAATGAAAAGCATCTTCATCAAAGATCAACATTCATTTTCTTTGTAAGAGTATGAAACAATTTGTGCTTTCGGAAAAAAAAAAAAGTGAGACAGATGCCTCCAAAGTGATTGTAAAGCCTCTCATGACATTTGCATGTGTGTGCATGTGTGAACCACGCAAGACATACGGTCTCCAAGGTATCTGGGCTGTCAATTTGATCTCATTTAGCATTGTTATCCAGCCAGGTGCTGTAATTTAAAATTCAGCGTTCCAGCACACTCTTCATTTGATGATAAAGTACTTTTTGGTGGCCCTTTTTTTGGTGCCTCTCTAGGGGTCCTTTGGCAGCCCAGTAAAGTGTGACTAGTTTTAAGTCCTATGAATTGTATTACTTGTGGGTTTCCATTAAAAACTGAATTTGAGGGTCCTGAAGGAAGCAGGTGGACCAGTGGTCTGTAAAATACTCTATTTCTTGCTTGTATCTGGGCTCTTTAGGTGGCTGGACCCATGCGTGACCTCCATAATGTCATGTGATTCACCTCAGTGAGTTCTTCTCTGGCATGCCAATTTCTCGACAGTGTTGCACGATAGACAGTTCTGGACCATAGCCAAAGTCGCTAGATTGCCATCTCTTCTACTATCTCATTTTTTTCCTGTTTTTAAGTCCGCAGGAGGTCTGACAGGAAATGCGTGACGGAACAGACTTTGCTTGGCTGGTGGTGTTTGGAAATATCATTTTGTAATCTGACATACACTACGCGGCCAAAAGTATGTGGACACGCCCTTATAATTGAACGAGTTAATCTGGGTCCTTTAATTCTAGATAAATCTTAAGGCTATAGTATGCAATAGCCACTCTGGCGTAACTATTTTAAAATATTTATAATGCATTTTGAGTTAATATTGTGTAAAATAAGTTCAGTTCAGCAAGTTTCTTGTTTTGTACTATAATAATCAAAAGTTTGTAGTCTGTAAGGTTTTTAATGTTTTTGTCTCTTATGCTCACCAAGGCTGCATTTTTTTTTTAAATACGGCAGACCAATACATTGGTGAAATATGATAATATGTTTTAAATGTAAAAGCTGAATTTTCAGCATCATTAGAAATCCTCCGGATCCTCCAGAAATCATTCTAATATGATGATTTGCTGTTCAAGAACCATTATTATTATCAGTGTTGAAAACAGTTGATCTGCTATTTTGTGTAAACCAATATTTCCTTAATAAATACTCAAAAGACTCAAAAGAACAGCCTTTAAAATGTATTCAAAATGCATACATTTAGCTTAATTTCTTTAGTAACAATGTAAAAGTCTTTACTGTGACTTCTGATCAATTTAATGTATCCTTGCAGAATAAAAGTATTAATTTCTTTTTCAATTTTGAATGGCTGCTATCATGATCACCATTGGCCAGTCATGACCACTCTCGGGATAGTTTATAAAACATTTTATTAATGTAAATGGAGTGTACATAGGTTTGGTATTGGTGGACAAGAGCTACGCTGCTGCTGCTGCTGCAGAGCAAGTACAACTTCTGCTAAATGCTCAGAACATAGAAAGAGAAAGAGAGAAAAAGACCCTCCCTTAGCAGATCTAGGCAGGTGGTGCTGGGGAGGTGGAGGGCTAGAATAAGAATTTGCATTGCGCGCAGACTTAAGCTTGGTGCATACTCCACAAGAACAAAGAAATTTGTTTGTTTTCTCGAGGTGGCAAGAACAAAGTACAACTTTAAATTTCTGTCCAATCACACAATAGTTCCATGACACCCACAAAAAAAAAGTTCTGCTCAGATGATGTGTCGAGAACAAGCTGCGAGACGTCAAAATTACTATTTTGTCATTTTGTTCTCGCAGCCTTGGGAGCGAGAACTTTTTTCTCTGTTCTTGCAGAGTATGTAATGGCCTTTACTGTATTCATTTGGATGCGTCGTGGTTATAAAGGGAAGCATTAATGGGTACGTGAAATCGATTGGCTGTGGAAGTTACATAGAAACAACCAATCATAACAAACATTTCTAGTGCTTGAAGGTTTTTCAGGTATTTCTATTTCATTTATGTGTTTGTTCTATTGCAGTTTACTTATATAACTTTTTTTATCACAGTTTATTTGTCTTCAGTAAGCTTTAGATGTTTTTTTAAGCCTAGTTTTAGTTTTTTTAAATGATATTGAAAATCGTGATTAGATTTCAGTGGTATCAAAAATGTTGATATCACAAAAACCTAAGCAAAAAAAGCAAAAATAAGCAACAACAAAAAAAGCAAAAAGTACTATATTGTGATTATATTTTGTTATCGTGAAATTAAATTACTCATATCGTGATTTTGGCCATATCGCCCACCCCTACCCACGCTAGCCAATGAGAGCGAGCAAGTTTCACCAACCGGATGTTGCATGCTTCCATAGCTGAAACTTGGCAGCCACAAACATGCCACGGAAGTGGAGCACTGAGAAAGATCACATACATTCTTTGTCCTCTACATAATTTTTCTTCTCGTAAAACAAAACTCCTTCAATCAAGGAGTTGTAACAAATGTTCTGTATTGATTCTATGAATGAAAAGAATAATATAACGGTTGAAACGGTGAAAACGCTCTGATGTAAGACGTCTGCTGAGAGAGACAAATTACAAGGTTTTTGCTGACACAATTACTCCATTTACGCGTAAGCTTGTGATACAGGAGTCAAAAAACACAATCGTCTTTGTAGTGACAAGAAAGAAGAAAAAATAAATAAATTCTGGCAAATTATATCACATGTAGATGTAGATGTGTGTATGCTCACAACATGTCGGTATATGTGAATGTGAGGCAATATGTAAAGCGCTTTGGATGGCCATGGGTCTGTTGAACGCGCTATATAAATGCGGTCCATTTACCATATGCTAGCAAAAAGAAGTAAAAAGTCTTTGCATGTGGTACTGGAAAAGGTAATCAGGCCATTTTACTGCAATTTGTTGCATTTTATGTGTAAAAGTGGCTAATTATAGAGAATTATAGATGATTGTGTGCAACGTTTCTTTCTGTGTTGACAATGTCCATAAAGAAATCATTTTCTTGTTGCAAACACGTTCTTTGCACAAAACAAAATGAACCTCTGATGGATGAAAACGGACAATTTTATGTTAATCTCACTTCCGTAGCATGTGGTTTATGCCCATAAGTCGCTGGTTTGGGGATCAAGGGTCGGAAAGCAAGAGGTGGTTCTTGAGCGAAGGAGTGTGAACATGAATTGTATCATAATTCAACACCTGCCTGCGCTTGCATCCACACCAACACGGCCGCCATGCCCCTTGCCACTTCCGAACCGTTTCTGTTGCCCTTTTCTTGGATAAACGCACGCAATCCAGAGAGGAACGCAACTTCAGCCCTTACTGCAAATCTGAAGCTTATCACTGAAATTGGATTTTAGCCTGCGTGCTGCAGCCAATGGGGACGTGCTGATACGGTCTGGCCCTCGACCGTGGGGGTTAAATATCGTACAGCGCCTAAGGAGTTAGAATTGGAAATGGAAATTTTGCAGTTCCACAAAAGCGGTGCGCACTGTATGGTCTGTTCTCAGGAAATGACTGGTTATCAGCGGACTTATCGTTGAACAACTGCAGACCTGAATAGCCTATGGCTGTTAATAAATCTCTCTCTCTCTTTCTCTGCTCTTCACTCGCTCTCTGTCTTTGGGGAATTGTGAAGATAGATTATTTGTTGCGCATGTGGATGTGATCAGATGTCCTCTGGGTAGGTTTGCTTGAATTGTTTCCTGTCTTGTAGTGCTGTCCGCAGGCAGCCCCGTGTGTGTGACAGATGTCAGAGACCTGGTTCCGTGACCCTTGTGTAAGTGTGTAATCTGGTGGGAAGACCTGACAGGTCGTAGCCCTCACACTGCCACAGAGAAGAGTCACACGTTCTATCAAGACCTTAAACAAACAGAGTGTTACCTCAGTGTTCATTGTGAGATTTGGCCAGGTTGTTGTGGTTAAATAATACACCCCTACACATTCTCCTACTTTAGGCAGCATTTGCTATGTCCCTGACCCCAACTATTTCCTAAAAATGTATTCAGTCTCATGTCTTTTTTGAAAGCAGTCTCTTATTCTTAATAAGGCTGCATTTAATTGAAATACAGTAATATTGTGAAATATTTTAAAATGTAATTTATTCCTGCGATGGCAAAGCTGAATTTTCAGCATCACTACTCCAGTCTCTAGTGTCACATGATCCTTCAGAAATCATTCTAATATGATGATTTTGCTGCTCAAGAAACATTTATTATCATCATCAATGTTCAAAAACAGTTGTGCTGCTTAATATTCTTGTGGATATCTTTTTAAGGATTCTCTGATGAATCAAAAGTTCAAAAGTTCACATTTTATTTGAAATATAATGTCTTTACTGTCACTTTTGACACATTTAATGCATCCTAACTGAACAAAAGATTTCTTACTTGATCTTACTGATCCCAAAACTTTGGAATGATCTTTTCCATCCAAATGGTTCATAGAGTCTGTGAACACAAAAAAAGAGAATGCATAGAGAAGGCTAAAAAGAACTATAGTGCTTTTTGTTTGCAATTCTTGAATCACATAGAGTTTATTAGGCAGGTAATGATATCTGGTCATGAGACACATGAGAACCAATGATGCTTAACATTAATAAAGTCAAATATATGGCTCTTATTACTTTTGTAGTCCATTTCAGAGCTTTGAGAGGAAGATCATCAGAATATAGCAAATCACACAAATCACAAAAAGCTATTATTTAAATCCAAAGGACTAAGGGCCCTATTTTAATGATTTGAGCGCATGGCGCAGGTGCGTCCGAATCCACTTTTGCTAGTTTAATGACGGAAAAAACGTTTGGCGCGCCAGGCACACGCTCCAAAAAGGTTGTACCTAGTCTCTTAATGAGTCATGGGTGTGATTTGGGTGATAAACCAATCAGAGTCTCATCTCCCATTCCCTTTAAAAGCCAGTTGCGCTTGCACCATGGCAGATTCACTCTTTACATGGCGGAAATTGCGAGCGGAAAGACTGAACGCTTTTCTAGAGAGGAATCCTTTTTTTTTTTATATATATATTTAGCATGTTTGTGTGCTGCTGGGTGTACCTGTGTGTGTAATAATATGAGTGTACGTGTGTTGTGTGTGCCTTTAAATAACACAAAAAATACTGTGCGATAGACTTTAGACCAGGTTTTTGTTGGTCAATGGCGCAGTCATTTTCAGTTGCCTCAAAATAGCAACACACACCTCGTTTCAGACCAGCACCCCCATGGGCGAACAGAAGGGCGCGAGTGCATTTGCTATTTAAACAACGCACTGGACGTAAAAATTGGGTATATGATAGAGCCCTATAAGTCGTTCGGCCCACTTCTATGGTGCGTTTTTGGATTATTTTTTCCTTTTTTTGAGCATACTCAAATAGTGAAGCATGGCACTAGCAATGGGTTTCGATTCCTGAATGTGTATTAAATACATACCTTGAAAGCTAATTGCATTAATGTATATTTTTGGCAGACATAGTCACTATGAACTGTCACAGTCACTTTCTATACAAAGGAAAATAGCAGCTTACATGTTTGGAATGACATTGTGGAAATAAACGATGACAAAATTGTAATTATTCCTTTAAACACTAACCATTGTAGAAATGAAAATTTTTGAACGTCACATTATGAAATGCAATGCAATTAATTGTAAATATATACTAATGAATGAATTCATAGAAATGCATTTAACAAATGTTAATACATTTCTCGTTTGAATTCTCTAGCCTGACATATCTTAGTCATTATCCGCTTGTTTTTTATTGTAGCCTTTGACTAGCCCCGCAGCATCACCGTGAGGGATGTGACTGCAAAGTCATCACACTAAGCATTGAGAATATCATATCAGCATCAGCGGACACCCTGCAAGCACTAATGATTCAGAAAAAGAAGTCCCCGTTTTTTTCATTTGTATCCTCAGCCGTGTGGTGTTTCATAATTTAGCAGGTTTTAATGTCATAAAACAGCTTGGGGCTCAGCGGGGGATTGGGGAGATAATTGGGGTGTTTTTCATCTTCACTGGTTCTTAAATGTGCTTTTTAAGTCAGGACTTTCCTGTGGCCCATGTGAAGTACAGCCAGCGCTTCTCATGTCGGTCTCTGGAGGGGGAGGCGGGTGGGAAGGGAGGGGGTCTTTTCAGGGGGTCACTTCAGTAGGTGCTTTTCTCTTTCTACAGCCAGGCACAGATTGAAAGAAGCCACTCTCATTCTGTCTGGCATTAAAAATGTCAGTTTTACCATAAAAATGGAGATTATTGTAATGCAGTTTCGGCACAATGAACAGTGCAGTTACGGACTAGTTGTGCATGATGATGTTGAATGTTGCGAATGTGCTTATAATTGCAAATTTTTAGAGTTTTCTAAACTGCTTGTTTGGTTCTGTAAAATTACATGCTGCTCTGAGTAGTTTTAATGGGGTCATGACATGAATTTTTAAAATTATTTTAATTAATTATTATGTTCCTTGAGGTTCACTTATACTGTTAATAAAGTTGTTGCCCCAAAAACAAACAATCATATAGGTGGGAATTTTTTTTTTTCAACCTTCATTCTGACCCTCTGTCTGCATGATCTGTTTTTAAGGCACGGCTCCTTTAAGGCTTGTCAGTAAACGGCCACTGTTATGATTGGCTAACATCATTTCATGGGAAACAGTATCAACACCCACTCGCTATTGCACGTGAGTAAGTGTCCATATAAAACTGTCACATGTTCATAAACCGTCTGCTATCATAAACTACTTCATCTTTTAACAAGAGTTTTGTTGCGAACTCTCCTTTGCACTGTGCCTCGTTTACAAATCAAAATGCTCCGAACAAACATAGTTCTCAAACGTGATCTGAGACACCATTCAACAAACTATCCACTTGTTCCAGATCCTTCTTTCTGTGGAGACAAGCGAATTTTCTTTCACTCTTCCATTTGTCCTGTTGTCAACAGACTCAAGCGCGTTAAGTATGTCAGAAACCGAATGCGCATCTGTATACTGTATCCAGTGTAGACAGCGTCAGTGATTATAATGGGTTTTATTTGCTTTTGATGCGATGCGACACACCCATCAAGTGTAGGCAAGTGTCAGTCGTTAAGCAAATGAATGCCAGTGGGCGGGGCCTATGGTGTGTCTTGCTCTGGAGGTAAATGTATTTGCCCCTGTGACGTCACAGGGCACCCAATATCAAAACAGTTTTTGGAGCTTGATTAAAAAAAGGTTATAAGTTATAAGCCTATAGGTTATAATTTTACCCCAATATTCAGCATACTGACACAAAATGATAACTGCAAATCCAGTTGTTCAGTTGTTTTTGTGAATTGCAGCAATCCATTAGCTTCTCTTTTCTGTAGCTTTCGGCAGTCTGTAAAAATATACCTCAGATTTCTTTGTACAGTCAATCCCAAAGATTTGTCCCATTTTAGATGTTTTGTGTGTTTTCACGCCGAAAACCAATGCTGCCGCATGGTGACGTCAAGCGCATACCCTCTGTATACGGCTTGGGATGCAAATTTCTGACATTTTTTTCACCCATTTTAGTAAATTAATAGTAAAATCTATATTCATAGCACAAACAGAGTTTGACAAAACAGTATTTTGCTCATTGTCGCTTCCTGCAGAACACCTTATGTGTTGTTTGTACTGCTATGTGTCTTTTTTGAGAACACATTGAATGCCGTCTGCAGTGGTTCGTGCTTCACGCCACAGTTAATGTTTCAAACGAGGCTAGACAGCATTTCTAGGATGATCACTTTATATCATCCCAGGATTTATATAAATGGTATGGTATATACCAGGACCGTGGTAGAATGCCTTTGAAATTCCAGTTCAATTCCTAAATTTGTACTCAGATAGCAGAAATGTGGCCGATATATTAAAGCCGATAAATAATGGATTATTTCCTTCAGCAGAGACATTGGGAAATTGTTCTTAATGGTGAGACTTTTGATTTTGTAATCAGGCTCTCAAAAATTATATAAAAAATATATTGGCCAATATATCGGTTATCGGCTTTCAAATATAAAGAATTATCAGTTATTGGTGGCCAATTAAATTCAAATTCATGATTTGAACAGGGACCAATTCTTTCTGTTTTACTAACTGTTAACATACATGACAGAAATATACTATAATTAGATTCAGTCATAACTTTGATTGATAGAAATATTGATTTATACAGGCTTATCCGTAATATCAGTAGGTTATTAGCGGCAGTCCCATAATTTCCAGCCATCCATACCCAAATTCATGCCCATGACATTTTTGTATGCCAGACTTTTTCTCAGAGTAAATATTTGCTTATCAACTTTGCCTTTCTTATAATTAATGGAGAACGCAACGAATACACAATAGCTCTGCCAACTGGCGCTCATGGATGTCCTAACTGCTGCAATAACAATCAACTGTCATAATAGCAATGCACCGAACATTAACTCCGAATTATAATGACAAACACTGTTTTCCAAATCCTAACTAGCCTGCCAGTAGGAGACACTTTGGTTAGTCAATGTGCCAGTTTGTAGTGCAAATGACATAGCGGTCTAGTTCTGTGATTTTTCCAGTTTGTTGGCATGGCAACTGGCTTCTACAAAGCCTTCAAACATTGCATACTGGGTTTTTTGGTCACTTGCTTCTTTATTACTCACTTGCATGTTTTGGTTGGGTACCATTTGCTGTTCACCAATGACTCAGTTCGGGTTCTGGCTGCCAATTGGATCTCCTTGTAAATTTCTGCTCCCAAATCTGATCAAAACTCTGTTAGGCTGCATGTTGCCAGGTTGGCGTTTTTTTAAATTAGCTTTCATCCACCACTCTTCAAGGCTCACATGCGCAGTCACATGCTAACACAGCCACGGCAGTGAATCACAGTTTTATTTGAGACAATAGAGTTTGATGTGACAGGTGTACTGTGCAAACCCGTAAGTCATCCATCAAATCCAAACCAGTCAATGCACCCGTTCTTCAAGGTCAGCAATATTTAAAGCACAACCGGCATTCAGGAGAGAACATTATTATTTAGCTGTTGGGTTTAACAGGTACAGCAGTTTTAGTAACACATTAAAGTACTTAATTCAACTTGCATATAATTGTCCATCATGTGAATGTCCTTTTTTTGTAATATTCTAGCGAATGATTTGAAATGTTTATGTGATTCATTAAGATCTATACTGCATTATAAGAACAGCTACATTTATATTATTTTTTATAATTACTTATAAGTCATGCATTTGCTTTTTATGTGCATGCTCATAATCCATTATACACTGCTACAAGCACTGCTACAAGCTGGGCACACCTATTTTTTGGGCAATTTGTCCCATTCTTCTTTGCAGGACATTTCAAGCTCCATCAGGTTGAATGGGGAGCGTCAGTGCACAGCAATTTTCAGATCTCTCCAGAGATATTCAATAGGGTTCAAGTCTGGGCTCTGGCTGGGCCACTCAAGGACATTCACAAAGTTGTTCCATAGCCACTCCTCTTGGCTGTGTGCTTAGGGACATTGTCCTGTTGGAAGATGAACCTTCGCCCCAGTCTGAGGTCCAGAGCGCTCTGGAGCAGGTTTTCCCTGTACATTGCTGCATTCATCTTTCCCTCAATCCTGACTAGCCTCCCAGTTCCTGCTGCTGAAAAACATCCCCACAGCATGATGCTGCCACCATGCTTCACTGTAGGGATGGTATTGGCCAGGTGATGAGCGGTGCCTGGTTTCTTCCAGACATGATGCTTGCCATTCAGGCCAAAGAGTTCAATCTTTGTTTCATCAGACCAGAGAATTTGGATTCTCATGGTCTGAGAGTCCTTCAGGTGCCTTTTGGCAAACCACAGGCGGGCTGTTATGTGCCTTTTACTGAGGAGTGGCTTCTGTCTGGCCACTCTACCATACAGGCCTGATTGGTGGAGAGCTGCAGAGATGGTTGTTCTTCTGGAAGGTCCCCCTCTCTCCATAGAGAAACGCTGGAGCTCTATCAGAATGACCATCAGGTTCTTGGTGACCTCCCTGACTAAGGCCCTTCTCCCCCGATCGCTCAGTTTAGCCGGGCAGGCAGCTCTAGGAAAGTCCTGGTGGGTCCAAACATCTTCCATTTACAGATGATGGAGGCCACTGTGCTCATTGGGACCTTCAATGCTGCAGACATTTTTCCCTTCCCCAGATCTGTGCCTCAATACAATCCTGTCTCTGAGGTCTACAGACAATTCCTTGGACTTCATGGCTTGGTTTGTGCTCTGACATGCACTGTTAACTGTGGGACCTTATGTAGACCGGTGTGCACCTTTCCAAATCATGTCCAATCAACTGAATTTCCCACAGGTGGACTCCAATCAAGTTGTAGAAACATCTCAAGGATGATCAGTGGAAACAGGATGCACCTGAGCTCAATATTGAATGTCATGGAAAAGGCTGTGAATACTTGTGTACATGTGATTTGTTCACTTTTTATTATTAATACATTTGCAAAGATTTCAAACAAACTTCTTTCACATTGTCATTATGGGGTATTGTTTGTAGAATTTTGAGGAAAATAATACATTTAATCCATTTTGAAATAAGGCTGTAACATAACAAAATATGGAGTGTTACCAAAGGGTTTTAATGGGGAAATACTTGATCCTGATTGGTCAAATGCAACATTCTGATCAAATATTTTTTAACTCAGCGAGGATGCATTATAAATGGATCAAAACAAAAGTAACAGTAAACACATTACAATGTTACTAAAGGTTTTTGTTTCAAATAAATGCTGCTTTCTATTAATTAAAGAATCCTGAAAAAAATGCATGATGGTTTCCACAAGAAAATATTAAGCAGCACAACGGTTTTCAACATTGATAAGAATCAGAAATGGGTCTTGAGCATAAAATCATCATATTAGAATGATTTCTGAAGGATCATCTGACTGAAGAATGGTGTAATGATGCTGAAAATACAGCTTTGATCACAGGAATAAATTACACTTCAAAATTCAAATAGAAAATGGTCTTGTTGTCGGAGAGAAAGATCACTAGCTTGCTTTATAAGAACGCTTCGTCTTTTGAGATTTAGTGCTTTGTAAAAGACCAAGCATAAGACAAGAGGAGATGAATTGATGAGCATGCACTGAGATCAGAGCGAAAATGGGTCCTTAGGTTATTGATGTGACGTGTCAATAGCACACGCGAGTGACCGATTGACTTGGAAATTGTTCTCAGGCCATTTGCATGCGAGTTTAAATCAGAGACCAACAAAGAACAAAGGTTTGGGTTAAAGGTCAGGTGAGGATTGTGGGTGAAATTGTTATTCTATCCATCTTTTTCTCAGGCACAAAGATACTTGATGGTGTCCCGGACACTTCCAATATTTCGCCTTTCTCACTTAATGGCATATCATATGACACTTGCTACTCAAAATGTGTCATTATAATGAACGTTCTGCTGTCTGACAAATAGTTCACTGCCCTGAGGTTCTGGACAGACGTCAATTTCTGTTTGTTAATGGTTGGTTTTAATGTCCCCCCTCTGTCTCTCTCCTCTCAGAGTGAGTTGATGGGACCATCCTGCCATTTGTCTGTAATTACCCCCGGTGTACATCACCCAACCTATCCCGGCAGGCTCTGGGATGCTATTATTTTACTACTGGCCTCGAGACAGCGCTGTGTTTTTGAGCGACACCTCTGTAAACAGTCCAGTAGTGTCACTTAGCCAGACCTTTTGACTTGTGACATTTAGTCTGGCCCTGTTTGTAGCTTATTCGGGCCAAGAGACTGTCTGGCCAGCATATAAAGTGGTCGCTTTGCTTTTACAAGCCATTTAGAGGCAGGTTTATTCCAAAAAGATTATACTGCAAAAACAGGCCAGCATTGAAAAATTAATTCTTTAGTAGTCTTTAGGAACAGCTGTGAAGTAAATACCGACTATCTATTTCATAGATTTTATTTGGTGATTGCTGCAAAGAGTATTCATATGTATTTTTACGTAAAGTGTGGTTTTACTACACGTGCAATCACTTACATAGACACTGAAACGTACAATATTAACGCATTGACAGTAATCAAAAGGTACATTTCTTGCATATGAACAACTTTACAGACGGTCAAATGTGTACAAATCCTTATTTATGAGTACTAAAAATGTGGTATTAATATTTTGATTCTATTGTATTCAATTATCTACGTTTTCAGTCTCATTTATTAAACACAGTTTACTCATCTACTTAATTTGCTCAGTGTGACTTCTGCTGCAAACTCGTAATGTTAAACAGGACTACACTTTAAAACCTTAAAATGAATAACATTTCTGTCATCTTCTAACCATTATTTATCATGTAATATTTATTTTGTTTGCCGTGGGACACAAAAGGCGTTTTCGCAGTATAGACTGACAATAGAACCACAAAATACACCAAAAACGCAACGTTCACAAAAGTAATCAATTTGATTCTCTTTAGAATTCATACATTTGCGAGGGACATACCTAAATTTAGCGATCTTCATCTCCATTCTCAGCAGCGACCGTAAATGTCAAATCTCGCAATTGTTACAAAGTCAAAAATTGCTGTCTCAAATTCAAAATGCTTTACGTTTTATGGCAGTGATATCAAACGCTCATTGGCTCTCGCCTGCTTCGTCACAGCTTGTGACATGCCATGTTTTGGGTGATTTGTGTACTAAAATGAGAAATGCTCACCTTCACAGAGTGGATTGGGATACGATTTTCAGCAATTGATAAATTAAATTCTGCTCTGTATTTCATATAAAACTATTATATACCGCCAGAGAGGACTACGACTGCAACATATCCTCATTTGGATGACTTTTGATACTGCTTTTTAAAATAAATTATTGGGGTTACACTTGTCTGTCTGTTATGTTTTTCTTTATAACTACATATTTTTAAGAAATGGTTATGGGTAGATTGAAGTGGGTTTAGTGGCTCAAAATATCCTTTTTATGCTACAATATATTTTTTGTAAAATTGTCATTTCCTAAACATATCTGTACATTTTATATATTATTTTTATTTTCTCTATAAAATACTTATGTTTGGGTTTGGGGGTAGGGTTAAGGGTCTAAAATTGATCTGTAAAATGGTAAAAGGACAAACAAGTATCTTTATCATCTAAAAGATTTGTAAATATTTTGCATTTCTTTAGCTGTAAATACATAATAAAGTTTATGTTTAAATGTTGTCAATACGTCCATATTGTACGTTTCAGCTTTAGTATTTCAACTTATTTTCAGTTAGTTGCTAAAGCGGCATTTTTCATTGTTTAAGTTAAAGTTTTATTTTATTTTGTTTTAGTATTATTATAATTAATGAAAATGATTTTTAACAGTATTAGTTTTTACTGCTTGACATCTAGTGATTCGTTAATCTTCGAGTCTGTTTTTTTATAAAGTCAGTACATTTTTCCATGCGTTATGCAGTTGTGGGTGGCGTATGAAATGAAGCCATGCCTTTGTCCAAACCACGCCCCCGAAGCCACACCCTCCACCTGTTTTCCAAAGAAAATGGCCCGCCATGGACGCCCAAGGTCAGCATTCACCTTGAAGCCATTATCGACGTCCCTCCCCCAGGTTCTTTACAACAAAAAGATTCCTTTCATCCACAACATATTTTAGCAAAGTCCTCCGCCTCCTGTGATGCTTGCAATATTTCCTGACATGCTCTATTAGGCCCCTTAATGTAGTATTATAACAAACACAACTGAGATTGGCTACACCGGACCCCCATCCGTCTGCCTGCGTGTCAGCGAGTCAGAGTCAAACTAAGACGGATGGAGGCCTGCCTCCGCCCCAGCTCCTGACCAATGCCTTGGGGCCTCTCCACTTATTGAAATGACCTAATGTAGATTCAGACTCAACGGGGAGGGATATCTATCTATATCAACCTGCAGGAGACAGAAATGTGAGTGTGTGTGGCGGCTTGTTGAGGAAAGAGTTGGGCTGCTGCTGTGTCTTTGTAATTGAAAGCAAAAGAGAAATAGCCCGGTGGAACATTAAGCAGGACGCTCGCCTCTGGACACGTCAAATGCACTCATTGAGAGCTGGACGTGAGGAGAGATGTGAAGAATGAAGGGGGCAGAGGTCATACAATGTATATCTGTAACACTATGGGTCATTTCATTCCATATCTTTTATATGTTTGATATATTTTGCTCATGTCATTTGGAGACTCGTTTTCAATGGGTTTTGTCCTGTTTTGTATTGCCGATGGTGATTGGAGATGTTTGTTTTGTTGTGTTTTTCATTGAACGTTTGTTGACTGTCTGAAAGAAAGGTATAATAATATTAACAGCAGTAGCAGCAATAACAAAAGTCTTGCAGTTTGCAGTGTGTCTTATAGGAAATCGAGGTGCATTGATCTGTGGTGGCGTTTTTAATCGTGTTTCAAATTGATTATTTCATTCATTTTGCATCAATTCAATGTGATCCTCTAAGGTTGCATTTGGAAATATGTCATAACGAAGTTTCCTGAAGATATAGATATATTTGACTTTGTATTAAGGCCTTTTTCAAACATTTGATGCAGCAATGAAGTATACGTAATGTTAAATGTTTAATTAATGGCCTTTTTTTATTATTAAAGCGAATACACCAGCAAAACAGTGAATATTTGGGACTGTGGAATCCGTGCTGAGAAATGAATTGAAAACACAAAAGGAGATCCAAATTGATTTTTAAAAAAGGGAATTTAAGTCACAAATTGCTTGTCGGAAAACCACAGTTGGCCAGGCGAAAACATTTGCTTTAACCAAACCTTAAATTAAACGAAAGTTATGTCATTTATTCCAAACCCGCACTTTCTTTCTTCCGGGGAGATGTTTTGCAGAATGCTACAGGCTGTTTTTCACACAGCAAAAGCATACTGTGACCAGAAAAGGGACCAAAAAAGGGACAAAAAAACCCCCATCTCATACACTATACGTTTAAGTCTTCTGAAGCAATACAATATTTTAATACGGAACAGATCAGAACTTAACTTGTAGAAGTCACATTGTATACTTTATCTTGTTTGCTTATAACAAGTACACTTTTAAAAATAAAGGTTCTTTATTATCATGAATGGTTTCATGGGGGCTTTCGCACCGCACCGGAGGAAGTATTGGCGGTAGTACCCACTTTCTGGCGTGTTTGATTGATTTTAGTTCTAGGAACTCTTTTTGGTGGACTAAATTAGATCCTATTTTAGAGTAGGGTCTAACCCAGCACAATAGGAACTACCAGTGATGTAAGTGTATGTTGATTGGCCGAACACATGCAGTATGAAACACCATTTTTAAAACGCTGTATAAATACACAGTTTATATATACTTACTCCACAAACTAACTACACGAACAAAAACAGTGAAAACAGCGATAGATGGACCGAAGTCTAGACACTTCTCAACCTTTACGCTACGGAGTTGTTAGCGTTGTTGAATGTCGTGTTTAACCCTTAAATGCATATCTCGGGATGTCATTCCCTCCTCCTTATTCCTCATTCAAGTACTAACCTTCTTAGTATTCCTCAATTAATTCATTATAAATAATATAAAAATGACAAAAGATTGTCTGTTTTCCAAATTGTATAGGGATGACCCGAGGTGTGTAACAGTGTAAGTGTATTTTTTCTGCACAACAATAATGGAATCTTTGATGACTGAATAAGTGCAATCCACCTTTATTCCACAAGGTGGCAATGTCTGATACACAATGATGAAGTGACGTTTCACTCATAGTCACAGCAGGCAGAAAACAAATGAATAGGAAGAATCATCAGCTTTTCACACTTAAAAATGGCTCAGTGATTTAATACAGAGCAAGTACTGAACACAATCAAATATTACTGTCACTATCACTTGGTGGTGGATCTGGTGAAGAACCTGTCAGCGATCAAAATATTGATTTTGAAGATGTTGAAATTGATAGTTTTGAGAATGTTTGAGATGGTGAATATGAGGCAGATGCTGAATGTACTGTGAAATGAGCTCTGATGAGGACAGTGATGATGGTATAAAACATGTACATGTAACATGTAGTTTGGCCAAACATTCATGCATTTAAGGGTTGAATTAAAATGGTTTTGGTCGATCAGATCACAAGTGGACTACGCTAAATACTGGTGTAAACGGGGTCTAAACCGTTTTGAGGTAGTCGAAAATGCATTCGACTGGATTGCTTTCGTAGTGTAGACGCTAGTGTGGTCAAAGGTGTTCGAACAGCCACAAAAGACTGTGTTCTCTCCGCTTACTCACTTAGGGCCTCATTCCTGAAACACGAGCAGAACAAATATGTGTGTAAATCGTTCGTAAAGCCGCTCTGACGTAAATTTTCAGATTCACGAAAATGTTCGTATTTTCAAAATGATAATTGGTACGAAAGAAATGTACACCTGCTCTCTACCACGTGTAAATGGTGCGTAAAACATTTGAACGTTCTGTGTTCTAATTTAGGCAAACTGACGACATTGCATTTTGATGAACTATGTACCATAATATTTCAAGAGTTGATTTGCCCCGTTTTTTTGTTTGTTTTTGTTTTGTTTTTTCTGTTCAACGTTGGGTAATAGGCAGCGCTCGTCACTGTCACTTTTTACCCGGCCGTCCAATCACAGTGGAGGAGGGGTGGGACAAAAACTACACCGACCAATCATCCCACTTGTACACTGACTGAACAACAATAATGGAGAAGTTAATACTGCTTTTTACTGCATTTTTTATATTCAGTAATATTCGTCAAAATAAGATACTAGTAACACATAACTGCCATGGATATTCTGTATCATATTCATAGCAATCAAAGTATCTCAGATGGAAAAACGCTGTCCTTGCAAAACGCTTTCAAGCGCCACCAGCTGGCCGTTTTCAGAAGAGCACCAGGCATTTTTAGCTGGCTAAAATGCTTTGATGGACACATGATAATTTAATATTTATTGCTAGGCATATGGCCAATTAGTCTCTTTAGCATTTATGCAAAATACTGGAGCCAAACCTGAGAAAGAAGTCCAGAAGATTCCGCAGCGTTCCTGCAGACATCATTTGCAGTTGTTACTCATGGGGGGGATTATGCTAATTATGAATGAGCGTGCACGCCCGCTCTATTTACGAATGTTTGGAATTCAATAATATACACACGTTTAACTACCAAATCCGTGGTATACGAAGCATCTGCGAATCTGGAGGAGAGTTTTCGTAAATGTCCATTTTATGTGCAAATTACTCCGAATTTGCTTATATATTTACGAAAGTTTCATGAATAAGGCCCATTATGTGTAAACATTATGGGAAGCGTGCTAGCCAGATGGGATTTAAACTTTGTCGGCTGAAGACCCAAGTTTGGTTTGAAGATGAAAAGCACAAACGTTCTCTTGTATTGCTACTGCGCTCCGTATGTTTTTCCGTCGTCTCTGGTCGTGTTCATATGTAAATTGCATGAGTTTATTTCGTCCATTAGATCGAAAGATCTGAAAAAGCCCATACATTTACCCGCCCACAGACCCTCCCCTCGAAGAAATCAGCACAGAACAAAACTCATCTTAGGGATAGTTCACCCAAAAATGAAAATTGTGTCATAATTTACTCAACCTCAAGTTGTTCCAAACCTGTATGAGTTTCTTTGTTCTGCTGAACACAAAAGAAGATACAGTGAAGAAAGTTTGTAACAAAGCAGATTGCAACTTTTGACTACCATAGTATTTTTATTCCTACTATGGTAGTCAATAGTTGGTCTATCTGCTTGGTCACAAACATTATTCTAAATATCTTATTTTGTGTTCAGCAGAACAAAGAAACTCATACAGGTTTGGAACAACTTGAGGGTGAGTAAATGATGACAGATTTTTCATTTTTGGGTGAACTATCCCTTTAATATCAGGTGTAAACAGAGCCTTTGTATCATTTGTCTTGAAAGGATGTACTTCATCCGCAGTTTTTATTCCAAGCCAACTAGGCTCTCTCTACATGAATTATGTACAACAAATGGTCTCAAAAAGAGGAAAAAAGTGCATGTATAGGCTCAAATATCCTTGACCCTTGCTCCCAGATCTCTTCTTCCATACTAATCTGGTTTTCTTGGCCCTGCTCTGTGACCCAAACCTTGCAGTGCGTCCTCATACAACTTTTATTATTATCAGCAGCGCTTTGAAATCTATTTCTAAAAACCCCACAGCCGTATGAAAGACCAGGATTTCGTCCAAACAATTTAAATATACAATAGAGAATGACTTGAAATCTTGAAATTTGTATTACCCTCTCTTGACTTCTAGCTTTTCATTTTACTCCAGTTTTTCCGTTGGCCTTCTCAAAAAAGCAGTCACATCCATGGGCGTTCTCCCCTGATTAATCTTCGAATCTCGAAAGCGCATTAAGACGTGATTCATTTCCCACACAAATGCGGCGAGTTACACACTATCTTGGCTCAATAACCTGCAACTAATAAGCCAATTTATGATAATATACCATCAGTGAACACCAGCGGAAAGCTAATGTTGCCCTTGGAGCGAAATAGCGAGAGTTCAGGTGTGACTGCGGGCTTTGTTTATAAACGCAGATATGCAAATCAGGCTGTTGTTTTCCTTTGTATTATTGCTCGTCAGGAATGATTATGTGGGAGACTAGAATGGCAAGTACTCTCTTCCTCTCTCAGGTGCTTTTAATGAGGATGCAACACTTGATCTGATAGAGAGTGTTTAATTTAGGAAAGGGCTGTTGAGATGTTTCAAGCTGTTCGCAAGCTGACTGAATGGGGTTTTAAAACATGGATATCACATTTTTTGAAGCCAAAAAGCAAGTCAATATAACCAACGCCGTTCTGTTCTCTGTTAGTCTATAGCTGCTAAAATAATTGTATGTTTGTCAGCTGTACATCAGCTTTCTAATTAGCTGAGGCTTATGGGAGGTGTAATCTAAATATCTGGTGTTATTAAAATGCATTAGCTTTAATTAAGCTTGTGTGATACTGCTTACTGATACCGATAGTGCGATGTCATTTATTGTGAATAACCCGGCGAATTCATTTGAGGAGATTAGAGAATCAGTCTGTCTGTGGTAATTACGGTGTATGTATGATATGTTTAATTGTCGGGGCTGAGCTGATGTTTACTGTGACATTTCCCTTAGGATTAAGAAATGGTTCTGGCGTCAGGGCGCGGGGTTCAGATCTGGCAATCAAGCAAAATTGACAGTCAACCAAAGACTGTACATGCATAAAAGTGTCTGTTTGGAATCTGATGGTATTCAGGGTGTTGAAGTACTGTGACAGTGAAGGGAGGCTGGAATAGTGAAAATTCTGTCCTCATTCACTCACACTCATGTTTTTTCAAACTTGTGTGGCTTTCTTTCTTCAGTGAAACACAAAAGCAGACATTTTGCATTATGTCCTTTTTCAAAAAGCACACAAAAGCTCTATAAAAACACCATGGAGGTAGTCCATATGACTCATACAGTATAATTCAGTTCTTTCAGGTGTATGCAAAGACTCGAATTAGAAGACTTAAAATATAGTCATATTGACTGCTTTTATGGTGCTTTTTTTGTCATTGTTGAGCTGAAACGCATCCATCCCCATTCAGATTAATGGGAAATTGAAGAAAAAAATCATATAGGTTTTGATGATGAGTAAATGATGATCAAATTTTGATTTCTTTTGGGTGCTATTTCTTTATAGTCATGTCTGAATGTTTTATATTTCAAAAGCACAAAGTGCAGTAATCAATTTCTGAGAAACGCTGTTGAAAGTGGATCGGACCGAGCACCACAACACACTAGTAGCTAATCAGCAGTAGGGGGCTTGTCCACTCATTATGGGGGAGGAGAGAGAGAGTGAGCGAGCGAGCCAATCAGCAGTAGGGGGTGTGTCCACTCATGATGCGGGAGGAGAGAGAGTGAGCCAATCAGCAGGGCTCGACATTAAGCCTGTTCACGTGCTTGTCCTTCGGACAAGTAAATCGGTCATTCGCTTGTCCAAGTAAAAAATGTGATTGTTCGGAAAATTATTCTTTTTTTTAGTTTTAAATATAATTTATTCTGAAGCAATATTATCACCAGTGTTTAGGGGTGGTAAAAGTACTCAAAAGTTATACTCGAGTAAAAGTATATATACCTAAATAAAAAATGACTCCAGTAAAAGTAGAAAGTCCTCCATTTAAACATCATTTGAGTAAAAGTACAAAAGTATCCAATTTAAAACATACTCAAGTACCGAAAGTAAAAAGTAAATATTCAAATTAACTGTAAATATCAATAATTAAGCAGATCAATAGTTTTGGGAGTGATATGCAATGCTTTAATTGAACAAATGATAAGATTAGATACTGCAATTAAGAATTTGTTAGATTTGCAATCATAAGAGACATTGAACCTTAACACAGTATAGGGGTTGAACTTAAAATAGACATGCTCCAAAACATTAGCTGCATCAAACAGAAGATGTGCAAGATACTATTAGCTAATTTAAAATGAATTAAAAACCCATCACCACAATGACATATTACTTAACAATTAGTTAATAGTGATGTGCCTGTGAGATGCAGCAGTTATGGTTCTGCTGTGATCTTTGTTTGGAACTATTTTCACTGCTGAAATAGAACAAAAACAGTCAATATTGCATCTAAAATGTAAGTGACTTAATGTTAATTCATAGTTTGTGGTCACATTGTTATATTTTCAATCGTGATGGTATTCAGCACTCTTGGCCGTGTGACGTTGATTAACTGTATCATATTTTGAATTTTTACTGCAGTAAGTTAACTGGGTTTCTTTGTGTGAGCGGCGCTAATTTGTTTCCAATTCTCCTTGAGTGGCTGCGCGTGCCTCAACAACACAACCTTGTAACCGTCAGTAGCCTACATTATACTACATTATATATTAGTATCGACTATCGATCACCACTTACACTTAGTGAATGCAGAATCATTCTTATATTTTGGTGATTACCTAGTTATTTTTTTGTTATTGTCATTTTTAATCAGGCTACTTGTCCGGTCGGGCTCTTTCACTTGCCCCTTCAAAAAATCCAATTGTCCCGGACAAGCGTTAATGTCGAGTTCTGACTCATTATGGGGGAGGAGAGAGAGAGTGAGCGAGCGAGCCAATCAGCAGTAGGGAGCATGTCCACTCATGATGGGGAAGGAGAAATTGAGCAAGAGAGAATTTTGAAGAAATACTGTAGAAAGAGAGATGGCTGAGAAACATTACAAAAGAGCAAAGGTCAGAGAAATATCACTGGGTTATGATCAGTGTTATGATCAGATGTATCATGCTTTTTTTTGTTAATTTTGCCCTTGTTTGTTAAACATAATACCATTTTTAGGATTATTTGGTGAATAAAAAGCAAAAAATGACACCATTTAATTTAAACAGAAATCTTTTATAACATTATAAATATAGATTTTAATTTCTTGCAATAAACGTACTGACCTCAAACTTTTGAACAATAGTGTATAATATTAGCTGGAGATCTGCATGTTACAATCTTCCAGAAGTAAATCTTCCAGAATCAAGAATGAAGAAAAATTGTTTCTTAAACAGACTTGATACCATTTTTAAAATATTTCCTGGATGATTCCTGGCATTTCTTGCACCTCATAGTGAACTTTGTATCAACTCTGACAACAAGTCAGCTTCTCCTTGTATGCAAATTAAACTGTATATTTTTAGTGACAGTCAGTTGTTTTAAATCATAACATGTCATCCTCCGGTGAGCGTCAGCGTGCCTGAGACGTCCTGAGTGTTTTTGTGGCGGGACTGTGACAAGTACCAGCGCAGAACAATGACAAGTGGCATTTAGGGATGTGTTCGCAGCACGGTGCTCTGGTAATTAACATCGTGCAACCTTCGTGCTTACAAAGCATCGCTCTTAATTAGAGTTATGATTGCAGTAGGGCAAAACCAGCGATCCTTGCTCAGGATAATGACTGCCGTAGTCACTGTGGCAGAAGCTTTATTGTTTGCACGCTGGACTTCTGACATCTGGGATACAAAGAGGCACAATAGAAAGCTGAGCGTTCTTTGTTCTTCCTCCTGCTGATCCAATCAGAACGGGCAAATAGAGCCCAGGCGTCTTCCAAATGAGACCCGCTCTCAGCCTGAGCGGCGCAGACACCTTCAGATTGAGCAATATTGTGGAAAACCTCCTTTCAGTTGAAGGATCACACACGTGTCCTACATCAAGATAAGCATGTGTGCTGTAGCGAATGCCGCTTTTGAAGGTCGTCTGTCCCACAATGCATCTGTCTGTAGCTCATTATATAGCGATAGCGACAAATTACTGGTTTGGCTTGTGTTTCGAGATGTATTGTGGATCTCAAATATGCATCTCTGACTTACAGCCGTAAATCAAAAGTCATTTATAAACGTTCCGTGGGCTTTAAAGTTACGAAATAGCATGAGATGTTGTTCCTGGAGCTTTTAGTCAAATGAATTGTCCAGTAGCGTCTGTCTTGATGGAGGACGCCTCTTAACTCTGTCATGTTTCTCCCCCTCCTTCTTCTTGGCAGACAGTTGGGACTAATTCATCAAATTTAGCTTGCAGACCAGGGGGGCCCACGGCCTTCCTCTCCTCCCCGCAGGATATAATCAGCTTTTAATTTCTCCACGATCCTGCAGACCAAATGACGGATAACTGCGACTGGTCCCTTCGGTGAGCGGGCCTGTCTGCCTCCTCCTCGTCGGCCAGGAACGCTCTGTTGCTTTTCTAGAAAATTAATCGTAATTTTGGCTCGGCCTGCAGCTTCTAATAAGAGGCTTGCATGCACAGACGCCGTCATGTCTTAAACGTAATTTCCCCAAACGGTTCCACCAGGGATACCCAGCGTGTCTTGTTAACCAGGCTTAACACATTTTTGAATAAATGATGTTATTGTATGTGCTTTAAATATATATGAAGAGGTTGATGGCTGTTTTTGGTGCAATGCAAAAACAGCTTATGATTCATATTACCATCTCTAAAGATCGTGGTGCAAAATAAAGTTAAATAATGTGTTGTTGGAGCTGTGGTGCCGTGGGTAGCGCACGTGCTTGTGACACATAAGGGCTGTTGACTCGAGTTTGAATGTCATTTCTGTCTATTCTCTACTAAATAAGTTATGGATGCACTGATATTAAAACTGTTTACCAATATTTGTTTAACGAGAGATGAATAATTAATGGATGACTCTGTACCAGTTTGTGTAAATAAATTAAAACACCAAAAACCGATTTAAATGATACAAATTAATATTGTACAGCATGAAAAATGGATATTCATTTGGAGATTGGCAGTTTTATTATATTATGAATATTTTAATAGTGTAATGGTGCCATATCAGTTATTATTATTATAATAATAACTGAAATAGTATCGATATAGTGTGTATCCCCAAAATAAATGTAAGAAATTCAGAAATAAATGTAAATATTCACTACCACATGGGGTCAATAATATTTTTTCCATTAATGTTTTTGAAAGAAGTCTCTTATGCTCATCAAAGCTATGTTTATTTGATCAAAAATAGAGTTGAATCACTGTTTTCTATTTGAATATATTTTAAAATGTGATATATTCCTGTGATGACAAAGCTGAATCAGGCTTAAAACACCTGAAACAAATCAAATTACAATTTTGAAAAATGGCTAACTTTGAGCTGATTCTCTATATATGTTATGCTTTCTGCACTTTGTTCCAAACATTAACATATGCAGATCTGCTTTAATGGTGGGGTATAGCTGTGCTGGGCAACGCTGGTAAAATTACGCTAGCCTCTCACCTTCAATCCAGCACTCTCCATTAACTTTGCATTGCGTGAGGCTGCCTCCTTGTCATTTCGGACTTATAACAACAAACAGAACAATGTGTAAAAGCTGCTATGTGACAAGGTGTACAGCAAACAAGCTAAACAAAACCCAGAACCAAAAACCCAGAAGTTTTTATAAGCCATTGACCCAAAAAACGAGTGTTTAAGGACAAAAATGTGGATACAGAGAATTGAGGCAGAGTGCGACACGTTATATTACACTGAGACAGTAAATATGATATATAAAACTGACATTTGGATATTTGACTTAACAGTGACAAAATGTTTACTGCACACATAGGCATACTGAGACATACTGAGTGTCAGGATGCTAAAATGTACCCATTCTTCCTGCTGAAGCTTAACGTTTTATTGCCTTTATCCATTTTTGTCTCCTTAAACGCTCGTTTTTTTGGGTCGACGGCTTATAAAAACGTATTTCTGTGTTTTTGGCATGTTTGCTGTACCCTTTGTCACATTTCAGCTTTTAGACATTGTTCAGTTTTTTGTTATAAGTCCGAAATGACAAGGAGGCAGCCTCACGCAATACAAAGTCAATGGACAGCGTCGGTGTGGGCGTGGCCTAAATACACTATGTCTCAATGACGAATCATCGCCCCATAGGCCCCACCCACTGGCATTCAGTCGCTTAATGGCTGACATTTGCCTACACTAGATGTGAACGTCGCTTTATGTCAAAAGCACTGACTGTATAACTTCACTGGATACAGTATACAGATGCGCATTCAGTTTATGACATATTCCGACAACAGGACAAATGGAAGAGTGAAAGAACGTTCGCTTGTTTAAACAGCTCAGACTTCCCAGCATCGGAAACAAGTGGACCGTTTATTTGAATGGAGTCCCGGATTGTGTTGGAGGATAATATGTTTGTTTGGAGCATTTTGTTTTGTAAGCGAGGCACAGTTACAGGTTACTGACCTCAAACCTAAACTGTAGCGTATATATAATCTGCTAGGTAAACGACAAGTCTGATTGCTTAAATAATAGCATACCTTCTCTGAACAAGTAGCACAATTTGAGCCGTCATTCTTTTCTGTAACATTAGTTAGAGCAATAAGAGTAGATGCTTGCCTTAGCAAAAACACTGAAAACATTTCCATAGCTTGAACCCTAGTTAAAACTCTCTCAGCTAGTTTGACATCTCCGACCTTGGTTTTGTAAGCAAAGGCCTGTCACCGTGTTAGGTTGCACTCAAGATTCATAGCACATTGCCCTTGTTCCATCTTTCTCTGCACGGTCCTGAGAGAGTGTGAGAAATGGGTGCTAGAGAATGAGAATGAGTGTGTGTGCGCGTGTTCGCATAGCATGTGCAAGCACATCATGATTAGTGTGTGCTCTCCTGCTGGCCGACAGGAGGTAATATACACTAAGAGGAAGAGGCGGTGTGGCGTTCCTGCGAGGCGAAGCTGCAGGTTAATCCTTTTATTGTAATGAAGTGGCAGAAATATGAATGCACTGTAAACACAGGACGTTTAAACCCTGTCCGTCATCTTTACGAGGGCGGAGCTGCGTGGAAGCCGAACGGCGCTATCCATAACAAACATGATATTGACTCTGCAAAACAGCTGAGCAGTCACTTAAGGAGATTGTCCTCACGTCTGCGGCAAAGCCTCATTCTTTCCCTTTCCATTTCTTTTTCACTTGACTGCGCTCTCACAATGGATACCGACGGCCTGTTTGTTGTATGTAATGAAGCACACTATCCGAATTCGTCTATTCGACAATTCAGGAGGCTTTTTGAGGGGCAATTTTGCCACAAGACTAGTTGTGGCACATGATTCAGCACCTCTAGTGCAGAAGCTTCTCCCCCCACCTTTAAACTCATCTTCATGCCCCGCGAGCCGCACGCTGCGGCGCGAGCTTCACTAGCCTCACATGCTGATAACGGATTACAATAATCGAAAGGCTGAATGTCTGAGCATGAAATTGTGTTTGTTTGAACAGTTTGATATTTATTCAGAGGGCTTGTTGAAGAGTGTGCATGGAAATTTAATGTCAATGTCTTGTTTAAGAGTTTTACTGCATCGTAGCACTTTTTCAGATATACGAATCGATATAGAAACATCAAATAGTAAATTACCAATGCTGCTCGTTTCAGGGTTGGGCAAAATTAAGAATTGACACCCTGTCAATTTATTTATGTGACTTTAAATTGAATTGGCCACATCAAACAGGAAATTTACTGAATTTAAATTCAAATCATTTTAGTATAGTCTTTGTAGTAACTTTGTGTGTATTTTGTATATGTTTCCATCTTGTAAGCCTACTTAATTTTTTTGTGACCCACACAGCAACATCAACCAGTGTAATTCTTCTTCCGCTCTGGAAGTCTATGGCAGGCCATAGAAATGCTTGCGGGAAAGTGATGACATTTGGCAGATAGAGGACACTCTGAACTGTCACCATAACTACAATTTGGAGTGGGTTGCACCCACGTTTATGTTAATAACTTTTGAACCATAAGGGCTAGAACATTCTTTTTTCCTCTGATTCCTTGGCTCAAGCCGATTTACCCTATGAAGTAATTTTTCCGCCATTTTGAATTTTCCAAAGAACATACTTTTTCGAACTCCTCCTAGGCTATTGCTCCAGTTTTCACGAAAAATGAACAAGATCATCTTCAGACTATGCCGACTAAAAGTTATGGAATTCAAGTCATTGGTCATACTGTTTAATAACTCGAATACTGCGCTAACGAATTTGCAATAAGACCATGCAAAAATAAACGCGAGCCAATATCTCTGCAACGCTTTAGCGTATTCTGACCAAACTTGGTGTGTTAAGACAGCCATGGCCTGAGGCTACCTGTACAGTTTCGGCGCAGTGCCACCTAGTGGTCAGGAGATATGAAAAATTGTCATTTTTGCTTATAACTTCTGAACGGTTTGGCCAAAAATGACAAAACTGGACCCTTTAAGTTCTGTGAAGCATACCGAATCGAACGATAACCAATTTTCCCATTTTGGGCAGCAACCATTTTTAATTCTATATTTTACGAACACATTGGCATATCATTACGAATCTCGGTATGTGTCTACAAGACCGTGCCCTGACGGTACTCAAAAAGTTTAAGCGCCACCTTGTGATCAAAAGTTTTAATCAACTTTTAAAAAAATGCTAATAACTTTTGATTAAATTTGCCTATTGTAGTGACTAGTCTTAATAGATTAATTGGGTCATGCCGAGAACATAGATACCAATTTTGCCATAGTCAGCCAAACTTCCTGTCCTCCATTTTGATTTTCTTTAAAAACCTACTTTTTCTAACTCCTCTCAGACTGTTTGTCCGATTTTCACCAAAATCAAATCGTATCATCTTTAGACCATGCCGGCAAAAAGTTATGGATTTCATGTCGTTAGACAAAACAGTTTTTGCATACCGCATCAACGAATTTGATGGCGTTATGCCAAAGCCACTCTGAGGCTGTATCTCTGCAATGCTTTGGCACATTGACATCAAGTTTTTGTAATAGCTCCACCAATTGGTCAAGCATGATAAACCATTAAATCACATTACTAGTGATTATACTGTATTTTATTTTTCAGGCATTTTGTCTAAAACCATCTTGATATGCTCTTAATTGCTCATTGTTGCAGTTGGTCTGATGCTCCCAGCCATGCAGTCATAATTTGTCGTGCCTTCTTTTTGCTTGGTCCCTTAATGGCTGCTTGCAGCTATATTTTTCAACTGCGTTTGGTGATGCTAGTGGTGCAGAAATGACAGATTTTGCCTTTAAAATACATACAATTCTTTATCCTGAATATCTCAATTCAAATTCAGTAATATTAAAAGCCTTCCCAATTAAAGTGCCCAACCTTGGTTGTTCTGGAGCGTTTGTATTTACCTCTAGGCCATGGCTCCAATATGTGATTAAATGGTTCCCAATCCACACAGAATGCTTTCAGATTAATGAACCAAGAGGAGGAACGGCCAGTGTAAATGCAGTGCTGGAGGTTTTGCTGAAATGCCTGGAAATCATGAACAATAGGCGAATATGTGTTTACTCACTGTCCTGGCTGTAGTCCCGGGGGACGGCATCTGCGTCGTCCAGATAGTGCACAATGTAGCTCTAGAGCATGAACAAGGAATGAATACGTAAGCGTGCGACTGTAGAATGCTCTGCTTCTTATGGCTTGCACAGCCATTGCATACTCCTGTCGGAGCATTGCATTATTCCCTCAAAAAAGGTCTTGGTCAGGCTAATTGAACCACCAGCCACCTTCCCAGTAGGCCTGGTGGACTATGGGGAAAAGTCAGCATTAGGCAAAGATAATGATAGAGAAATTATGCATCTCTGTTTCCTCGCCCAAATCATTCTGCCTTCCCATTTGGGCCATAAAGGATATAGAGGATAATTTTGGTTTTTCTTTAGCTTAACAATCGCAGACCATTGTATTAGTCTTCTGCGACGCAATATCAGCCTCCTGCCCATCTCTTCCTTATCTTTCTTTGTTCTCCCTCTCTCTGTGTCTCTTTCCTTCCCCTCCCCAGCTCTCGTAGCATCTGGCTCCCCGGGCTGAAGTTACGGGGAGCTCCAAAGGCAGAAATTGGAAGATGAAAGGCGCGAGATTAAGCTGAAAGGAACAGTGGGTGTTGTCAGAGGTAATTTGAAGTGCATTTGATTTCTCAGAGCCCTCTGAACACTTTCCTGCAATAATTTACCTGCTATATGCCTCCACCTTTAACATGCCAGACGCCCCTCGTGAGATGTGAGGAGACCTATTCATGTGGAAATGGTGTCATGTCATGTTCGAAATGAAAGCAGTGTGTAAAGGAAATGACAGTTTAGTCAGAGTCTGCCAAACCTCAAAACAGTACATGAAGGGTTGGGATGGGTGTTTGACTTTGTTCATGTCGCCCACCACAACAAAGAAACTCCAAAAGCAGAGGAAGAAATGAGACGGGAACACCAAAAGACATGAATTTTCCCTCAGAATGCACTTGTTGTGGAAACGGAAATGTCTTCATCTTTTTCTTGTTGTACCTTTCTCTGTTTTTTTTTAGCACAGTTTTACAGTGAATCAGTGTGGTTTGGGCCTGGTTGTGGACTAGTGATTGACAGATAAGGATGTTTTTAATGGCCGATTCTGCAGATACAATGAATAACAGAGTTGTTGTAATGATTAGACAAACAGGATGTTCTGACTAATATTTTGCTCTATTTTAAACTCTCTGGGTTAAATGAAAAGTTCATGGTTCAATATGTGTGTGTGTGTGTGTGTGTGTGTGTGTGTGTGTGTGTGTGTGTGTGTGTGTGTGTGTGTGTGTGTATAATATACTGATCAGGCATACCATTATGACACCTTCCTAATATTGTGTTGATCCCCCTTTTGCTGCTAAAACAGCCCTGAGCTGTCGAAGCATGAACTCCACTAGACCCCTGAAGATGTGCTGTGGTATCTGGCACCAAGATGTTGTCCTGTAATGTTGTCCACCAAGTCCTGTAAGTTGTGAGGTGGGGCCTCCATGGATTGGACTTGTTTGTTCAGCACATCCCACAGATGTTCGATTGGATTGAGATCTGGGGAATTTGGAGGCAAAGTCAACACCGTCGTTGTGCTCCTCAAACCACTCCTGAACCATTTTTGCTTTGTGGCGGCGCATTATCTGCTGAAAGAGCCACAGCCACCAGGGAATACCGTTTCCATGAAAGGGTGTACATGGTCTGCAACAATGCTTAGGTAGGGGGTACGTGCCAAAGTAACATCCACATGGATGGCAGGACCCAAGGTTTCCCAGCAGAACATTGCCCAAAGCATCACTGCCCCCGCTGGCTTGCCTTCTTCCTATAGTGCATCCTGGTGCCATGTGTTACCCAGGTAAACGACGCACACAAACCCGGACACCCACGTGATGTAAAAGAAAACATGATTCATCAGACTAGGCCACCTTCTGATGCTCACATGCCACTCTTGGTGCTTTTGGCGGTGGACAGGGGTCAGCATGGGCACCCTGACTGGTCTGCGGCTATGCAGCCCAATACGCAACAAACTCCGATGCATTCTTTCATAAAATAAATTTCACTCAAAAATATGTTTATATGAAAATAGGAAATTCTAATATCATGTTATTTATAATATAATATAGTATGTTACATCCTATCATTATCATTATCCTATCATGTATTTTTCTCGTGAACTTTAAATGTTGATCCATAATGATCACATATTATCAAACATGATTCATATTATATTGAGGACACTTAGAGTATTTATGCATAAAAAAGATGTACTAAAAACACACGTGTACAGGCGTTATCAAAACGATCCCCGTTCACAACTTAAAACACGCAACTTACACAACAACGGCATTTTGAAGGCCTGAACGCAAACATTTGAAAACAGGTTTCAAAGTGCACGTTTTTGAAAAACGATACCATTATTGCCTCCATGTAAACTACAAAAACGCAAATTTGTGTGTATTACATGTTCAGTCTATATGAGCGAAGTGTTTCTTTACTAAGTGAAATCAGCAACTACATGGCATGACCTGGCATGAATAATACTGAGTTTTTAGACGTTTTTCGCGGATCTGTGTGAATGGGGATCGTTTTGACACTGGTGTCGTCTAAAAAAAAAAAAATGCAAAGGAAAAACTTTTCCATTTTTAGTACATTGTTGTCGTGTAAACATACTCTCATTCACGCTGGAATCTGACACTGCATGTTTCTTTGAAACATTTCTGATTTCACCTCTGTTTCACATTTTGCATACATATGCATGCAACATCTTGCTCATGTTTGCAAAGATAAACTGAAGAAAATGGTTGAAAACTCCGGTCTGTTGGCCGCTGATTGGCCCAATTCATGTGCATGTAATTTGGAAAGAGGAGGTGCTACACATAAATCTTCCATTATCTTCAGTGGTTGCATTCATTAATCAACAGAATTGAATAATTACTCTCAGCTGTCTTCTCTGCCTAAATCCATTGCTGTAGAGTGTCAGGTGAGGAGGCCATCTCGGTGCGGCGCACCTCCTCTGCCCTGCCGACAGTGGCATCTCACCGCTGGTAATTGGGTGTTTATCTGATCGCTTGTGAAAGCCGCTTTTGGCTGCCTATCTGACACAATTATCTGGAAGAATTCAATCCGACCCTCCTGTGTCCACCACAGAATACTTGGAGGAAGCGGACCTGAGTGTTTTATGAATGAGGGAATGAGAGAAAAAGCCAAGAGTGGAAAATAAATGCAACTCGCACTCGATCGTCCGGTTTGTAGCGAATACGTCTGTCATCATGGCATGCAAATTATGCAATTGTTAGGCACAATAATTCAATCAGGCTGCCAGAACACTACGGGAAATAAAGGATGATAAGGTACGAGTGTGACAATGAGACGGCCGGTTGCTCCAATCAGATAGCAGAGCTCTCTGCTTCGGTTTCGGCTCTGTGGCCAGGAAATGGTCCAAATGGAGACAGGGAGAATGTTTGCTGTGCGTCCTATGATAAGAGTAGAATAAAGCCTTTCAGTCAACAAGCTTACAGTGTCTACCACAAACAAGCCATTATGGTTAAACTGAATTAGGAAGTGTCTTAGTAAAGTAGAGATGTATAACCATTGTATGTGTGTGTGTGTGTGTGAGTCTGTCTGTCTGTCTGTATACAGTATATTGTTTGTTATTTTATAATACATTTATTTGTACATTTATAAATTTATATTAAAATGTAATTTATTAATATATAATTTTCATTTCATTCATTGCCAAGCTGTATGGGTATTTTACAAAAACCTTGAAAATGTTTTAAAGGTTTTCAATATAAAATCTAAATTTATTTTATTTTATATGCAACACTTTATTTTAGGGTTCAATTCTCGCTAGTTGCTTATCAGCATGCATATTACTAGGATATTGGCTGTTTATAAAGCACATATTAATGCCTTATTCTGCATGACCATATTCTTCATCCCTTAATCCTACCCAATACCTAAACTTAACAACTACCTTACTAACTATTAATAAGCAGTAAATAGCAGTTTATTGAGGCAAAAGTCATAGTTAATAGTGAATATGTGTTCTAAAGTGTTCCCATTTATGTATTTAATTTAATTTAATTTAATTTATTTTCATTTGTGTGCAAAGGGGTTACAAGTAGTTTGGGTTGAGCAAGAGAAATATCAAGATCGTGTGACCAAAAGGACTTATGTACATTTGCAACGGTTTACCCCTAAAGTTATTTTATAAGGGGTACATTTATTTTTTTACAGGGCTGGGCTGGCCACAATCTCAGTGCACTTGTATTCTGCTTGAGTTACAGTAAAAAAAAAATATTTTTACAGGCAATATTCCTACTGGGAATGAGATCTCAAATCAGCCTTGAGCATTGATCCAAAAAAGTCTGGTGCATGAGAGAATGGGATTTTAAACTTTCAGTCTTCAGGACCACAAAATGCACTTCTCTAAATCGGATTATTATTCATTTATGGTATATTTTGAAGCTAATGTATAATTATTGTTTCACTGAATTGTCGGTTATCTCATCCAAAAATGTTAAGTTCCCACCATTTAATTCCTTCTTCTTCTCTTTGTCTGTCTAGATTAATCTTGGAGACGACCAGGGATGCCATCTCTGTAAGAATCATGCAGGTCACATGGTCAGGCGCCACAGTCCTCATCATTTTCAGCTTGCAGCAGTTTGTCCAGTCGGAGCTGTCGGAGGGTCCTTTGGTTCCAGGTAAGCGTGCATGAGCCTTGTGTTGTGTGCTTTTTATTCCCAAGCGCTGATGTGGATTCACATCTTATTTCCAAGCTATGTGGAATAGACATATAAGCCTACTAATTGCACCTGAACTTTCAAAAACACAGTTATTTTAATGGGAGCACTTGCAAAACCCCCCCAAAAAAACATTACTCTTATATTTTGCAGTGTAGGCTTATGTGCTTTTCCCACGTGGCTCTGGTGTGTTTTCCCCGTCTCGTCTGTCTTTCCAGTCATATGATGAACTGTCTGTTTGTGTGATGGACACCATTCAAGGGATTGTCAGATCAACTGGTTCTCTATTTCAGGCGAATGATGAATAATGTTAAACGAAAGGAGGATTTCAAGATAAACGACAGACATCAGTCAGGAGTGACTGCTATCTTCTGCCTATGTGCCTTTTATCATGAGTTTGAGAATTGAAGCGGAAACATTAAATAATTTGAGACTACATAAAACTACTGAGCATTTAAAGAGGCAGTTCACCCCAAAATCATTTAGTTAGGCTTATGTTGACTTGAAAGATGAATTTTTATCCTGGCTTTTTCATATACAGAAATGAAATTGGGACTGGGTCTGTCAGTCTCCAAAATGATGAAAATGTATCACACCATCCGTGAAAAATAGTCCATGTGACTTTAAATTGTTAAATTGGTTATACTTTATGATAACGTTTCATTTGTTAATGTATTAACTAACATTAACTAACCATGAGCAATACATGTGTTACTGTATTTTTTCATCTTTGTTAGCGTTAGTTAATAAAAATACAGCTGTTCATTGTTCATGTTACTTCATAGTACATTAACTAATGTTAACAAATACAACTTTTGGTTTAAATAATGTATTAATAATTGTTGAAATTAACATTAAGAAAGATTGAAAAATGCTGTAGAAGTGCAGTTCATGTTAGTTCATGTTAACTAATGTAGTTAACTAATGAAACCTTATTGTGTTACCGGTAAAGTTGTATGGAATCAAATGACCCACTTTTGTGCTTTTCCCCCCATTTTGGAGTTACACTCACTAAAGCCTCATGCACACCGGGACGATTATCATGAGCGCTTATCGCCAGCTTTTTTCCAAGACGTTTTTCAACGTTTTTCGAGTGAATATGCAAATTCACTCCCTGACAGTAGATGGCACTTATTGAAAAATGTCTTAAGTGAAATTAAACTCCCAATCGAATCCTATTTGTTCTGCAATTCCTCTCCGTAACAACTCCCTTTTGTCAAGATTTTTGTAGTCACTGTGGCGTTCTTACCACGAGACCAGCAGCTCTACATCTTGCCTCGTTGCATCTTCTTCTTCGTCTACTTACTTCCTCTTCGTCGTCTTCTTCTCAGGTATCAATGTGTGCTCGGCAAGACTGCTTTGTGCTTGAGCACCACCAAGTCTTGTTTTACTGTAAATTCAGCAGTTCCAGGCAATCTCATTGGTTGGCCAGTTTTTAACATGTTTAAACCGTCTTTTTGCATATTCACAGATGCTAACAAAATAAACTTAGCCTACCACAATCAGCTGCTGAAACCATTGCTCTGAACAGAACATGAACAGCTTTCCATGAGAAGAATTATTCCAGGATTATTCCTTAACGCGTTTCAAAATGTTGTAGCTGAAGTGTAGCGCTTCACTTGAAGTGTTTGTTTGGGTTGATGTGTGGGCGTTGACGCATGGTATTTGAATCTCAAAGAGCACGCGCTCCGTGGGCGTGGTCGCATTACCGGATAATAAAGAGGCTCACGGAATGACTGACATCTCTCTGTTTTCAAATAGATTACATAAACACAGAATATTTGTTTTCGGTTTGATTTACATTATTTAAAACCTGACATTTCAACGTTTCTTTAGACATATGTCTCATGTTTGTGTGACAAGTCTTCACTAAGCTACAGGTCATTTTCTGAAGAGAATCAGATTAGACCTCATTTACAGAGAGGCTGCAGATTGTGCATCATGTTTGTTTTCTTTATTTTGCAAAAAGCACAACAATTTGTTTTTATTGTGACTGTACACAAAAAAAGAAACTTAACAGATTATAATGATGTATAACACTTGCCTGAATGATAAAAAACAACAGAGTTATTTGAGTGTCTTTGGCACTGATAAGAAAAAAAAGCGAGTCGATCGCGCCGGCGCGATCACTGACTCAAGGGGGTTAACCAAACAAAAAACAAACCTGAGGTGTTTTTTTTTTTTTTATTATCCTTTTACACCTGCCGTTTTGCGTGTCGGTGTGCACACTCACATTGGCGCCCTTTGTTTAATTACGAGCCATTAAACTTTGGCGATAAACACATGCGATAAGCGATGCTTAATGGTGCGTTCACACCAGACGCGAATGACGCGATTCGCGCGAGTGATTTACATGTTAAGTCAATGCAAAGCTGGGAATAGACATTTGAGTTGAAAAATCGGAACTTTGGTGGATATTCGCGCCGCATTAACCAATCAGGAGCTTGCTCTAATAGTGACAACAATGAGGAGAAAATCTGTATATTAATATCTGCTTCAGACAATATGATTATCACTGTGATAACATTAAATGACATGAAACACAACCCAGTCTTTTTATAAATAAACCCCAGATGTGAGTTTTAAACAACTACATTATCGCCTGAAAAAGTCTTAAAACTACGTTTTGTCACACATTAACAGTAGATTTGAACAAAAAAGACGTGTAAACACAGCCCATGTCAGCCATTTCTCAACGAGACGAGCCGCCTGGCAGAAGCCCCTCCCATGATGCGAATTCGCGTCTGTTGTGAAGTGAATGTCACGCGCGAATGATGCGAATTTCACGCGCAAATGAAGCGAGTAAACTCAAAATGTCCAACTTCGCGCTAATTATTTGCGTCATTCGCGTCCGGTGTGAACGATACATTAGACTGCATTTATTTTGAACAGAAAAAGAAGAACCTTTTTACAAGATGTAATATAAGTCTCAGGTGTCCCCAGAATGTGTATGTGAAGTTTCATCTCAAAATACCCCACAGATCATTTATTATACCATGCTGTAAATGCCCATTTTTGAGTTGAAGCAAAAAAATGCTGTTTTCGTGCAGTTATCTTTAAATGCAAATGAGCAGCGCTGTGCCTTTACAGCTCATTCCTTGGATACGTGGAACTTGAATTACTCCTCTAAAGCGTCACTTAATTTAAAACCCTTTTTTCATTTCGTATAGTTTTATCTAAGGACACCTGAGTGAGCGTGTCATTATTTTCTTTATTGCTAGCAGCATATTGTACGTTCCCTGTAAAGCATAGTTTATTCCCACAATTCATCATGACTGACTTCTGCAAGGAGCTCTCGCTTTGGCCCTCTGTATCTCGTTTCTAGACTTTCTCTCCCTAATTCACCTCAGCCAGGATGATACTTCCCCAAATCACCCCCTTATTCAAACCATTTTCCTCTTTATTGCCTCACACTCCTGTCCGTTATGATTCCTTCTCCTCACTTGTTTACTTTCCCTCCTTTCATTCCTCTTCCATTCCTCGTATTCCTTTGCCTGCTGCTTCAGAAACAATTTACTTGTCAGCTAGGTCTGTTGGTGCGCCTCTCTCTGGGTTTAATGTTCTTTTCTGGTGTGCCATTGAAGGCGGCTGTAATTTCAGTAGCGAGCAGGCGTGTGGTGATGCTCATTGCGAGTCTGCATTGATAGCTGGAGCCCGATATAGCAGCGTTAATGAACAGGGCTGAGCCAGGCGCTTCCTTTCCCGAAGTCCAATTCACCCCACCTGATGCGTCACACACGAACCGCCGCTGAGCTGAAAACAGATGCTGCAGCCGCACAATGAACAGTGGGTTGCATTCTCTAACCACCTGACAAAGTTACTTTGATGGAACTGGTTTTGTGCTGAGTTATAGACTAGATAGAGACACACATTAATGCATCAATGTACGATATCAATTCCTCTGACGTTACTGACCTTATACTGACCAATTTGGAATCAAAATGGACCCTTAATACACACTTCTGGTCAATTCTAAATGATTTATTGGTGCATAATACATTAAAGGAAAAACAAATAGTTACATTTGTAATTTTTTATGAAAATATAAGGATTTTCTCTTCCTCTGACACAACTCTCCATTTTCTGTTGACGTCACTTAGGCTGTTTGTGTTATTTGGTAATGTTAACCAATAGGCTAATAGCTATTTACGATTATTTTATTCGGTCTGGCTTTTCTCACTTTTGTTCAATCCAAGCAAGTCCCGATGGATATAATCATGTCCTGATATACACTATCATTCAAACGTTTGAGGTTGGCAAGATATTATTAATGTATTTGAAAGAAGTATCTTGTGTATTTTTGTGGAAACCATGACATATTTTCCAGGTTTCTTTAATGATGACGAATTCAATACAAATCTTTTTTAACATGATAAATGTCTTTACTGTGACTTTTGATCAATTGAATGTGTCCTTGCTCAAAAAAGCCTTAATTCAAAAAGACTTTTGTGTTTTGGTAACACTTTATTTTAGGGTTTAATTCTCACTATTTACTAGTTGCTTATTAGCATGCATAATACTAAGACATTGGGTGTTTATTAGTAGGCTACTTATAAAGCACATATTAATGCCTTTTTCTGCATGACCATATTCTACACCCCTTAACCCTACCCAATACCTAAACTTAAACACTACAATAACTTCCTTAACTATTAATAAGCAGTACATTAGGAGTTTATTGAGGCAAAAGACGTAGTTAATAGTGAATGTGTTCCCCATATTAGTCATTACTGAAGTAAATGGATTGTAAATTTTAATTCTTAATGACTTTGAGTAGAAACAGGAGTATAATATTACAATTAAAGGATTAGTTTACTTTAAAATGAAAATTAGCCCATGATTTACTCACCATCAAGCCATCCTGGGTGTATATGACTTTCTTCTTTCTGATGAACACAATCTGAGTTATATTAATAAATATCCTGACGCTTCCAAGCTTTACAATGGCAGTGCACAAGGCTCACGAGTTTGAAGCTCAAAAAGTGTCATCACGGCTCCTGGGGGTTAATAAAGTCATTCTGAAGCGAATCAATGCGTTTGTGTAAGAAAAATGTATTTTCATTTTAAAGTGAACTAATCCTTTAAGTATAAATGTTCACTCAACCATATTTTTGAAAGCATATTTTTGTTCAATTCTACTCCAGATACTTTTGCTACTTTTACTATGGTATTCCACAGAAAACATCACTGCAAATGCAAGTTGAATAAGTAGATCTTGATAGCGATTTGTGAACTATTTGTTCTTTAGAATCAGTCGAAATGGTTCACTTACAGTTGCAGTCTGAATGACTTGATTGTGAATCAGTTGTTGTTCTGAACCACTACTTGGATCACTTTGGATTAGCTTGCATAGACGTGTGCCATTCACTCACATTTTTGATAGGAACTTGATTCACTTTCCATCAATGTACCTTTACTAGTATTCATGTAGGTCTATTGGTTGTCAAAGACATGGCCTAGTGGCACAGGTCTCAGACAAGCAGGACAAGTTTGCATTCAGGTCTTGTTACATCTCAATCCTATTCCCATCTCTTCTCTGCCCCGTTTTCTTACTTCTCTCTGCTGTGTCAAACTATAAAAGTAGCAAAAAGTTGGTTATGTTATACAAACCTGCTTTTGTATCTGTATTTAGTAACACTTTAGACATTCTGTTGACTTTATAATTAACGTTGCACCTACATGTCAACTAACTCTCATTAGCGTATTACTAGATTGTCTGCTTAATATCTGCAAACTATTTATTGTGATGGTTCCCCAACAGACATTCTACCGACTATTAGTAACTTTGCAAATCCGAACCCTAACCCTACCAGTCAAATAATGCTTAATTAATTCACTAAAGAGAGTTATACATAGCATTATAGTCAGCAGAATGTCAAAATAAAGTGTAGCCCTGTATTTATCACACAGCTCTGTGTTGAACTTGATTCTGATTGATCATTTGCTGTATTTTGTGGTCAAATATGTGTATATAATGAAGCTAATTTCACTGAAATAAACAATTTCCTACATATATTAGCTGTGCCGTACACAGGTGTAGAAATTTAATTTCTCGTATCACTCTGTTAACTCTTTCTTTCTATCTCTTTTCCCAAATCAATTTTTAATTTTCATTTATTTATTTTATTTGGTAAGTAACAGTGAAAAATATGGGATAAAGTACAATTTTGGTCATTATTTCAAAATAACCCCCTTTAGGGGGATACAAAACCTTTTCGCTAGGCATTCTGATAATCCTGTCTGCAAAATATTCCTTATATATTGGCCTATAATCTGATTTCTATATCTATAATATCTACACCTCTATGTGAGTCAATGAGGAAAGGGGGCTTAAAGGAGGAAAAGATACAGGTGGACTACGGGTCATAGCTGGATATCTGACCAAACGTATAACACAGCAGATTTGGTAGCTGTGCATCATGGGACCAGGCTCTTGAAGGAGGCGCATGCTCATCCCTCATGTGCTGCTGACAGCAGCACTTTGGTCCGCATATGTTCCGTTGCCCTGCCACACCAAGACGCTCCGTCAGTGTCCTACTCGCAGTGATTAAATATGTAGTTAATACAGCAGCACTATAAGAATATTGAATTATGCTACAGCCGCTGTGACCTTTTTTGAAATTACAGGGCCAATTGTGCGAGACGAGCGCTGCACTTTATAACAGGTGCTGGCTTGAACACAGCCTGAAGGAGAATACATTCACACCGCCGATGACCGGCTCGTACTTGCTGAATGCCACTGAAGCACTAAATAGCAACAAATAGCACCATACTGTACTTTCCTCCATACCTATTTGTCACTATTTATTGCATCATTATAGACTCTATATCTACACAATATCACTATAGCTCTCATGGGCTTTTTACCCAAGGCTTATGGGTTTTTTCCACCACTGTTAAGTTAAAATGCTCCTGTTTACCTGATTTTTAACCCTTAAATGCATGAATGTTTCGCCAATCATTATTACATATTTGGGTCTTTAGCGACCCGGATCTACTGTATATATAACATGGAAGGATCTCTACCTGTCACGATAATATAAAACTTTCTTGATATTAGAATAACAAATACAGAAGAATAAAATAAAGCATATTTTGTTATCGCTTGGAAGGGTTCAGTTTGAGCAGATGTTTTATACCATCATCACAGTCCTCGTCAGAGCTCATTTCCCAGTACATTCAGCATCTGCTTCATATTCACCATCTCAAACCTATTTTATCATTTTCAACATCTTCAAAGTCAATATTTTGACTTACTTGATTACTTCACCAGATCCACCATCAAGTGACAGTAATATTTGACTGCGTTCATTTCTTGCTCTGCAGTAAATCTATTCTTCCTATTCTTTTGTTTTCTGCCTGCAGTGACTATGAGTGAACAGTCACTTCATCATTGTGTATCAGACATTGCCACCTTGTGGAATAAAGGTGGATTGCACTTATTCAGTCATCAAAGATTCAATTATTGTTGTGCAGAAAAAAATATACTTACACTGTTACACACCTCGGGTCGATAGAGACCCTATACAATTTTTACAAAAAATGAATGGGAAAACAGGCCACCTTTTATAATTTTATAATTTTTATATATTTTTTCTTGTTATATTGTTTATAATTAATTGATTGAGGAATACTACGAATGTTCATGTCTAACTTTAAAAAAATGAATGAGGAGGAGGGTAGTGAATAATGTCCCAGGTCACTAAAGACCCGAGGTATACGTTGAAGTGTTAATCAAAACGTTTTATGATGTCCTTTTTCACACATTATGTTGCTTCACCAGAAATAAGTGTTCTGATGTTTGGAGTTGTTAAGATTTAAAATATTTTTACAGTTTAAAATACATTTTCTATTGGGTGTTTAAAGGTACACTATGTAACTTTTTTTGTTCAAAATTAACTAAATTAAAGTCAATACATCCTCAGTCCTTCTTCCAAAGGATGTTTTTGTCTTAGCCTGATTCACTATGGTAAGCCTATTATAAGCATATTATATATTTTAGATATATGTCGGGATGGATTTTGCTGGAAATTGCATAAATACGTCACTCGCCCATGTGTGCCTTGTCATATCCGTAAGTAGAGAAATGTTGCTCCATCTATTTTTAAGGTGGGAGTGGTCGGATGTGGGAGTGGCATAAATCTCAAACCTTCAGGGAATCACTCGTTGTAAACAAATGCCGAACAGAGGAGAGCTCGTAATAAAACAAGAATCAACAGGCTTTTCAGAGATGGCGAGAAATGAGGGATTTGAAATGTTGAAAAAATTACTTTTTTATTACTCAGCAGGTGATTTAAGGTATTTTATTGAACATAAATTGGCATATGTATCTTACATAAAAGAGTTTATGTAAAGCATTATCTATTGTGAAGGCTCATATTCATGCGCACAGTAACGTAGAGCCGAAGCACAACCAAAACAACGTTCTTCTGCAATTTAAACAAATATATATTTATATGATTTTTTATTTTTTTTTGCTTTTCTTCTGATTATCATACACTTTAGGGTGGCTTTAGTAAGGTTTTGTTGTGCTGGTGAGAAGGTGAAATGTTCTGGTTGGTTTATAGATATGTATGTTTTGAACATTAGTTTTTATTAGTGATGTTGCTGAAGTGAGCCATTTTTTTTATTATGTTTGCAATAGAAAGGAATTTCTTGCAGGATCTTTATGTGTTGCAGGCCAGATTTGAACACGTGTCCCCTACTTGAACACCATGGCTCAATTTGTTAGGAGCACATATGAGCTCAGACTTGTTTTTGTTTTCCTTTAAAATGGCTTATGGTATTTTTATTTGCTTTAAAAAAAACTGTTTTAAACAAAGTGAAACTTGTTAACTATTCAGTAAACAGTTCAGACATACCTGAATTTAGTCATTAACGTGTATTATATTATGTTGTTTTTTTACACCAGTATTGTTTTGAATCCATATATAAGGTTGTCTAATGGTCTCTGTTTTAGCTCATTCAATCACAACAACCGTTTTTAGCCCCTTTAAATAATTTTCGTCAATGTTCTGTTCCACTCCCTATTTTTACCCAAGCAAACCGTTTCCCCCCAAGGGCTGTATAAACCAATCGCCTCAAAGAAGTCGAGTTTGTCCGATTTCATCCAAGCCATCATCTCCACTTGTTCAAATACACCATTCACCTAAATGATGTGCAATTTAACTGGTAATGTGCGCTCTTGGCACACGGCACAGGAAAGCTTTTTACCAATGAGACGGGTACAAATCACACAGCTATGGGAACGCTTCTCGCAAGGCCTTCACCTCTGGAGAAGAGCAATTGAACATTACTTTGCACAGCACTTTACAAATTGCCTTGTAATTGTGTTTGTTTGAAAAACGTTGATTTCAGTGCCATATTTTCATTTCTCTTTTGTCGGGGACAGGGCCATTATTGAAACACATTGGAGTGGACCGGGATTGATATAGACAAATATAGAGGGAACAAATGGAAAGTTCGACGAAAGTCATTTAGCACTGAAATGCAGAGGCAAGCGCCTCTGTAATTTAGTGAGAAAAATGTCTGATACAGAAGATATTTACAGGTTGGCAGGTTTATTTAGAAAGTTCTGCAATTTGCACGTATACACTTTGTCCTAACCAGACATGACTCGATAAAACTTTTCCATGTAAATCAGGATGTATCGTTTTGCGAATTCACTAAACAGCTACACTATTTTTCATCTCAAAAAAGCATTTGACTAGTTAAATGATTTTAACCAGTAGTTTGCAGTTTAATCTAGTGCAGAGCGATGCATATTTAAATGAAAGGGGTCCTGTTATGCTTTATTTTTTTACATTTTCATCTTCCTTTTGTGTGTAATGTTGCTGTGAATAAGTTATGCAAAGTCACAAAGCACAAAGTCACTCCAAAGGGAGTTATTCTCTATATCAGTAAGCACTGTTTCTGGACTCCCTGAAACGCTTCCATTGTAGTCTTTTTGGGAACAAACACGTCACAATATCCCTCATTGAAATAATTACAGCCAAAGACATACGCAGAAAAAAGGGGGGTGTGCAACCTGGTTGAGTTAGTGTTAGTAATGTGTTGAAACTCGTGGTAGGGATGTGAGGTTTCTGAAACACGCTAGAAACGGTTGACCAATCACAACACACAGGTCCAGCCAACCAATCAGAGCACTTTGTGCTTTTCAGAAGGAGGGGCTTCAGAGACAGCAACTAAACTGTGTTACTGACAGACTGGGGAGAGAGGTGCTGCATTAATATAAAATGTGTTTTTTTTTTTACTTTCAAGCATGAAAACCTATTCTAGTAGAGCCCAAAGACAAAACCAAGACTTTGTAAAAGGGCATAATAGGTCCCCTTTATGTCATTACCATTGTTGTAAAAAAATCCAAAAAATCTGTAATCCTGTAATCCTCATGTGTGGTGTAGTATTTTAAAAGGCTAAAACAGATCAAACCGAGTTTAGCACAGATTTTGTCGTTACCAGATTTGCGTAAATCTAATGAATCAGAGAAATGCACGTCTTGGCGAGTGATCGGGTAAACGCAGTTTGACATGTCTTAAGTGAACGTATACAGAGTTGAATGAGAAATCGGGTGTTACAATGAATTTGGTCCGTGGAGCTCATAAAGGGCTGGAAATAATATTCTGTGTGAAGCAGGGCAGAGCAGGAACATGCCATTTTTGCAATGGTATCGATTCAGTATCGGTATTGAGGTATTTTAGTCAGGTATCGTATCGAAGTCATACTTTTGGTATCGTGACAACACTATTCTATATAAAAAGTATTTGCTGATATTCTCTTTTTTTTGTTATGTTGGTTTACAAACCTTTTTACATTTTTACTCTTTTAGTTTTACATTTTGTCAAGGGCTTGTTTACATTTATACTTTTTTATAGTACACTACTGAAGGCCAACGTTGCAAGTTAGATTAAATGTTTTTAACTAAAATTGTTGAAAATTATTGCGATAAATTAGTCGATAGATTAATCGATTAATCAATAAATAAGTTGATAGATTAATCGATATAAAAATAGTTGTTAGTGGCAGCCTTAATTTTAACCTGTGTACAAAATTGGAATATTGCATAAAACATTTGCAAATAAAGCAACATTTCCATCCAGTGGGTCGAAGAGAACAAAATCGTAACTTCTTGATAATCAGGCGGCAAATATTACTAAAAAACACAGTCATGTTATCTAGCTGTCATTGGAAGATGCCAGTTTGGGAACGCAATCGTGTAGGTTTTTCAGAATGACCAAAACAACATTTCAGGTGTTGTGCAATAAGCTCGTCCATTGGTTAATCAAGTTATGCCGTCGCATCGTGCAAAGTCACATGACATTTTTTGATGCACATTGAGTAATTTATTCTGTAAATGAGTTACCATTGAAGTTATCTTGCCGTTTCCATCCAATGTTTTTTATGGAATATCCCATCATTTGCATGAAAATAGGTGGATGGAAGCACGGCTAATGACTAACTAGATTAGGATTGTGTAATCTCTGTACCATGACAAAGGGTTTTGAAGTGCACACCTTTGTTGACAGTAATGAACATTAAGATCAACCCAACACAGCCTTACGATGTGATCAGTGCAAATCAGGAGCGGGAAAGCAAACGAATAGTGCTCGATTCATGTGAGGTAATCTCTCTGCGAGAGCCAGTGAGTTTCCTGTAATTGAGAAAAGGATGAAAAGATGAAGGAATATGAGCCGCCGTTACGTTTCCAAAGTGCTGACAGAACAAACATTTGCAGCCCACACATTGAGTTATCTTGGGAAATCCTAATAATTTTCTAGATAATAAAGAAAGATGCCTCGTATGCGTTCTTTGCTGGAATCCTATTCTGTTTGTAATCGGTTGAGGAAATCTGATGCGGAAAACAGATTCAGATTCGATAGAACATTGATAAAATTAGTTCCCTTACGAGAGTACTCTCGTATTGCGTTTTGCTAAAACGCTATGGGGGGAATTCCTTTCCTCGAGATATTGAAGCAAATTTTTATCCAAAAATACCATGTACACGCAGTGCAGCTGCACAGCTCTCAGCAGGAAGCAGCTGCGTGCTGATTGGCTGTGCCGCTGCAACTGCAGCAACCTATGGCGAGACCGTGGGGCGGGACGGACCAATCAGGTCCTTCCAAATTCCCGCCACAAGGGGCAACAGAATTTGCATAGCCTAGGGTATATAAGACCCACTCTCGCAAGGTTAGTCAGATTAATTCTTCTTCAGCGACTTGCAATCGTTGAGCTCCGGATCGAAGCCCGCCGTCGACACGCACCCAGCGGAACACGCAGCCTGAGGATGTCGGATTCTCCGCCTTCAGCCTGCCTTCCAGCTGCGCCATCCGGCGTTAAAATATCCTTTATACTATGTATGTGTGTTTATGATATGTGCGTTGCTGCCAACGCCACTTCTAAGAGCTTCTAGCTCTCCACCTCTCTTCTCTCGTGCCGCCGCGTGTTTACGCCGCGAACAGAGAACATTGGTCCTCCGCCGCTTCAAATAAAGCCGAGGACAGACGGAGCGCTCCTCTTCTCTCGTTCCGTCGCGCTAAGGCGCCGCGGACAGAGAATGTGATACCCCACGGAGCTCTCCCTTTCTCTCGTTCCGTCGCGCTGAGAAGCGCCGCGGACGGAGAAGGTTTTCCCCGCTGCACTGATGACGCCGCGGGCATACAGAGTTTCACTCCTTCCTCTCTCATCCCCACCGCTTTAAATGGCCGTGGACAGAGAACATTATATCCCCGCTGCGGACATACAGAGCTCTCCCTTTCTCTCACTCCGTCGCGCTGAAACGCGCCGCGGACCGAGAAGGTTATATCCTCGCTGCGCTGATGACGCCGCAGATATATGGAGCTCTCCACGCGCCTCCCTCTCTCCTCCGCCGCTCTAAATGGCCGTGGACAGAGAATGTTATTCCCGCTGTGCTAATGGCTCCGCGTGCATACGGGGCTTTTCACTCGCTCCTTCTCTTACTCCGCCGCCCTGAAATGGCCGCTGACAGAGAATGTGATACTGCCGCCACGCGGATGGAAGATGTGCACTTCTACACACGAGTGAACTCAACATAAGCTCTCCTCACTCTTCCTTCTCTCTCGCCCCGCCGCCCTGATATGCCGCGGGCAGAGAATGCTTGAGGAGAGACATGCGAACTCAGGCTGCTGGATATACCGAGAACGCGCTTACGTCACAGCCGTTCTCGCTGCAGCGCGCGCTTGCTGCCAAAGGTAAACAGCCTTATATGGCAGCGCGCGCTCTCTGCACAGCGCGCGTTCGCTGACTAGAGCGCGTCATAACACGCGCTCTCCGTCTGAGCATAACGAGGTCATAAAATGGCTGCCAAGCTTGCGCCTTTTTTCCCTCAAATATCACTTCTCCCAGTTCCCCTATTCAGGCGGCTGGAGTGGTTCAACACTGTAGGCAATGTGTCCACTACATAGTGTGCACTCCTGCATAAGCACTGTTAATTCAGTGCCACAAATCACTCAATAAACATGATATTCTCCCAGTTCCCTTAGTTCAGGTGACTGGAGATGTAACATTGCAATAACTAGCCTGTGGCCAAACATGCTCAGTTGCACATTGACGCTGTTATGCGTTTACCACTGTGAATTCGCTCGCTGGCGTACGCCGCGAATACACTAATGTAGTGGCGCCCATTATACAGTGCGCGCCACCACACATTATTTACAATGAATCAGAGCTTTCTAGTGGCTAGGTAGACCCGCGCCTGCAGAGCACGCGCTATCCATTAGCCCTGCCGCTAACGTGCATGTGGACTAATCCGCAAGAATGCGTCCACTTTACAGTAACACTATCTAAACACAGTGTTACGAGTTCGTCTGTAGGCAGGTGCCAACATCAAAGTTGTACCCCTACACTCAAGCACTTCCTATGTTCCCCAGCTCCCTGCACTCAGGCGGCTGGAAACATTATTCCTACAATCGACGAGCCCGCAAACAAACGCGCTCGCCTGTACACATTTCCCCGGCGACACAAAGCGTTCGCCACTATTCTGCGTTCTCCGGCCCCCTGCACTCAGGCGGCTGGGAACACTATTTCCCTATTTACTATTATGAGCCCGTGAGCAACGTGCTCTTCTGTACACAAACACAATCCCCTTGGTAAGCGCCACTTCCAAGGCGACCCAATAAGGCGTGCGTCACCATTCAGTGCACGCCGCCTCTCACAGTGCTACTAGCACAATGCATCCGGGCTACCAGGTCCCTGTTACTCAGTGACCCGCCCCACAAATTAATTCAACCCTTGGCTTTGATAACAAGGTTACTCGCTACAGTTCGCTCGCAGACCACCGTGCTTTCGCACTGTGGTAGAGACAGCGGTGAGAAGTGACATGAGTCACGTGCTTCGAACCGAAATATCAAACTGTTAAATAAAGGGAGCGGTGGAAACCGTGCACCCCTCACAGAGCGAGTCAGGCTTTTACAGTCGCTACTTCCTTGTGCCAAAAGAAGGGTGGTGGTCTCAGGCCATTCTAGATTTCAGACATCTGAACAAAGCCCTTATGAAGCGCCCGTTCAGAATGTTGAGAATGAAACAAATCCTCGCGCACATCCGCCGGGTGATTGGGTTTTCACTGTGGATCTAAAGGATGCCTTTTTCCACATACAAATAGCCCCTCATTACAGGCCATTCTTGAAATTCGCCTTCGAGGGAAAAGTTTACCAATACAAGGTGCTACCTTTTTGGTCTATCTCTGACTCCCCGCACAAAGTGCATGGAAGCGGCGCTAACCCCGCTGAGGCTTCGGGGAATGAGAATTCTCAATTATCTCGACGACTGGCTTATAATAGCTCCGTCAGAGATACAGTTATTAAACCACAGATCTGGGCTTCTCAACCATTTAGAATGCTTGGGACTCAGAATCAACGTGGCAAGAGTTTATTGTCTCCCACACAGAAAGTTTCGTTTCTGGGAACAGTATTGGACTCACTGCAGATGAGCGTGCGACTGACGTCACAGCGCGCGCTCTCTGTTCAGAACCGAGCGGTTTCCCTCAGGTCCGGTGCACGCATTCCTCTCAAACACTTTCAGAGGATGCTGGGTCTTATGGCCTCGGCGGCGCTAGTTCTCAGACTGGGTCTGTTGCACATGCGCCCCCTACAGCACTGGCTGAATCGCCACGTTCCAGCTCACGCATGGCTCTCGGGCCGATTGCAAATCAAGGTAGACCACAGCTGTGTGTTGGCTCTGGCTCCTTGGAAAAATCCCGTCTGGTACCAGACGGGCATGAGTTTGGGCACTGTTACGAAGTGGAAAGTTATCTCGACAGATGCATCCAACCTAGGTTGGGGAGCCCTTCACGAGGGCAGGCCAGTCTCCGGTCTCTGGTCAGACTCGGAGAAGAGCCTTCATATAAACTGTCTAGAGATGAAAGCGGTCACGCTATCGCTAAGAGCTTTCCTTCCGTACATAAAGCACCACCATGCCCTGGTCCTAACGGACAGCAGGTCGGTGGTAGCCTATATAAATTGCCAAGGCGGTCTGAAAATAATCGATCTGCACACAATGGCGTAAGAAGTCCTAATATGGGCAGAGCACAATACGCTGAGAGCGACTCATGTGCCAGGCATTCTGAATTTGGGTCCGGACATGCTGTCCAGGTGCAATTCAGACAATTGGGGCAGTTCTTGGAGAGGCAAAAGTGGATCTTTTCGCCTCACAAGGCTATGCTCAATGCCGAATATAATTCTCCAAGCACAAGGATGCGTTGGCCCACGAATGGCCCAACCTTCTTCTTTATGCTTTTTCCCCAATCTCAATGTTACCTCAGGTCATAGAGAGGATTAGGGAGAGCAGATGCGCTGTGCTTTAATAGCCCCGCTTTGGAGAAATCAACCTTGGTTCTCACTACTGAATCAGATGTCGGATACAGATTCGTGGCCGGTCCCGCTGAGGAGAGACCTCCTCATGCAGGCGGGACGGCAGATCTGGCATCCCCGTCCCGATCGATGGGCGCTTCATGTCTGGCCCATCAGCGGGTACATGAGAACCTCTCTGAAAAATTATTGAATACCATTACTGAAGCTAGAGCCCCCACGACCAGGCGGCTCTATTCAGACAAATGGTCAGTCTTTTCGGACTGGTGTAAAGCGCGAAGTCTGACCCCACAGGATTGTGAAGTGTCAGAAGTGCTTACATTTTACAAGAGCTTCTGGACGCGGGTCGTTCCCCCTCCACGCTCAAAATTATGTGGCTGCTATAGCAGCGTATCACATTCAAGTGAACGGACTAACATTGTTCGCTTCCTTTAAGGGGCTAGAAGGCTTCACCCACCTCGCCCCCTCTTCAGTCCTTATATGGGACTTGTCCAGTGTCTTGGATGTCATGAAGAGCTCTGCACTTGAGCCTCTGCATTCGGTGAGCTTAAGCTCCTGTCACTAAAGACCGCTTTTCTGCTGGCGATCGTCAGTTAAGCGAGTGGGTGATCTGCACGCGCTCTCTGTGAGCGCCTTCGTGTCTGGAATTGGGCCAAACGACTTCAAGTCGTCCTCAAACCAAGACATGGATATGTACCTAAGTGCTTTCAACTCCGTTCAGAGCACAGGTCATTTCACTCTCAGCACTTTCATCACCGATAGATGAAGAAGATGCTAATTTGCTCTGTCCTGTCAGAGCGCTGAGGATATACATGGAGCGTTCCGCTGCTTAGGCAACTGAACAGCTCTTTGTATGCTTTGGCGGCTGCACCTTAGGGTGCGCGGTTACAAAGCAGACCTTGTCACGATGGATAGTAGATGCTATCTCGCTGGCTTATGAGTCTAAAGATCTCAGCTGCCCTTTAGGCATTAAAGCCCATTCTACTAGAGGCATGGCCTCTTCGTGGGCTTGGTCTATTGGCATTTCTCTAAATGATATCTGTGTGGCGGCAGGCTGGGCCTCCCCGTCCACTTATCAGATTATATTTGGATGTCCCGGCCTTATAGGCTGGGCTTCTTGCTGTGTACAGTTTTAACCCCTTAAGGCTCGAAAAGTCCGGTCTGGGTTAAGTATTGTTTAAGTCATAGCACATTCCTTATACGGCTCGAATTATCTGGCCATTCATTATTCCTGGCCCGACTATGTCCGGTCTATATATTATATTACACGTATATCGTGTTCATTCTCATTAAAGGCTTGACTCAGGTCTGGCTCATTTTGGGACTTCTTGATATCATATTACGGGCCCACCTAGGTTGGCCTGGGTTTGGTGTCGTCGGCGTTAGAGCCGTTAAGCAAGCACGGCGTTTTGCATTGGTCCCCCATAGCGTTTTAGCAAAACGCAATACGAGAGTACTCTCGTAAGGGAACGTTCGGTTACTAACGTAACCTCGGTTCCCTAAGATGAGGGAACGAGTATTGCGTTTTGCTTGCCGTGCTTGCTCACTTGCTCAGGAGTCGCTTCAGTCGATTAACCTGACTAACCTTGCGAGAGTGGGTCTTATATACCCTAGGCTATGCAAATTCTGTTGCCCCTTGTGGCGGGAATTTGGAAGGACCTGATTGGTCCGTCCCGCCCCACGGTCTCGCCATAGGTTGCTGCAGTTGCAGCGGCACAGCCAATCAGCACGCAGCTGCTTCCTGCTGAGAGCTGTGCAGCTGCACTGCGTGTACATGGTATTTTTGGATAAAAATTTGCTTCAATATCTCGAGGAAAGGAATTCCCCCCATAGCGTTTTAGCAAAACGCAATACTCGTTCCCTCATCTTAGGGAACCGAGGTTACGTTAGTAACCGAACGATTTTTTTGATCTCATACATATAAATGACACCAACTGGGAATGTATACATACAAATGACAATATTCAACAGAATCCAGTTTTTGGTTAATATTTGTGTAACACTAAATTGAACTGGGAGTCTTGTTGCTTTTAGTCAGTTTGTTTTGTGGATATTTACATCCATAAGTTGACCTATAACAGATATACACTACAATTCAAAACTTTTTTTTGACAATTAATACTTTTATTCAGCTAGGGTGATTGTTTAAATTTTAAACAAATTCTTTTGAGCTTTCTATTCATCAAAGAATCCCGTTCAATGCATCAAGTAGTAAAAATAGTATATGTAAAGTAGTAAATATAAATAAATATTCATATCCCCCCTTGGGTTGAAATTCTGTTTCTATGTTACAGGTTCATTCATTCATTCAGTCTCAATTTATGTGTTTCTGTGCAAATAGAAGTCTTTTAAAATAATTTGTTATTGGACGGCTTCATCTGTCAACATTTTTCCCCCTCTGTGGCAGTTTGCCCTATCGAGCGCTTGATGAAAATCATCTCTGGATGTGATATGACACATATCAGCCAAAAGCAGCAGCCACGCACTCATCTCGCTATGGAAGCTGATATTCAGCCATCACACAATTTATTTTCTCTTCTCATCTCCATCTTTCCATCGACGTACACCCTGCGGACTCTCACCGTCGCTGTCGACTCCCAGCAGGCTCTATGCCGAGCGATGAGAACTTATTCCTCATAGCATTTGTTGTGTCTACAGCTATGACATGCTTGTTAAATCCTGAAACATGTTCGCCACAAATGTACGGTTTGTGATCGTTCTCGAAATATCAAAGCAAAGTAACTCAAATTTCCTCGTTTAACTTCTCGGCTTCGGCGAAACGTTCCTGCCAAGCCAGTCAGCGTGAGTCAGCTCCATATGTCTGGTGATAATATCTGAAAATAGAGCATGTATTGTTGGTTTGAAAGCGTCAGAGATTCGGTGTCTGGATGGTTTATCTGTTTTTGTTCTCAGAGCCTTCAAAAAAAATACATTTGAAGGGATAGTTCACCCAAAAATGATGCTTTTGTCAAGTCAAGTCAACTTTATTTATATAGCGCTTTTAACAATGCAGATTGTTTCAAAGCAGCATCACAGTGTAAAACAGCAAAATAATGCAACAGAATTTTATTCAGCCGTATAGCCGTTCTGGCGAAAAGGGTGATGTCATCAGCTCATTTCAATTATCATACAGTGACAATGTGGGCATTAGATTAGTAATTAGATCAGTAATTTAGTTTATATGGTTAATTTAGTTTAATAATTAGATTTATTTGGATATTTAGTTGAAACATTTAGTGTCCCCAACTGAGCAAGCTAAGCCAGAGGCAACATTGGCAAGGAAACCAAAACCCCATCAGGTGACCTAATGGAGAAAAATAAACCTTGGGAGAAATCAGGCTAAGTCGAGGTGTCAGTTCTCCTCTGGCCAATTAACAAACAGCGTATGATTATTATTCTGGCAACTTTACAGGTCAGAGGTCATATTATATCAGAATATTCATAATATCGGAGTCATCACGGCGGAGACGGGTTTATTGAAGATGCCGTATTGATTAAACAATTATTAAATTGCAATATTCGAAAGATCGGAGTCATCACGTCGGAGACGGGTTTATTGTGGATGCCGTATTGATGAAACAATTATTTAAGTGCAATAATCGAAAGATCGGAGGCAACACGCTGGAGACGGGTTTATTGAGGATGACATTTCGATTTAACAATTATTAAATTGTAATATTTGAACAATCGGAGTCATCACGCCGGAGACGGATTTATTGAGGATGCAGTGTCGATGAGGCGATTTTAGGGGGAGTCTAATTGCTAATTATTCCTTTAACTCTTTTTTTTAATTTAGACATCAACCTTCTTAGTATTCCTCAATCAAGTAATTATAAACAATATACCAAGAAAAAAATTATACAATTATAAATTAATGCCTGTTTTCCCATACATTTTTTGTAAAAATTGTATAGGGTCGCTAACGACCCGATGTGTGTAACAGTGTAAGTATATTTTTTATGCACAAGATTAATTGAATCTTTGATGACTGAATAAGTGCAATCCACATTTATTCCACAAGATAGCAATGTCTGAAACACAATGATGAAGTTACGTTTCACTCATAGTCACCGCAGGCAGAAAACAAAAGAATAGGAAGAATCAACAGCAACACTTGAAATGTCTCAGTGATTTAATACAGAGCAAGAACTGAACACAATCAATAATTACCAGCCTGGTCTCATTGCGAAAATGTACCTCTGGCAACGTTTTTGCAAACCCCAAAATACGTACCAATATGTACATATCACTGCAGTTTCAAAGTGATATGTCCACTGGGTGCCGCCAAAAGCTTCGTTTTTTCCCCGGAACAGATGAGCGTCAATCTGACGTTTTGTGACATTGTCATTGTTTTTTTAACGTACACCTACACTAAACCCTAAACCTAACCGATAGTGTTAACAAAAGCAAATGTGACAAAAATACAATAGTAACCATGTCTTGTTAGCTTCTGTGAACTCATCTTTGAGCTCTTTTATCATGACTTGTCTTTCACGGGATTCGTACCTGAGCTTTCATTATTACAAGTACAAATCTTTACCAGCTGAGCTACTGAGCAAACTTATTATATAAAAAAAGCAGAGCATATGGAGCAGATTAAGTGACGCAAACTCCAAAATTTATTCATTTACATGGAAAAAAAAAAAACGATAAAAAGTGCTTGCTGTTTTACTGCCTCTAGTGTTCATTTCACTTTGAAACTGCAGAGATATGTACATATTGGTACGTATTTTGGCGGTTTGCAAAAACGTTGCCAGAGGTACATTTTCATAATGAGACCAGGTTGATAATTACTGTCACTGTCACTGATGGTGGATCTGGAGAAGAAACTGTCAGCGATCAAAATATTGATTTTGAAGATATTGAAAATGATAAAATATGTTTGAGATGGTGAATATGAGGCAGATGCTGAATGTACTGTGAAATGAGCTCTGATGAGGACAGTGATGATGGTATAAAACATCTGCTCAAACTGAACCCTTCCAAGCTCCAAACGATAACAAAATATGCTTTATTTTATTCTGTAATTGCTACTCTAATATCAGGAGAGTTTTATATTATCGCGACAGGTAGAGATCCATCCATGTTAGATATAGAGCCGAGTCGCTAAAGACCCGAATATGTAATAATGATTGGCGAAACATTCATGCATTTAAAGGTTAAGAGAACTGAAAGCTAGTTTTCACTAGCGTTTCTCTCTTTTTGACCCTGTGTCTTTGTCTTCCATCAAACTCACCTGGTGCAAACAAAAGGCGGACAGGTTAGACAGGACTCTCTACTGGGCTGTGATAGGAAATCTATGAGGCTACGTGCCAAGGTGGAAAATGAGATTCGCTGTCTTTACAAGCCATTCGGCCTCATCCAAATATCATGTTTGAGAACACTTACACCTGTTTATTTGGTGAGAGATGTGGGTGTTCTGTTTCAATCATTGCTGAAGGTTTAGTGTGTGTGTGTGTGGTATAAGATTGCTGTAATTTGCGTTTTGCTGAAGAGGCCAACTCCTGTAGTCCCCCTTGCTGTTTCCCAGCATGCATTTATCCTCCTATGCATCCAAAAGACTATAGCTGTGTCTGAAATCGCCACCTATGCCCTTAAATAGGCTAATTTAGACTGGTTTATGCTGAACCCAAAATGATTTTTTTTTAAAGAATGTTCTGGTCCCACTTTTCAATATAATAAAAGTAAATAAGGACTTGGGTTGTCAAGATCCAAAAAGTCCATGTGAATCATGCTCTATATTTCAAATAACTATGTGCGTAACAATAAAAAGGCATCAGTAGCTGATAATCACCAGCAGGTGAAATGAATAATTTTTTCAGTTCAATCTTTTCAATGAATCAGTTGATCCAGTTCACACTGGAACCAGATCATGGAATCATGGAGATGAACTAAATCAATTGATTCACTGAAATGATCTAACTCATGAGAATGATTTGTTAACTAATCAGATATTTTCTTCTTATTTAATGAATTTCAGTGAATAAATTAAGGTATTTTCTTATTATTTCACTTCAGAAGACATGAAACATAGCATTCACGTCCCAAGGAATGCTTTATGATGTCTCTATTCTCTATTCACTTTAATAATATGGCAAAGACTGGCAATAAAACATTAGAACGAAAATCATGTGGGTTTCAAAAACACATAAAATGTTATAAATATATACTAAATGCCTCTTATAATCTGTTCGTTTAGACAGCTATTATCCTGGAATCGTTTGAATGAAATAGTTTGTCCTTTTAAAGGGTTTCGTGATGTTCAGACTTTCTTAATTATTGGTTTTATTGACTTAGCAAGAAGGACTAAGGTGCCGCCCATGCAACCGCCTGGCCATGTGATCGTGCAGTTATAGAGTTTTGCATCTTTTCCCATTAGCTGATGAGCGAAGCGCATTGATTCCTCTGCGAGTGTATTCATGAATATGTAGTGTTATTTCAGTGCGGCTTGACGCGGCCTCTTTCTTAAGTGCGACATTTATCGCTGCTTTTGAAAGGATTGAATGATGCCAGTTTCCATTTCTATCCGTCTTTCTCCTCCCCTCCCGGGTGAGATATTAAAGATGATCTCCGATTTGGCAGCTCTCTTCCTTTTTAAAAGAGAAGCTATTTCAATCTTTTCATTTGTCAATCACAGCTCCGCCACATCCAGGCCAGGAAATAATTGTCCGCGTCTCTCCTCTTCCCTGGAGTGGCCGAGCGTTTTTGCATGAGAAAAGAGAGTGAGCGGAGGAGGAGGAGAGGAGAGGTGAGGCTGGAATAGATGCGTGGCTGCATTGTTTTCATCACTGGGTTTTTGTTTACCATGCCAGGAGAGTCGCGGTCCGCCGAGGCAATCAGTGAGAATGTCTTCTTACATTTACAAGAGGGTTTCTGTATGTGAGGCTGAAGCTTCTGGCAAGAGAAGACACTCACTTCAGCACATTTGCTGTTAGATTTCAGATTGCATCTTAGCTGCTACTATTTTTCATGTTGTTATTGGCTTAATATATCCAAGTTTTAGTGATCTAGACATTATGCCACATTTTCATACATATCAATATTCATGTAATTAAGATGAATCATGGTGCTGTAAAACTCTCCTCGCTCTCTTGACTGACCATTACCAGAAAACACACATACATCACAATAATAATTTACATGCTGACGTGCAAATCTCGCACATGCATTTGATCTTTAATGTCCTTTTAATGTATGCTATTCCATTTGGGGTCACACTTTAGTTTAGGGTCCAATTCTCACTATTAACTAGTTGCTTATTAGCAATGATATTACTAGGATATTGGCTGTTTATTAGTACTTATAAAGCACATATTAATGCCTTTTTCTGCACGACCATATTCTACATCCCTTAATCCTCCCCAATTCCTAAATTTAAAAACTACCTTACTAACTAATAACAAGCAGTAATTAGGAGTTTATTGAGGCAAAAGTCATAGTTAATAGTTCGTTAATAGCGAGAATTGGACCCTAATCTAAAGGGTGACCCCATTTGGTGATTAAATAAGTGGAAATGACTCACTTATTTTAGCATTTTCATGTTCAATTTAGAGGCAAGAACATACTGAGCCCCTAAAGGGATATGTTGAAGAAAAAAAATATTTGTCAATGCTTCTGCGTTCTCTCGCAAATGTTTTGCGTTGCCCCGAGAAACTTTGCGTCCACTCGCGAAGAACACAAAAGTTTTGCGAGCGAACGTAAAGTTTCTCAGGGGAACACGAACGTTTTTGTGAGGGAACGCAAAGTTTCTTGGGGGAGCGCAAAACATTTGCGAGAGAACACAAAATAATTGATTTATTTTTCCTCTCATCTTATATTATTTCCCACCACCATGTCCCTTTAGGTGCTCCGTAGTAGCAAGATATGTTATTGCTAGCAAATCTGCTCTGACAGTTTGCTAGATTTTTTCTGTTATTGATGCTAATATATGAACAAGATGTACACTACTGTTCAAAAATGTGCGGTCAGTAAGGTTTGTTTAAAACAAATGAATACTTTTATTCATCAAAGCCTTATTAAATGAATCAAAAGTGACAGTGAAGTACAGAGCCCCTCAAATGACATGCGGGGAATAAAATATACCATAGCAACGAATTAACATCATTCCCACGACTTATACATAAGCATATTTTACTAATTCATTCCCTTGTTTTACTAACAATAGTATAACATGTCCAAGTGTTACAAACTAGGTGTTGATCAAAACTCATGAAGGGGAAAGAGAACTTGGAACAGGAACTTTAATTACAAATGACTCAGGAAACACTCAAACACACCAGTACACATGAATGTCGACGGACAAACACTGAAGAAACACTGAGAACTAAATACACAGAGGCAAACGAGGTAATTGACAAGACACAGGTGCTAGATATTACTAATTAACTGGACACAGGTGATGGAATGAACTCATAATGACAATGGCGGGAAAACTGAACAAAGGAACAAACTCAAAGACAAGCAAAACAGACTAGACATGGAACACCAAGATTTACTAAATCGTGGGACCGAGTTCTTATATTGTGCACACAATTTACTTAAAACGAGGGAATTAATAAGTAAATCGTGGTCATAATATATATATATAAAGGTGCTGGTCAAATAATTAGAATATCATCAAAAAGTTGATTTATTTCACTAATTCCATTCGATTTTCCTTATTTGTCAGTTATAATCATCAAAATTAAAATAAATAAACATTTGAAATATATCAGTCTGTGTGTAATGAATAATATACAAGTTTCACTTTTTGAATGGAATTAGTAAAATAAACTTTTTGATGATATTCTAAAATTTGGAACTAACAAATCGGTTTTCACAAAAATATGAACTGTTTTCAACATTGATAATGATAAGAAATGTTTCCTGAGCACAAATCAGCATATTAAAATGATTTCAGAAGGATCATGGAGTAATGATGCTGTAAATTCAGCTTTGACATCACAAGAATAAATTAAATTTTAATATATATTTTAGATATAATATAGACTCCAAACTTGTGAATGTTAGTGAAACTTATAGCAAATTGGGGGAAAAATAAGGTTTGGATGCAAATAAAATGCTCTCAAAGGGTTTTAAGCTAGCCACAAACTACGGAAAGAGTTGACGCAATCTATATCAATATCAATATACACTCACCTAAAGGATTATTAGGAACACCTGTTCAATTTCTCATTAATGCAATTGTCTAATCAACCAATCACATGGCAGTTGCTTCAATGCATTTAGGGGTGTGGTCCTGGTCAAGACAATCTCCTGAACTCCAAACTGAATGTCAGAATGGGAAAGAAAGGTGATTTAAGCAATTTTGAGCGTGGCATGGTTGTTGGTGCCAGACGGGCCGGTCTGAGTATTTCACAATCTGCTCAGTTACTGGGATTTTCACGCACAACCATTTCTAGGGTTTACAAAGAATGGTGTGAAAAGGGAAAAACATCCAGTATGCGGCAGTCCTGTGGGCGAAAATGACTTGTTGATGCTAGAGGTCAGAGGAGAATGGGCCGACTGATTCAAGCTGATAGAAGAGCAACTTTGACTGAAATAACCACTCTTTACAACCGAGGTTTGCAGCAAAGCATTTGTGAAGCCACAACACGCACAACCTTGAGGCGGATGGGCTACAACAGCAGAAGACCCCACCGGGTACCACTCATCTTCACTATAAATAGGAAAAAGAGGCTACAATTTGCATAAGCTCACCAAAATTGGACAGTTGAAGACTGGAAAAATGTTGCCTGGTCTGATAAGTCTTGATTTCTGTTGAGACATGCAGATGGTAGAGTCAGAATTTGGCGTAAACAGAATGAGAACATCGATCCATCATGCCTTGTTACCACTGTGCAGGCTGGTGGTGGTGGTGTAATGGTGTGGGGGATGTTTTCTTGGCACACTTAAGGCCCCTTAGTGCCAATTGGGCATCATTTAAATGCCACGGCCTACCTGAGCATTGTTTCTGACCATGTCCATCCCTTTATGACCACCATGTACCCATCCTCAGATGGCTACTTCCAGCAGGATAATGCACCATGTCACAAAGCTCCAATCATTTCAAATTGGTTTCTTGAACATGACAATGAGTTCACTGTACTAAAATGGCCCCCACAGTCACCAGATCTCAACCGAATAGAGCATCTTTGGGATGTGGTGGAATGGGAGCTTCGTGCCCTGGATCCCACAAATCTCCATCAACTGCAAGATGCTATCCTATCAATATGGGCCAACATTTCTAAAGAATGCTTTCAGCACCTTGTTGAATCAATGCCACGTAGAATTAAGGCAGTTCTGAAGGCGAAAGGGGGTCAAACACAGTATTAGTATGGTGTTCCTAATAATTCTTTTGGTGAGTGTATATATACATGATATAATGTTTGGTACAAAGTGCAGAAAGCAATGTAAAAACATTTCTCAAACTATAGCAATGGTTTGATTTGTTTCAGGTGTAGCTGTTTACAGCTTTATTTAAGATACTGATTAAGTTGCTTATGAGTGGTCTCTAGCTTAAGTTTCAGGTGTTTTCTACACAAGTGCTAACGTTTCATTTTTGTGAGATGTGCACTGCGTTTCCCTCCCTCGACAGCATCTCAGAGCCGCTTTTATAATTCCAAACCTGCACGCAGCTGTTTCTAAAACACACAAACATGTTGGATTAATCAGCGCTCTTATATTCACAAGCATGCCGAGCTCTCTTAATTCTATGCAAGTGTCTATCCCGATGAGTCTGTGTGTGTAATGTTAAGCACCTGTACGCATGCTATGAAATATTGATGTGCATTGTGTTGATATCTGTTTAATGAGCAGCTCAGGGGTTTGTTTAGTAGCCTGAAGGCTATGGATGCTGTACTGATGAACAGAATTGCAAACCTTCGCCATCAGCCCTCATCTCTTCCGATCCGTTCTTAGAGTTAATCTAGAGGGGTGCAACTTTATGAGTCGTGAGACTTGAGCGAGCTCTCGAGACCCCTGCTGATGTCTGTTGGCTCCCAAACGCTTGAGCTGCGAGCAGCGGTTCTTCATATCGGCCTCTGTTTATTTCCTACGTAACGTGAGTGATATTGTGCTGTTCCGAGGCAAAGGCTCATAACATCTTTTAGGAAATGAAAAATAGAGAGTGTATTATCTGGCTTTATCAGCACTGTGCTGTTGCCTGGCCTTGAACCAACTTATCTCCAATGTGCTGCGTGCCGAGGTCATGTTTACGAGGTTTTCGGTAACTCTGGGGGAAACATTTATTTCTGATTCTTATAGAGTTTTACTAGACCAGTATATCTAGTTAACTTTGATAAGAAAGCATTTATGGATTTACTGTAGAACCAGATAATCGGATATTTCAATGTTTGGTTTTAGGGTGTTTCTTCAACGATGAGCACTTTTATGTCCCAGGGGATGATTTATTTTTATTAAATGATGGCCACATTAAAGTGTAACTTTGCAGATTCTCAACTCGCTATATTGTTACAATGTTGGTAGTATATGCAAATGAACAATGTTTACTTGTTCTCCGTGTTACCTGGACAGAGAAATTCATGTTCATTTCTCAGCAAAAGTGCGGCATACAATGCGTTTTGCAGTTTCTATGACTTTTGACAGCTCCAGGGATTTTGTGAAAACTACAAATCCCTGCAAGCAATTTTGTGTTTAATAGACGTCTAATAGCTGTCCAAACACAGCCCTGACATTAAAACAAGAAATTTGGGCTGTCAGTGAACATTTTATTGACGTTTGACCATATAGCCCACACGGTAAACCCTAACGCTCAAAATAATGCATTGGTTTGAGTAGAGCCAACTCAAATTAAACTAATTGGTTCAATCAAATGATTTTTTATGAGTATTTCAAATGTTCGTTTTCTTTTGAGAACTGACACATTTTAAGTAATCTGGATTGTTTCATTGTTTTGAGTTGTATGACCTTCTTTTAAGTTAGACTTAAATTTAACTGAAACTGGGCTTTTACTTTTTGAATTGCACCAGGAACAACACAAGTCAAAACCATTATGACAAAATGTTTGCTTAGAAGCATTTCCTACTAAAGCAAGACGATATTCATATAGCAGTATCCATAGCAGACTTGTGGGAGTGGCCTTGGATGACTTCATGCTCAGTGCATTATGGGTGTTGACGTTTTCCTGCCTATTTGGCAAAAGGAATAAAACAGCCTTTTTTTTCTCCGTTTTCACTAGTCAGATAGCATTGATTTCAAAAATAATTTTGTCTTTATACCACATAGTTTTATTGAAAGCCCATTTTGCCTGCAGTACCCCTTGAAACATTTTCATTAGGGCATTGTTATTATTTTTACAAATTATCTTTACATGTTATTACTTTTCAAATGCCTTGTATAGAGCTGCACGATTAATAGTTAAAAGATCGCGATCTCGATTCAAACACCCACGCGATCTCATTCCTTAAAGACAACGATTCGCCTGTCTATTAAACCTTTGACAAAATCACAGCAGAACATTCAGATCTGTGTTGATGCTGTTCTGTGTAACAAATATTCATATTATCATAGGAGATCTGAACTAAAATGAAAATTAAAACTATTTTAATTCGTTGAAATTAAGCCGAAATAACATAAATATGATTAAAAGAAATATGCAAATAAAAATATTGCATGAAAAACTTAAATCTAAAAAACATATTTTATTTCAGTCAGTTGCCAAGGCAACATTTCAAATTTCCATTGTTGAAGTACTAAAATTACAAATGGCTAAATAGAAATAATAAAAAACGAATCAAAATTACTTACAAAACCTTAATTGAAAATATAAAAAATAAATATCAATAAATAATGTAATAGTATGTAGATAATACTGATCGTAAAATATTGAAACTCACCAAAGAACATGAATTATTCGATTTTAAAGCTTTGCAAATCTAATCAAAGAGTGTCAGAAATATTTCAGTGTTCATCATGTGAAAGTTATTTATATCAGTAATTGTCCGCGGCTGACTGTCCCTTAGTGGTGGTGTTATTTCCACCTCCACAGCTTTGCTACTAATAAAGTTTTTTTTTCAAAGGTTAATGTTATTCCAGTAGTTACCAAGGAAACAGCATTGTCAGTGAAGTGCTTGAGATGAAATGAGACATGAGATGTGTCAAGAAAACAAAGAAGAAAAAAAGTAGATATAAACTAAAATGAATATTTTTTTATAGAATGTCATCTCCAATCAAGCTGTATTTTTGTCAGGTTATGCAAAAGCATGAAAATATTATCTTAATTGTGTGTATTTAAGATGTATTAAAAAGCTGAGTCAAAGGAGGTGGCCATTTTATTCCAAATGAAGATGAATAGTGAAATGTAAGATGTAAATGGTGGAAATTACATTTGCTTATGCCCGAATTCTCCTGTGATGTCCACCGTTTGACATTGTTAGTAAGTGAAATAAATAATCTAGTGTGAAAAGTGTGTTTTAAGAGCCTTTTCTCCCACAGAGCCCAATGTGTGTAGTTGAAGAAACACCCTTAAACATAATCCCTGCTACTTACTCTTCCGACTCCCTCGACTGTTTCTTTTGAACATCAGCTAATGCATTTTGCGGTAAATTAATCTTATTGTAATCATTGTTGTCATCGCTTTTGTGGAGTCTCGGGACTCACATTGCCGTCTGAAAGATTATCTTGATTTGCAGTCTTACCTCTGCCGGTGTAGCTGCCCGCAGAATCTTTAATTAAAGGAGATGTTCCCAACGCACCCAACACAACTTTTCTTGATCAATGACTCAAGTGCAAACACATTAAAATGCAGCCAGAAAACACATTTTCACTATCTCACCTCGTATCTATATCTCATTTGTTGTCTTATTGTCTCTCTTGCTCCCTCTCTCTCAGAAACTCTCACAAATAACCATAGACGTTCTGGAGCAAAAAATTGTCCAACCGAGAAAGCAAAAAGGCTTCTTTCTGATAATTCTGTCCAGTACAGCATATTTAAATTGGCGGTCATCTGTATAATAGCACTTCTGTACACTGTAAACCCTAACGCTCAGAATAATGAATTGGTTTGAGTAGAGCCAACTCAAATTAAACAAATTGGTTCAATCAAATGAACTTTTATGAGTATTTAGAACTTTCTTTTTCTTTTGAGTTTACAAAACTGACACATTTTAAGTAATCTGAATTGTTTCATTTTTTGAATTTTATGAACTTGTTTCTTTTAATTTAGACTAACTTAAATTTAACTGAAACTGGGCTGGCATTTCTAATTCCCAGCATGGTTTGCCATGGCACTCAAAAGGGAGAGTAAATTCTAAAATGAAGTGTTATATAAGGATCTTTTTGTTGTTTTTGTTTTGGTTGTGTGTAATATTTTGCTATGCTAATATAGAAGAGTTTCTGTTATGGTGGTTTATCATGGTGACGAGTGGAGCATGAGCTTAGTTTGAGATCAGATAGATGTTAAATGTATTATATTGCTGTACTCATTCAGCAAGTGCTATGCTTTGCTAATGCTATCAAAGCATATTACCAATTAGCAAGGTAGCATTTAGTTGAAGCTAGCCAAGTTTCCACTACTAAAAATACTTAAGTTGATAATTTGAAGTCAAATGTATGAATTAGCTTACTCAAATATTGAAAGTCAAGAGAAATTAAAATGTACAAGTACAAAATACAAATTCTGCAAGTTCTGCTTACTTAAACTTTAAATTTCTGAACGTAAAAAAATATAAATAACCGATTGCCTAAATGTTTTGGATTTTGCCAACTTATTTAGGTTTACAGTGTAGAGATGGAGAAAGATACTTAGAACATATAAATTAACTTCATCTTACACTGTAAAACGTTAGCCTGACATTGTCATCCTCAGATTCTAGTCGGAATATGAGTCTGATACTGCTCCATTGGGCTGTGATTATGCGGCGTGTCTCAACCGAAATGCCTCTGAAATCAATTGGATAGACCTACAACCAATCAGAACAACGGAGTAAGTGACGTATGTTGAGCAACGCATAGTTCGGATCATTTTACAGACTCGGATCTTTGAATCTCGTTCAGCAAAATGAACAAATCTTTTTTCAAGTAATTTCGGCAGAATATAATTCAAACATCACATGTTAAATTCTCCAACACAGCTAGTATTTATGCAAACGTTGATCACATTTGGAATAAATAATAAAATGATAAGCTGATACAGCCACGGCCAGACTTTAAGAAAGAAATGATTCAGGCTATGCAGTCTGTTAGTACACCTCAGCTCTGAATCCGAGTCGTTCTTTTTTTTCCGTCACTTCACATTTTAAGCACGTCTGTTCCCTGGAAAGATTAGTTCGCCTCTCGAGTCTTCAGGTTCGAGTCAACACAGAATTAACTAATCACTCTTCGAGACAACTCGTTGTTCCCGAGTCATATTAAAGATTAGTTCAAAAAGAACAAATCGTTCATCACTAACGCATAGTTGATCTGTACTGCTTTAATACTGGGATGTTTTGTAATGTTTAATACAACAACAACAACAAAAAACGCATATTTGTCAACAGAACTCAACAGCACACACGCTGGAAGAAGTAGAAGAAGATGAGTGTAAACGATCTGTGCTGGTGTTGTAAAAATAATTTAAGGATACACAGAGTACTTTAGCCTGACGTCGTCATACTCAGATTGAACCCAATTGAACGCAAGTGCGCATGACGTGGATTGTTACATTTATGCATTTATGTTACGTTACTGTCTGTGAGGATCTCATAAGTAACCTCTAATTCTTGTATAGACCCCATGTTTGTTTGGTTTATATTACTTGTATACATGTTTATGTTTCTTATTGTTTGTATAAATATGATTTGTGGTTACCTTTTTCTGGTCTAAAAGTGCACATTAGATTAGAGACAAGACACCAAGAGTTTTTGTTTTATTTCTTTATTTAGAATTTATACATTAGCATTATGGTGACATTTTCAGAGTTTACCTTTTGTCTCCTGGTTCATGGCTGCAGCATGGTTCCGGGGGTGGGGTTTAAGAGGAAGTGCGGCCTTCCGGTTCGTCATTTTATGCCATTCTGTAATGTAGGCATAGCCTATTGTCCAGTGGGAGCAGGGGGGTCATTGTTTCATTTGTTTATGTTGTTAAATTTATTGTATTGTTTATTATTTGTATTTTGGTTCTTGTAATATTTATGTTATTGTGTTTTGACGTTTTATTTCCAAATGTTGAGGTTTATTTATGTATTTATGTGTGTATGTATATACCCTGTCTATTCCCCTATTGCGAAATGGTTGAACCCTTCAGCATAATAGGATTCAGTTTGTCTGTTCTGGGAGGTCTGGTGAGGGGACTTCCGTGAGGAAGGTCACCTGTAAGGTTTCTGCATCATGATATGGTGATGGCAAGTCTGACAATAAAGCTTTAAACTGACGACAAGCAGTGTCTCCTGCCTTTGCTCTGGTCATGTCCTCACACTGTCCATCATCGAATAAAGCCCGCCCTGACCATTTAATTGGTCCGAACAGCTCTGGTTCGAGCATAGTTGCTCCACAACTGATCAAGTCCAGACCGCACTTCCCGACCTCAAATGTTGTGGGCGGGGCTAAGTTCAGCTGGCATCCAGGCTAGTAAAAAGGGATCAGTTTGACTTAAATTGAAAAAGTTAGGAAACCTGTTAAATGAGTAATAAACTTAATGCGTAATTGAAAAAATTAAGTTATGTGAACTTGACAATTCCTCATAACTTATTATTTCAATTACGCATTAATTTTACTTTTTTGAGTTAAGTCAACTGATCACTTTTTACAGTGTAAGGCTGGGCAGTACATTAAATATTTGTGTTTGTTTTGCTGCAATTATAAAACATTATGGGCCATATTTTAACTATCTAAGTGCATGGTCTGAAGCGTATGGTGCACTTAGGGTGTGTTCGAATCCACTTTTGCTAGTTTAACAACAGGAAAAACGGTCGGTGGCACATGGTCCAAAAGGGTTGTACCTAGTCTCTTAATGAGTCATGGGTGTGTTTTGGGCATAAAGTGCAAGAAACCAATCAAAGACTTATCTAACATTCCCTTTAAAAGCCCTTAACTGTCACCCCCCTTTTTTCAGAATACACACGAAAATGCACTATCAAAACTTAAAGGGCTGTAATTCAAGAATGCTTTGGAATATAGACCTAAGTTTGTGTAAGACCTCTTGTTTTAAAGCAGACACTCGGCAGATTAGTGCTGAAGTGAAAGTAATTCAAAATATGAAAGTATGAAAAAGTTATGGAAGTTTAAATTTACTGTAAATAAAAAATACTGTATTTAATTATATTATAAAGATTATAAAGTAGTTAAAATAAATGTTGTAATATGAAACCTGACACCGCCCACTAGGGAAGGAGCCCGCTAGAAGAATTTAAAGTACCATTTCCATGGTAAAGTAACGTCCAATTTCAAATCGGTTTTCACAGGATTAATTTTGAGTTCGTAAGCTTTCGAATGATACCTAATTTATGATAATTACTCAAATATACGATACAAAAAAAAGGCGATCAAAAAAAGAGTGCCAGGTGTCCTGCCAGCGGGAATGTGACAGTTAAGAGGAAGCCAGTTGTGCTTGCGCCATGGCGGATGCGTCGCGCCTGGCATCGCATTGCGCCAGGTGTATGATAGGGCCCTTCGAGTATCATAATCTTTTTATTCATCCATTAAGTTTCCCAAAGGCCCTAAATAAAAAAGGTTTTATAATAAACAGCAATTTAAATATTTGCTCTAGGTTTGTTATATATAATGAAAAAATATTGCAATTGATTTTTGTTCATTTAATGAGATAACAATCTACATTTTTATTATATTTTAGTCTTTATATTAAACATAAATTTACTTATAATGGCATTACAAATAATGGTTCCTCTGACTGAAAAACAAAAGCCATTCAGAGCAAATACATAAATATTGATATATATTTTTAGCTATATATCGACCAGCCCAACTTCATAGCCCTCTTAAAACACACTTCATGATTTGAACTTCAGGACGACATTGGCTTTATAGCAGCAGAGATGCAGTGCTGACAGAGACAAAACAGTGCCGAAATGTTATTGGCCCGCATCCTGAATCAGAAGGTCTGAAGGATGTTGAGGATGAGAAACTCCTCACAGATCAGAGAGATGAGATTCAGCAGAGGTTACAGTAGACGTCACCATAATACTGCAATTATATTTGAGATCTGGCTTTCATGCACATGCCAAACACACACACACGCATGCCACATGTCAAGATGTGAATTTTATTGTGCCATCTTTACAGCACAGTTAAAATGCGGTAAAAACACCCATCAGCATACAAGCTCACACAGTTCACTACACACTTGTTCACTACACACTTTTGGTGTATTATATACAGAAACTATGTAGGCTATGTATATATGGCCAAGCACCAAATGTGAGTAGAAATCGGTGTTGGCAAGTATATGAAAGTCGCCATTTGGCCAGTAACATTTTTTTATGAATTCTAACAATGCAGTGTTTTGAGATCATGAACAGTCTAACAGCGGCTTTATCCGAGCAAACATAGTCGGTTATGTCATGTTTGTAGAAACTGAATTTTTGTATAAATAGAAAGCTCAAAAGAAGCACTTTACAAAAACTGAGTATAACTTAATGATCAAAGTTTTTTTTTTTTTAATTGTAATTTGTATACAAAATGAATTTGCCTCATCAAGCGCAGGCTTGTCAGTTTGAATGGGAGTGAAGCTTGTGACTTTGAGGCAGTGAATGGCATCTCAGATGTGTGTGTGTGTCACATGTGTGTCAGTATCAGACAGGCTCCTCATGCTTCTATCTGTCCTTCACATTAATGTCACGCTGTCATCTCACTGACGGGCCGCAGTGACAGAGAGACAGACAGAGATAGAGAGATAACACAGGTCATCTGTCCGTCCCTGTGTGCCAAACAATGTGACCGATGCTTTCAGAACTTTTGCCTATTATAGTTGTTTCTGTGTATCTATGTCACTTTAATTTAAAGGAATAAAGCAGTAAAAGGTTTTTTTTATGGTCTCCCACAAATGTATGTATATAGCCTGCTTTATGGGATGACAGGGGAATTAGTTCGCGTCTGTTAACCGATACAAAGATTGATTCTGCCGAAATACCATCTGACTGAGCTGATGGTTTGAATGTTTGTTCACTAATGAGGCAGAGAATCTTTAGAGCGACTGTATGATGAGTAATGTTCAATAATACACGCTCTACTGAGCGTCTCTCAGCACAGGACTTCAGCCTACACACTGAAACCCTTATTGGCTACTCCACAGAAGATCAGATAAATACTTATATGTGTGTATACCCTGCTGAAAAGAGCAGCGTATGTGGCGATTAGGATGTTGGGCTCATATGAGATGCTCATGTGCTCCTCTTGACTTTTTAAAGGAATACAAACAAAAGCTTAAAGGGATAGTTCACACAAAAATGTTAAAAAATCATTAAAGGGTTACTTCAGTGATTTAGCATTAAGCTTTGCATTTAAACTCTGTAATTTTTGCAGTAGAAATGTGAAATTATTTTTGAATTTGGTGCCTTCTAGACTGAGAAAAGACTGAAAATGTATTTTTGTCTCATGTGGATGAAAGACAACAACTCCCAGAATGCACTTGCTTCGCTGCCCTACGAGGCCACTCCGTACACCGTAGTTTTGATCTTCATAGTAATACAATCATTTCGTTCCGTTAGAGAATAAACACTACAATTAAAAACTGAACGTGTCTTTTCAATAAAGTGTGAGTGAGCCGAACAAAAGTCACGGCACAGCAGCAGTGTCAGATTTCATTCCTCACGACGGCGAAGAGCTGAGGTAACGTTAAGCGCCAGTCTGGCATGAAAGCTAAACTATCACAGGAATTAATTGAAAAGTTGAAACACTCACTTTACTCTGCACCGCGCTCCGTTATGATTGTCCGTGTGGTCGTCCGCGTCTGTGTCAATGTCATTCTGTGTGTGCGATCTCTCCCCTATGGGCGGGTTGATAACATGCGGAACAGCTCCATCTAGTGGCTGTAGTCTCTAGCCTTTGGCCAAAAATTCCACCGATGACGCAAAATGATGATATTTGCGTCATCAGAGGATTTTTTCCAGAAATGAAATGCATAATTCTCTCGTCTCAGGGGGATATGATGGGGGAAAGTACAATAATTTGAATATACTACCGGGTTTCTACTGATACAAAGCCTAATGCTAAATCACTGAAGTTACCCTTTAATTACTCACCCTCATGTCTTTCCAAACCTGTAAGACCTTCATTCGTCTTCGGAACAAGACGTTGTTTGTTTAAATCCGAGAGCTCTCTGATCCCCCCCATACACTTTCAAGGCCCAGAAAGGTAGTAAAGACATCGTTAAAATAGTCCATGTGACTCCACCTTAATGTTATTAAGCGACGAGAATACTTTTTACGTGCAAAAAACTAACAAAAATAACGACTTTATTAAACAATTTCTCCTATGCAGTTTACGTTGTAAACACAGTGCAGCTCTTCTGGGTTCTACGACAGAACGCCAGCTCACTATTGGCCGATGCTGTTACGTGAGCACCACGATGTATACACAAAAAGTATTCTTGTCGCTTCATAACATTAAGGTGGAGTCATTTGGAATGTCTTTACTACCTTTCTGGGCCTTGAAAGTGTTCATTAAATTGCTGTCTATGGAGGGATCAGAGAGCTCTCGGATTTCACCAAAAATATCTTCATTTGTGTTCTGAGAGGAACGAAGGTTTTCATTTTTGGGTGAACTAAAGGCCTGTTCACACCAAGGACGATAACTATAACGATAACGATATAGTTCTAAAAATCGTTCTCAATATTAAAGAATAGCAGAGTTCACACCACAGCTAGAGAAAACGATATCATTGGAATCACTATCAGAACGATTTTATCCATCTGATGAATGATCAAAACATTGTCAGCCAATCAGAATCAATCCTGCTCTAACGAGCTCGACCATTTCAAGTGACAGACAAGCACGCGCTTAGAATAAACAGAATAATATCGTCCGCTGGTGTGGACGCTAATATGACTATATTCATAGTTATCTTTATAGTTATCATCCTTGGTGTGAACTGGCCCTTTAAAGAAGCCATGTTATGCCCTTTTACTAAGTGTTCTTGATATTGTTTTTGGGCTCTACTAGAAAAGGTTTTCATGCCTGAATGTTTAAAAACACATTCTTTTTTCACATATTTGACATTGTTGCAGCACCTCTCTTCCCAGTCTGTCAGTAACACAGTTTAGTTATGGCTCGTTTCCACTGAGCGGTACGGTTCGGTACGGTACGGTGCGGTACGCATTTATTTTTTTTTCCACTGTCAAAAGTTGTGACTGGTACCAAAATGCCGAACCGTACCGTATCACTTTTTTGGGTACCCTTCCGTTGGGGTACCTAGCACTGTGGTTCGGTACTAAAGGGTGGAGCTAGACTCACTGCAGAACGCTGATTGGTTGACAGAGAATTGTCACTTGCGCGTGCGACAGGGGGATCGACAACGCAAGAGGCGCCATCATACACCACGCCTATCAAGTGACGTTGATTACTACTTTCCGTCATACACCACGACTATCAAAAAGGGTACTGTTGGCAGTGGAAACGCTCGCCGAATTCATGGTTTACCGACCCGAACCGTACCGTACTGTACTGTACCGAACCGTACCGCTCAGTGGAAACGAGCCATTACTGTCTCTACGAAGCTCCTCCTTCTGAAAAACGCAACGTGTTCTGATTAGTCGGCTGTATCAGTGTGTTATGATTGGTCAACTGCTTCAAGCATGTTTGGGAAATGTCATGCCTCTTACCATAACTGCGAGTTTAAATTATAGACTATAAAAAAATACGGACGTAGTGTCCGTGACGTCACCCATGGGGTTCTGATGAGCAGTTTTGAATCCTCAAAAGTCGGCCGTTGCCATCTTGGCAGCACGTCATCGCGCGTCACTCCTGGATAACAGAAAATGGGCAAAGAGGCGGGATGTGGCTGGAGCTGAGGTGATTTGATGACTAACAAACGGCTATCCACCTGTCACTCAAAGTGGCCACACCCTTAATTATGCAGAACTTTAAGGCTTTATAATGTAGACGAATGAGTTATAAAAAAATTCACCCCCCTCACAGTTGTCATGAAGGGCAAAATTAGCCGTATAGACAAAAAACACAATTTTTACCAGACTGTAAACATTTTTTTTTTTCTGCTGTAAAGTTGGGCATTTTAACATGAGACTCAATGAGATTTTACTCCCTTCTGGAGGCTCTAGTGGCCAGTCGATGAATTGCAGTTTAAGTAACTTCCGTATTGGCTTCAAGAGAAACTGGGGGGCTACTAACACTAACTCAACCAGGCCTCACCCCTTTTTTTTACATATGCCTTGAACGTGAATTATTTAAATGAGGAATATTGTGACATATTAATTCCTGGAAGAAAACTCAAGACTACAATAGAGGCGTTTCAGGGAGTTCAGAAAGTGTTTACTGATTGTGGCGAGGTTGGCGAGGGACATGGGAGGAGCGAGCGGGACCGGTCGGGGATTGAGAATGAGCACCACCTGCGAGTCACACCGGTCTCGAGTCCTCTCATGAGGGAGCCCGGAGACATATAAGGAGGAGCGACATCAGTGGAGGACGAGAGAGGGCCAGGCCTGGAATTTTATGTTGTGTTTTGTTTATGTTTGTTTTGTACGTAGGCGGCAGTCGTCTGTGAGGGGCTGCCGCCAATTATTTAATTTTGTTGATTTATTTTATTAAAGTTGCTAAACGTTCGCCGGTTCCCGCCTCCTTCTTCCCACACGAACAAACATTACTACACTGATATAGAGAATAACACTTTCTGAGTGACTTTGTACATACACATACACTACATGATTGTATTCTAAATGTGCAAAATGTGTACACACTCACATATGCATGTTGAAAAAAAACATATTCACACAAAGGCATTTCAGATTTTTTTAAATTGTATTCACATTATTGAATTTACTTAAAAGTTTTAGTTTCTACAGTGGCTTCGATAGTTACATCTTTTATTTCTATGGAAATACTTAAGTATTTTTAGTTTCTGTTTACTTTATGCTGCTGAATTTTTTAAGTAAAGGCAAATATAAGTAATGGAAAATTACTTTGCATACTGTATGTCACTGATACCACACCTTTTTTCTTTTTGCTTGTCAATCATTTTGCAAGTTTGCAGGAAAGCATGTATATGAGAAGTAGAATGCTGTGAGCATCAGTTTTTGTACATTGGTTTTGGCACGAATCTCTGATTCAAAATCAGCATCTTATCTCTAAAATACTTCACATACTTTATATTTAGATGTATATTTATATACTACATTTAATTGCTTTATATATGTTTTTAAATCAATCGTTTTCATGCAAGAATATTCCTGTATGAACACACATATGCATATTTCTGAACTGTGGCATAGTGGTGTAGGCTATCGTCATGTATGTCTCTTTCCGTCTTCCTGCTGTGGTATCAGATGAACTGTGGGAGGGTCAGGCATTGATTGGCCCGTTGAATCTTTCAGCCCAAGCGGGGCTTCGATCTGTATGGATTGTGGGTAGGCTGTGTGGATTGTGGGGGGGGGGCTCTTATCGGTTGGAGAGCTATGGTCTTTTGTGTTTCTGATCATTAATCATGCTGTCACCAGGGTGTCATCCTGTCCGGCTCTCCACACACACACACAGGTGTTATCCAGCAAAACTTGTGCGACACTCTTTCTCTTTGGCAGAACATTCTCTTTCCTTTTTGGCAGACCACACACATAAGCCTTGTGTAATCACTTCATCTGTCCTTGGAGTATATCAGATAGTAAACAGAGGAGGGCCAGCCCACCCTGTTGCAAACATCCCGAAATCTCGGGAGTGGATGGCACTTAACGCTGTCCACAAGAAAAATATAGAATACAGGGTCAGACAGTCTTAAAGTGGTAGTGCACCCTAAAGTAAAAAAAAAAAAAAAGTTCTGTTCTGTCATCATTTATTCAATTGTATGTTGTCTTTCTAATGTGGAACTCAAAGGAGATGTTTAGCAGAATGGCCAAGCTGCACTTTTGCATGCAATGAAATTATATGGTGACCATGACTGTCAATCTCCAAAAAAGAACCGTAAAATTACAACAAACTGTGTTTGTATGTTCTTGAAAACTGGAAAATGCCAGGACATTCCAATTGTGTGATTTACCGGCCTGGAGACGTCATGGTCAATAATTACATCTTAAAAGGTCAAGGAAAATGGTGGAAATTTCTATAGACAGTATACATTTCTCTAGTTCTATAGCTGTTGTATTTTTAATTTTTTTGGACACATTTCTTTTTTGTTTTTATTTATTTTAGATTCAGTTTTAGTGTTTGTCAATAATGAATCAGTTGATTGTCGTACAATGCCAGATATTCGATTTAATAAATACATTTATTGAAATTAAATTCATTCTTTACCTAAATAGAAATTTGAATGATTTATTATTTTTACTTTTTAGCTTTCTGTTTAATTTACATTGATGCTGTTGTATTTGTTATGTAAAGGCCAATATATGTAGTGGAAAATGACATATTTATGCGATGGAAAATATATCCATTAATATAATAAATATATTATGACTATATTATTACAATTCTGAAATATCACACTTAAAAAAGAGTAAAGGATGGTTTTGGCTAGGAATACTCTTTGCAAGTGTGATTTGAAATAAAATGTTTCATCCCAAATGTGGCTAGAAAAGTTGTTAAATCATTGGTCAGAAATTGTATGTTAGCTTTATTTGAGGAAAAGATTGAAATAGTTTGCTCAGAAACTTAAAATTTGGTCTATTGTTGCCCCATCTTAAAAATTTCATACAGAATTGAAACGACCTGAAAGTGAGCAAATGATGACATAATCTTTACACTCTTTACTAAGACATTATTCACAGAAAGCCATCCATCATTCCTTCATGGCTCATATGAGAATGTCTTTGTTTACAATGACAGACTTTTCATTTTTGGGATGAACTACCTGTTTAAGAGCAAATTCATCCAACAATTCATTGTTACTGTCATTTCTGTTGCGGTGAAAGAATTACTATAGTCAGTCTTTTGCTGAGATGTAATATTCCACTCCTGTGGTCATGTGACCAGAGTATATCACTTTAATTGGAACTGTAAGCCAACGTGGCATTTTGAGGCATTTGTGCACTATTTTGTCGGTGTGTGTGTGTGTGTGTAGGCCTCCACAGCTGTTGAGAGGTAAAGGGCAGCCGTCTTCACCCTCACGGTGGAAACGCTGACGGTGCGTGTGTCACAGAGTCAAGGTTACACGTCTGTGCGTGTGCTGGCATCACCCGTTTCTCAAGCAGAGCATTACTTATTTATACCACCTATTTATTTGTCTAATAGGTTTTTATTCCTCCCTGACGACTCAGTGATCGTCTGGAATCCCTCGGAGACTCTGAGATCAATACGTAGAGAGAAGACAAAGACAAGGGCTGTATGGCACATGTCTTAACTCAGCACACATTTGTGTGTGTGTGTGTGTGTGCAAAAACGAGTATTTTTTTAAGTGATCGTCATTTATTTTTTATTTTACCCAGATAAAGATTTTATTGCTCAGATGTTGCTCTCTTTTAACTCAGGAGACTTGGAGTTCTCAGTTTTGTTTCTTTTAAGCACTGACTTTGCACCAACTCTGATAAAGTTCACCTGACTGTAGCTTTCTATCAATCCTGAAGAGCTTGATTAGGTATGTTTCATTAGGGTTGGAGCTAAACCTTGCAGGAAAGTGGATCTTGAGAGCCAGAGTTGCCTACCCCAGGTCTATATGGTGTCCCATTTATCATTTTATGATTCTAAAGGGTGATTATGATACAGGCCTCATGGCGATTGACTTTCTGGAGTGAACTTGTTAGACTACTAATATGACTTCATCTTATTCTTTGTTTAAAACCTTTTTTTAATGAGAAAGAAAATCACTGTGTGTAACGTTAATCTTACTATCTAGGAAAAATAATTGACATATTGTAAAGAGATCTCATCTGTGTTTTTCTTTGTTTCTCTGTGTAACTCTCATTTACACGCTGGTGTGTGAATAGAAGCTCCGGACTCTTTCACACTTCTCTCACTCCGTCACGCTCTTATCACATCTTCATTTCTCCGCTGACAAGCGGTTTTCTATCCCAATCTCTGACATCATACGAGTCTCCTCTCTTCCCACAGCACTTCTGAGAATTCGGCCCTTCCGTATTGATTTCCCATCAGTCAGTGGGCCACTTTGGGGTTCGGCCCAAAAGAATAATCCCTGTGTCGAGGGCCAGAATAAGTAGCGAAATTGATGGCAGAGAAGGATCGATTGTCTAGCGCTGGCCTTTGTCCGCGCTCGTCTGTAGATCCCGTAGCTTCAGGAGCCCGTAATGAATCCCTGTTCTGAGAATTTCAATACTGATGAAGATGTTTCTGCTGACGGCAGATTTGTCATTCACATGTTCCCAGAGGTCCGCATTGGACCGAATACATTTTAGGCTTTTGTAATAAATAACCAGGGATTAGATGTCAAAACATATTTCGTGGAGTAATTATCTGTGTTTCTGATTATGATAGTATTGTGAGAAATAGTTAAAAAAGTAAGCGTAAGTTGACTTTGACATAATTCTAGTTCCCTTTCAGTCGGTCACGTTCGACGTACGTCGGAACTGACCGACGAATTGGGATCTGATCTCAGAGACCAATCTACTTCGAGTGTATTAAAAACGAGCCAATGGAGATTGGCATGCGATCCACGCATTCCACGCACCGCCCCGCAGCGCGGGTATAAATAAGGAAGTGGAATGCTTGATCATTGCCTTTTTTTTCGGAGCCGAACAGCGTCATTGCTGTGTCTACGAAGAGTGTTATTCGAGTCTCGTGAGAAGGATTGCTGTTCCAGTGCGGTTGTGACGGCGCTTTTCAGCGGGTGGCCGCTTCAGAGGAGATAAAGAGCTGGTTTTGTTGGTTGGCTGGGCGTTTCCATTTCTGAGTGCTCACGCAGGCTTGCACTATCTGAACTGCGTGAGCCGCGGTCATCTCCCTGAGTGCTTCAGCACTGAAAGAGCGGTTTTCCTTTTCTAAAAGAGCAACACGGTTTGACCCTGCGTCTTTTTCAAGATGTCATTCAAACCGTGTGTTTCTGGATGCGGTTGTTTCCTGTCCTCATTTGACGGCCACGATCTCTCTCACATATAAACATATGTGATTGCGTTCGTGGGTGATCCATGCTCTCTCAGGAGAGCATGGTCACGTCGGCGCGTTGTTCGTCTCACCTTTCTCGTAAGGGCTCGAGCGTTCAGCGCGCCGTGTGCCGTAGAGCGCCAGCTGACAGCGGGGGTTGCCACGGCAACCCAGCGCGTCACTCGGCACTCTCTAGATGCGCGGTCCAGACTATGAAACCTCAAATGGGGTTGAGTCCCTTTCCTTATTCCCTGATCTAGTTTCTTTTCTGGTGCATCAGAAAAGGACTACTTTAGTTAATAAGCTTTGGTGGACCTGAGGATTACAGTGGGGCATCCCCGCCGGGTACATCTCTTCGGGCCCCCACTCCTCTATCGCATCATGAGCATGCCGAGACTTTGTTCGTGGGTGGTTCATGTTCTCTCATGAGAACATGACCACGTCGGTGCGGTGTTCGTCTTGCCTTTTCATAGGGCTTGAGCATTCAGCGCACCGTGTGCCGTCGAGTTTGACGGCCACGTTCACTGTTTCACATGCCTGCTGGTAGCTTACAGATGGGATTGCTGGTCCTTTTAAAACAAGGAGACCTAATGTTTCATTTGTGGCTCTGGCAGAGGACAGATGTCAATTGCAGCATCGGAGAGAGGGCTGTTATGCACTGGAAATGATGAGGCTGAGTTTCCCACTATAATGGTGTGTGCTTTTGCTGAATCAGATTCAGAGTTGGCAGCCATGCTTTCCCGGGTGGCTGAGGCGTAGTGCAACGCTTAAATTGCCTTGCCTACCCCCGTGCCTTTTTTCCCGGATGGGCATTGGAAAAATTAGCAGTATGGAACTATTTGGTGTCAAAATATGGAACACCAAAAGGGCCGAAATCTGTATAAATTTTTCCCTCTCTCACTACCCTCTGTCCTGCATGTACGAGGGTAGTCCCGACCCAGGGGTTATGCAGGAACTGCGTGCGGTGGTGGACCTCGCTCTCTGGGCGACGGAAGTCACTGCACGCTCCCTGGGTCAGGCGATGTCCACACTAGTGGTCCAGGAACCTGGGGCTAAACCTGGCAGATATGCGTGAGTCCGACTAAGTTCGGTTCCTTAACGCCCCTGTCTGTCAGGCTGGCCTCTTCGGCGACGCCGTCGAGTACTTTGCCCAGCAGTTCTCGATGGCCTAGAAGCAGACAGAGGTGGTTTAAAAAAAAAAAAAAAAATCCTAATTCGCAGCACCTCTGCCTGCTTGTCGCCGAGGGCGCCCCCCCTGCGTCCGCCTCTGCCCCTGCGAAACCCAGGCAGCAGCCTCCATCTGGGAGGCAGGGTGCCGGACGTAAGGGAGGCGCCCAACCCACTCAGGGCTTGCTAGTCTACAAGCAAGCGTAAGGGCAAGCGGCCCTGAGATGGGCAGCCCAGGGAGAACAGGAGCTGCTCCGAGGGAGTTGGTGTCCGCACCCCTCCCTCACCCCCCCGGAGGAGGACCGGGGGCCCTGACTGGTGTCAATACTCTGCCGCTGGCTCTCCGGAGTCCAGCGGTACCCACATTTTCAGAGCAGTTTCCTCTCTCCCTGGGCCCCAAGAGGGCCAGGTTGGCAGTGTGCGACGCCCCCGGGCCTTGTCACTTCTTTCCTCCCCTCCCTTCGCCAGGGGGCAGCAGTGTGGGCACCGAGAACGCCCCCGGGCCTTCTCACCCACACTCTGCCCCACCCTGGAATACTCAGACAACACTCCGGGCCGCCTCCGGGCCTCCCGAGTCGGGTCTGTCTATTCCGCCTCGCTGCCCCACCCCGGGTACGTCTGTGGTGCCGTTGGTCCCGCTTGTGCGGTCTCTGGGCTTCGGCCCCCAGGCCGTCTCGCTGGCTCATCCGTACCAACAGACTCGGCTACGCGATTCAGTTCGCTCACCGGCCTCCCAAGTACAAGGGCATCCTCTTCACCTCCGTGCGAAGCAGCGATGCTCAGGTCTTGCGGTCAGAGATCGATGTCCTACTGGCGAAGGACGCGGTCGAGCCGGTTCCTCCAGCCGATATGAAGGCGGGGTTCTACAGCCCCTACTTCATTGTACCCAAGAAAGGGGGTGGGTTACGGCCAATCTTGGACCTGCGTATCCTGAATCGGGCCCTGCACAAGCTCCCGTTCCGGATGCTAACGCAGAAACGCATCTTCGAATGCATCCGTCCCCAAGATTGGTTCGCAGCGATCGACCTGAAGGATGCGTACTTTCATGTCTCTATCCTTCCTCGACACAGACGTTCCTACGTTTTGCGTTCGAGGGGAAGGCATATCAGTACAAAGTCCTGCCCTTCGGGCTGTCCCTGTCGCCTCGCGTCTTCACGAAAGTCGCAGAGGCAGCCATTGTTCCGCTCAGAGAACGCGGCGTTCGTATCCTCAACTATCTCGACGACTGGCTCATACTCGCCCAGTCTCGGGAGCAGTTGTGCGAACACAGGGACATGGTGCTCAGTCACCTCAGCCTGTTGGGCCTTCGGGTCAACCGAGAGAAGAGCAAACTCTGTCCCACGCAGAGGATCTCTTATCTCGGTATGGAGCTGGATTCGGTCAGCCAGACTGCGCGCCTCACGGAAGAGCGGGTCCGGTCGGTGTTGAACTGCTTGAATTCGTTCAAGAACAGGACAGCGGTCCCACTGAAATTTTTTCAGAGGCTCCTGGGGCATATGGCATCTGCAGCCGCGGTAACGCCGCTCGGATTGCTTCATATGAGACCGCTTCAACACTGGCTCCATGGCCGAGTCCCGAGGTGGGCGTGGCAGAGCGGCCAGTACCGGGTCCCCGTGACTCCTTACTGCCGCCAAACTTTCAGCCCATGGTCCGACGCTTCGTTTCTCCGGGCCGGGGTGCCCTTAGAACAAGTGTCCAGGCATGCTGTGCTCTTCACGGATGCCTCCTCCATGGGCTAGGGGGCCACGTACAACGGGCATGCAGTTTCAGGTCTGTGGACGGGACCTCAATTGCATTGGCATATCAATTGCCTCGAGTTGTTAGCGGTACACTTGGCACTGCGCCGCCTCAAGGGGCCGCTACGTGGCAAGCATGTACTGGTCCGTACGGACAGCACTGCGGCCGTTGCGTACATCAACCGTCAGGGTGGTCTACGCTCCCGTTGCATGTTCCAACTCGCCCGCCACCTCCTCCTTTGGAGTCAGAAGCATCTGAGGTCGCTTCGTGCCATTCACATCCCAGGTGCGCTGAACCAGACAGCCGACGAGCTCTCTCGCCAGTCGACACCTCCGGGGGAGTGGCGACTCCATCCCCAGGCGGTCCAGCTGATATGGGACCTCTTCGGAGCCGCACAGGTAGACCTGTTTGCCTCTCCGGACTCAACCCATTGCCAGTGGTACTATTCCCTGACCGGGGGCACCCTCGGCACGGATGCACTGGCGCACAGCTGGCCCCGGGACCTGCGCAAATATGCGTTCCCCCCCCCCAGTGAGCCTTCTTGCACAGACCCTGTGCAAGGTCAGGGAGGACGAGGAGCAGGTCTTGTTAGTTGCGCCCTACTGGCCCAACCGGACCTGGTTCCCAGAACTAACTCTCCTCGCGACAGCCCCTCCTTGGCCGATCCCCCTGAGGAGGGACCTTCTTTCTCAGGGACGGGGCACTCTATGGCACCCGCGTCCAGACCTCTGGAAACTCCATGTCTGGTCCCTGGACGGGACGCGGAGGTTCTAGGTGGTCTACCACAGGCAGTGGTGGACACCATCTCTTCTGCTAGAGCCCCCTCTACGAGGCGCCTCTACGCTTTGAAGTGGAACCTGTTCGTTGAATGGTGCTCTTCCCACCGGGAAGACCCCCGAAGGTGTTCGGTTAGTGTCGTGCTTTCTTTCCTGCAAGATGGGCTGGAGCGAAGGCTGTCTCCCTCCACCCTCAAAGTGTACGTCGCAGCAATAGCGGCGTATCACGATGCAGTCGAAGGTAAGTACATAGGAAAGCACGACTTAATCGTCAGGTTCCTCAGAGGTGCGAGGAGGCTAAATCCTCCTCGTCCAAACTCGTTACCCTCTTGGGACTTAGCTCTAGTGCTCAGAGCACTTCAGAGCCCTCCCTTTGAGCCTTTGCAGTCTGTGGAGCTTAAAATCCTGTCAATGAAGACAGTGCTTCTGACGGCATTGGCCTCCATCAAGAGGGTAGGGGACCTGCATGCACTTTCGGTCAACGAATCGTGCCTAGAATTTGGGCCGGCCAACTCTCACGTTGTCCTGAGACCCCGGCCTGGATACGTGCCCAAGGTTCCTACCACTCCCTTCCGGGACCAGGTAGTGAACCTGCAAGCGCTGCCCTCGGAGGAGGCAGACCCAGCCCAGGCTTTGTTATGTCCCGTCCGCGCTCTTCGCGCTTACGACGACCGGACTCAAAGCTTTCGGACCTCAGAGCAACTCTTTGTCTGTTACGGAGGCCAGCAGAAGGGAAAGGCTGTCTCCAAGCAGAGGTTAGCCCACTGGATAGTGGATGCTTCGTCTTGGCTTACCAGTCCCAAGACGTGCCTTGCCCGTTCGGGTTGCGAGCACACTCAACAAGGAGTGTTGCTTCTTCCTGGGTGCTGGCTCAAGGCGCCTCGCTGACAGATATATGTAGAGCTGCGGGCTGGGCGACACCTAACACGTTCGCTAGATTCTATAGCCTCCGTGTAGAGCCGGTATCTTCCCGCATCATCGCCCCCAGTGGCCAGTAGCGCTAAGTGCCCGTTCTAAGTGTCGGCTTGCAACGCCACTCCCGCCCTCTGGGCCGGATACGTGCGTCTATTTTCTCCAGTTGTGTTCCCCGGAAACGGCTAACCCTGTCGAGCTCCTCCGTCACCCCTGCGGTGCCAGACGTTGCGGTCGTCTGACGCCAGGCCTGCACCCGTATGCTTGTGAAACGTGTGTGTAGGCTGGGTTCCATATGTAGCGGTCCCCTCACGGCTACCCCATATGTGTATTCTTCCACGGTACCAGCTGCCCTACTCGGCTAGCCCCGTGTCTTTCCCTTGACAGAGCCCGCTCTGTCGTCTCTGGGCGTGTTCTTTCCCCCCTGGGACCAGGCTGGAACCACCCCAGAGACTGCCATATGTTGCACTACCCTGCCAGGTTAGTCCTTATGTGTATTCTGCCACCTAGCCTTCTACGAAGGACGTGGCTCCGCAGCGTACCATCTCCCGAGACGGGCACGCTTTCCCAGCGTTATCCAATAGTCACACTGAGTGGGTCTTGCAGAAACAGCAGTGACTGACCTCCCTGCTTGGAGCCCTGACTTCCGTACCATCTAAGACGGTCCAGTGCGCTCAAGCAGGACGCTGGAAGGGCCAGCGCCCTGGCGTTTTGGTAGGGATCCCAATTCGTCGGTCAGTTCCGACGTACGTCGAACGTGACCGACTGAAAGGGAACGTCTCGGTTACGTATGTAACCCTCGTTCCCTGAAGGAGGGAACGGAGACGTACGTCCCGTCGCCAGGTGCTGTGCTTCCGCTAGGGGGCCGAGTCACTAGTTCGGCTCCTCAGCAGAAAAAGGCAATGATCAAGCATTCCACTTCCTTATTTATACCCGCGCTGCGGGGCGGTGCGTGGAATGCGTGGATCGCATGCCAATCTCCATTGGCTCGTTTTTAATACACTCGAAGTAGATTGGTCTCTGAGATCAGATCCCAATTCGTCGGTCAGTTCCGACGTACGTCTCCGTTCCCTCCTTCAGGGAACGAGGGTTACATACGTAACGAGACGTTTTTCATATTGTCTTGTTTTTCGAAGTCATGTGTGTGTCATTGTCCTTAAAGTGCACCAATTACGATTTCAAATATTACCTTTCATGCAGAGTGTAATATAGATGTTTGTGAATGTAAAAGGTCTGCAAAGTTTTAAAGATCAAAGTGCATGACAAATAAAGTTATTGTCTCCTAAAAGAAAGAATCGATTATGAACTGCCGAAACAAGTTGTCAACAATTCTAGTCTCACTTCCTGTTAAAAAAAACCTACGTGAAAATGTGACACATTTGCATATTTCCAGCCTATGGTCTTCATTGGCTGCCCTCACACACAACATCTACTTTGACCCGCCTTCAAACACGCCGCTGCAAAATCTTCACATGATCAGTAATATCACGACATTCACTTACACACTGTAAAAGAGAGAGAGAGATTGATGATTGCCAGAGAACTAAACAAAAATGTAGTCTGCTTACACTTTAGGGCTGTGATATTAATCTTATTTTCGCTTTATTTTTATTTTCCCCAAGGATTATGAAAAGAAGATATGAGGTAAAACTATTATAAATTATACCCGCGTTCCGTCTAGCGCAACTTCCTTCCCTTCACAGCGCACGCTGTCATTTCTCCCCAAACATGCATTAAACGTCAGATTCAGCACAATCCGTGATTGGTGTCAAATGCTCTCTCCACGATGGCTAAATTGCAGGACGTGTTTGATAAAATTAAAAGCACAATAATCCGCGCAATAGACGCCATTTCCAAGTTCAAGGCTGGGGTATGTGTGTGTGTGTGTATATGTGCGCGCGCACGCTGCGAAACGGACCGACTTGCGCGACTAAACCATCAAATACACAACAAATAGCCTACATCTCAAAATGACCGGCATGGAGAGTATTCACTTAAACACAAATTTATCTTAAATGGCCGTAAATAGTTGGGAGAAATCAATGGGAGAATGATATGATTAGATCTCCATTTTGGTCTTAAAGGGGCAGCATCTAATAAACCTGCTGACGATTAAGCCATTAATGTGAATCAAACAACAAAAGGCAAAGAGAAAATTACTTGCAGCTCTTGTATGTTATGTGATGCTCTTTTCTTTTTTTTAATTCTTTGATTAACCCTCAGAGCCCGACGGCATCGCCCACGACGTCACACGGCACCTCCGATAAATATCTATATTATTTCATGAAACTTTTATCGATTTTCTTACCGTTTTTTCCAGCAGAAAGCTAACGAGCTAGCCATCACGGGGGTGTCTTTGGTGTCTTTGTAGCCTTTACAGAAGGTTTTCTATCCAGCCTGGAACATGTGCATCTTTTTGGAGTTGTTCAGCAATAAATCAAAAAGCTTACATCCAAGATATATCCACTTGATGTCCATAATTTATAAATTTCCCGTCATTTTTGCCGCTAGCGCGATGCTAGCTGCCATTTTGGATGAGGGTTTGACCAATGACAGGCTGATCCGTCATCCACGTTAGTGTGCGTCATTACGCATTACCACAGCTCTGTTATTGTGGAGAGAGAGAGGCGCATGGCTAGTGTTGAGGAGATAGAGAGAGAGACGCGCTGCAGTTTTGTGGAGAAAGTTTGAGGAAAAAGTTTGAGAAGAAAGTTTGTGGAGAAGTTCCTGATAGGAACTGTTTTGAGGCTTGGCACCAGTAAATATCCAAAATCCAAAGAGGCCAAAAACGCCTGGACTTTTTTTGGAAAAATGTAAATAGTTTTGGTTCTGTATAAGTTATCATGTTTATTCCTGAGTTCCAGGACTCCAAAGACTTGAACAAACTGTTTTCCAGAGGAAATATGCTTAGCTTTTATTTATTTGTGTGTGTTTTCAATAAATATTTGAGTGATTCAATTTCCGTTTTATGTTTTCATTTGTCTTTATGGTCCCATAACTTATTTTACATTCAGGTGACATCAATGCAACACAAAAATACTGACAGTGCAACTTGTCTTGAAAAAAAAGAGGTGTGTCAATTGTCTGTGCTCAACAGGGTTGATGTTTTACAAGCTTTTTTAGTAAATAACACCAGGTGGAAAATTAATTGTAAAAATACCCTTAGGTCTCAAAGGGTTAATAAAAAGTTACAAAGAACATTGTGTAATAATATTTCACAATATTTTAGTTTACTGTTTTTTTTCTGTATTTTTGATTAAATAAATGCAGGCTTGATAAGCATAAGAGACTTTTAAAACATAAAATAGTATCCAAACTTTACACACACACAACTTTTTTTTTCTTTTTTACATTTGAGCCCCTGCCCCTTAGGAACTTCTGCACATCCCTGGAGGTTAGTGAAGTAATATAGGCTATGTAAGCTAGTCACCTTTTAAACTAATGAAAAGTTTAATTTGGATTTTAATGTTCAAAATGTCCATTTCTATCCACAAAACTTGCCAGAAGTCATGGTTTAAGATGTTATTTTAAAAAAAAATATTCCGGAGGTGCATGCCCCCAGACCCCCCGACGCGCGGCTTGGTAACAACCTCCGGCACGTAACAGCACCGCTGCTGGAAAAATTTATAGGGGAAACACTGCTGTAGTTATAGCTGAGGCCTGGTTGAGTTTGGTTCATGTTGTCAATATGTTGAGAGGAGTCTATTTTCAGCACTGCAAATCCAATTTGCATGCACTTCAAATAGATGAGGATAGAATTATGCTGGAATTGATAAGGAAAAACAAACGGCAATTTTACTGTTCGTATCACTGTGCATACAAGCGCTGAGGAAGCCTCCAGAGCTAAAATTCAGATTTGGGAATAGGCGTTTTATTTCTGACACGTGCTGTAAGCGGTAGACCAATCACAACAGACTGGGCCGTCTGACCAATCATATCAGAGTAGACCAATCACACCAGACTGGGCCATCTTACCAATCAGGGTAGAGTAGACCAATCACAACAGACTGGGCCGTCTGACCAATCATATCAGAGTAGACCAATCACACCAGACTGGGCCATCTTACCAATCAGGGTAGAGTAGACCAATCACAACAGAGTGGGCCGTCTGACCAATCATATCAGAGTAGACCAATCACACCAGACTGGGCCATCTTACCAATCAGGGTAGAGTAGACCAATCTCAACAGACTGGGCCATCTGACCAATCAGGGTAGAGTAGACCAATCACAACAGACTGGGCCATCTGACCAATCAGGGAAGAGTAGACCAATCACAAGAGACTGGGCCATCTGACCAATCAGATCAGAGTATCCAATCACACCAGACTGGGCCATCTGACCAATCAGGGTAGAGTAGACCAATCACAACAGACTGGGCCGTCTGACCAATCATATCAGAGTAGACCAATCACACCAGACTGGGCCATCTTACCAATCAGGGTAGAGTAGACCAATCACAACAGACTGGGCCGTCTGACCAATCATATCAGAGTAGACCAATCTCAACAGACTGGGCCATCTGACCAATCAGGGTAGAGTAGACCAATCTCAACAGACTGGGCCATCTGACCAATCAGGGAAGAGTAGACCAATCACAAGAGACTGGGCCATCTGACCAATCAGATCAGAGTATCCAATCACACCGGACTGGGCCATCTGACCAATCAGGGTAGAGTAGACCAATCACAACAGACTGGGCCGTCTGACCAATCAGATCAGAGTATCCAATCACACCAGACTGGGCCATCTGACCAATCAGGGTAGAGTAGACCAATCTCAACAGACTGGGCCATCTGACCAATCAGGGTAGAGTAGACCAATCTCAACAGACTGGGCCATCTGACCAATCAGGGTAGAGTAGACCAATCTCAACAGACTGGGCCATCTGACCAATCAGGGTAGAGTAAACCAATCACAACAGACTGGGCCATCTGACCAATCAGGGTAGAGTAGACCAATCACAACAGACTGGGCCGTCTGACCAATCAGATCAGAGTATCCAATCACACCAGACTGGGCCATCTGACCAATCAGGGTAGAGTAGACCAATCACAACAGACTGGGCCGTCTGACCAATCAGATCAGAGTATCCAATCACACCAGACTGGGCCATCTGACCAATCAGGGTAGAGTAGACCAAACACAACAGACTGGGCCATCTTACCAATCAGAGCAGAGTAGACCAATCACAACAGACTGGGCCTTCTGACCAATTAGAGCAGAGTAGAACAATCAGAGCAGAGTAAACCAATCACAACAGTGCATGCCTCAACGTTTGAGCATGTCTTCCTGAGTTCAGCCATCTCTAAACTATTATTAAAGAGTATAACCAACAGGTGCTGTGGTCTGATGGTCAGCACTCTACCTAACGTGACCAGGTTTAGTGTCATAAAAGCGTATATCTGCTGCAGTGCCCTTGCTAAAGGAATCAAAAGATACTTAAGGGATATTCAAGGTTAAATACAAGTTAAGCTGTATTGACAGCATCTGTGTCAATTACCACAGAAAAGAAACATAAATGGTTTTTGCGGTAAAACACGTACAGTAGAAGTGTACGTTTGCCCCACGAACATTCATTATCAAGGTTTTTTTGTACTAGTTGATATTTTCATCCTCAAATGCTGTCGATAGAGCTTAACTTGTATTTAACCCAGAATATTCCTCATTTTAATGCTGACATGGTGTATTTCTCATCATACCTTACACTATAAGTCCTGTACAATTAGACTTGACAACTAATTTAATCTGGATCCAGTGGGCTGACACAGACCTTGGACCAAAGCTGACACATGTGATGATTTACCGCCAGCGATCCGCAGGCCCAGACAGACAGGGGGCTTTTAGTGTATTAACACACATTAGCACGTACCTCAATGCAGCGTCTTACTTCAGCCCTGAGCTGCCAACACTACAAATTGAGCAGCGTAGCCCTGAGTTTTTTAAAGCAATTGACCTGTCGATTCAGCGAGTTATGGGGGATTTTATTATACCTTACAGGCCTTTCAAACAATGCAGATTCTGATTCGCACCATTTTGGTCTAGACGAATTAGGCTAATCCAATGGCACCAATAGCTGGCAGCTTCAAGAAGACAAACGAACACAGACATTTAAACCAGGTCTCTCTCCGCATGGAGAAGGCGTCCCAAGACATCTGATAAGACCTTTAGCTAAAAAATAATGATCACTTCAGTTTTAAAGGTGGAGATTTGGAGGCACTTTCTCTATTTTTAAAATGAAGTCAATTATTCAGCCTTAAACCGACCGTCTGGCCTGGGTCTTTCAGTTAAGCATGTGCTTGTACCAATGTCATGGGTATCCAATTAAGCTAGCCGGGGGAGACAGGTGCTCTCTGCTGCTTTCTCACTCCCTTGCTTCCCCATTACGGCGTAAAAAAGTCAGAGAGGAGGACGTCTCAGGTGGACTGACCTTCCGACCTGGTGAGGAAGGGGAACTGTGCTTTCATGAGCCCTCAAGCTCACATGTACCTGTGGGTTTTGAATTGAGTGTGTGCAATAGAGAGAGGAACATTACGAGAGGTAAAGAGAGAGAGAGAGAGAGAGAGAGAGAGAGAGAGAGAGAGAGAGAGAGAGAGAGAGAGAGAGAGAGAGAGAGAGAGAGAGAGAGAGAGAGAGAGAGAGAGAGGCAAATCACAGGGGAGGAAAGAGAGAGAAAAAAGAGGCCAATTCAGTGACTTGAGTTTTCCTATTTTTATTTTTATAGGGTGGACGCTGGGGCCAGACATTAATCAGTATATTGTCATTTACACTTTAATCTTGCCTGTATTTCAAATATCAGTAGCCACATACACACTGAAATGTTTTGTTTGTGACTAACACATTTAAATCCGTGAGTGAATCTAAAATATACACGGTATACAGGTCATATTCATAAGCTCTATAAAAGCTAATTTAAAATCTAGTGGGTAATACATTCGCGACTCGTTGCATCATGGTGTTGGGTAATCATATCTTTATAGTGCACACATTTGTTTCCTTGAACAATGAACACATTGTGAACTGAGATGTCTGATCTGAAAACAGTTCTTTGTAAGGAGTTAGCCATAAAGTCTTGAACTTGCTCGAGTCAGCAGTTTGAATCAGATTCATTCGAGTCGCGTTCACAAACGACTCCCTCGTTGAACCGTGAGTCATTTTCCAGTTATGTCCAATTCCAAATGAACCATGACTGTTACTGTGATGTACTTTAGATTCATTGTTTTTTTGCATTAAATTAATTGCTTGGGAGAAATTATACAGGCCTGAGTTATGCAGTACACTTTAATACATTAGATTCATTAACACCATTTACTCTTTCCCGTCATTGATATTTGGGCGCTGTTACTCATCTTCTGAAAGAGTACTGAATCCCCTGATCAAAACACAGGTGAAGAAGAAACAGAATCAAGCGATATCATATGCAAGCAGATGCATATGTAAAATAACGTGATAATATTAAACAGCATATAAATCAAAACTGCCTAACGTAACTGAATGAAATATCAGCCCAGGGCGAGCTATACGATTGTGAAGTTTTGGGGGTGTTGATGGACTTTGATCTACTCCATCTACAGTGCATCCGGAAAGTATTCACAGCGCTTCACTTTTTCCACATTTTGTTGTGTTACAAACTATTTTTGGGCAGTTTCTCCCATTCTTCTTTGCAGGACCTCTCAAGCTCCATCAGGTTGGATGGGGAGCGTCGGTGCACAGCCATTTTCAGATCTCTCCAGAGACGTTCAATCGGGTTCAAGTCTGGGCCACTCAAGGACATTCACAGAGTTGTCCCGTAGACACGCCTTTGTTATCTTGGCTGTGTGCTTTTTACCTTTTATAAAGGGAATTTTCCAAATCTTATAAAATATAGGCTATGCTTAAGCTTTCATTTTATATTCTTAAATTTGATTAAATTAAATAATTTACACTGCATTAAATAATGTTATGAGATTTTTTGTATATACAAATAAGAAATGTTGGAAAGAATGTTAAAACATGAAACTAAACTGCCAGTAGGTGGCGGCAGGTGACCGTGAGTCATTAAGTCGATTCAGTTGAAACGGCTGATTCCTTCAAGGCAGCTGTTTATGAACAGGTCATTGAATCTTTGATTCAACCGATTCATTCAAAACTCAGAATAATTCAGTAACACAATGTTGCTGTGAGATGCGCTGTGGTTCTGCTGTGATCTTTGTTTGGAACTATTTTCGCTGCTGAAATAGAACAAAAACAGTCAATATTGCATCTAAAATGTGACTTAATGTTAATTAATTGTTTATGGAACTGTCATGAAATCAGTGTCACATTTTCAATTGTGATGGTATTCAGGAAAACAGCACTGGTTAATATGTATTATAAGCTATAAAAAAAATAAAAATTCCATATTTTGAATTTTAACCGTGTATGTTAACTGAGTTTCTTTGTGTGAGCTGTGCACATGCATTTCGATTTCTCCTCGAGAAGCTGTGTAAGCGTCAACAGCACAAACCGTCAGTTCATTATACATTATATATTATTATCCACTATCGATCGCCACTTACACTTAATTAATGCAGAATCATTCTTGCATTTTGATGATTACCTAGTTATTTTTTGTTATTGACGTTTTAATCAGGTTACTTGTCCGGTCGGGCAAATACAATTCTTTCACTTGCCCCTCAATATCCGCTGGTATTGGCCAGATGATGAGCGGTGCCTGGTTTCTTCCAGACATGACGCTTGCCATTCAGGCCAAAGAGTTCAATCTTTGTTTCATCAGACAAGATAATTTTGTTTCTCATGGTCTGAGAGTCCTTCAGGTGCCTTTTGGCAAACCCCAGGCGGGCTGTTATGTGCCTTTTACTGAGGAGTGGCTTCTGTCTGGCCACTCTACCATACAGGTCTGATTGGTGGAGAGCTGCAGAGATGGTTGTTCTTCTGGAAGGTTCTCCTCTCTCCACAGAGAAATGCTGGAGCTCTGTCAGAATGACCATCAGGTTCTTGGTGACCTCCCTGACTAAGGCCCTTCTCCCCCGATCGCTCAGTTTGGTTGGTCAGCCAGCGCAAGGAAGAGTCCTGGTGGTTGCAAAATTCTTCCATTTAGGGATGATGGAGGCCACTGTGCTCATTGGGATCTTCAATGCTGCAGACATTTTTCTGTACCCTTCCCCAGATCTGTGCCTAGATACAATCCTGTCTCGGAGATCTACAGACAATTCCTTGGACTTCATGGCTTGGTTTGTGCTCTGACATGCACTGTTAACTGTGGGACCTTATGTAGACCGGTGTGCACCTTTCCAAATCATGTCCAATCAACTGAATTTCCCACAGGTGGACTCCAATCAAGTTGTAGAAACATCTCAAGGATGGTCAGTGGAAACAGGATGCACCTGAGCTCAATATTGAGTGTCATGGAAAAGGCTGTGAATTTATGTATGTGATTTTTAATGATTTTCATGTTGTAATTATAGGGTATTGTTTGTAGAAATAATGTAAATATAGTAAAATAATGACTTTAATCCATTTTGGAATAAGGCTGTAATATAACAAAATGTGGAAAAAGTGAAAGGCTGTGAATGCTTTCCGGATGCACCTCATGTTTTGTTCATCCTTTTGAATCCAATCTGGATGTAGTCTTTAACAAAAATGTGATTTTCTCAGCTTTTTGCTCAACATGTTGCTTTTTTATGAAACACCCATATTAAAGTGTTGATAAAAAGGATACATTCTGTTGTTGTTGTTTAAAAGCTGAGGGTCTGTTCTTTCTTTGCACATATGCATGCATGTTCAGATATTCAAACAACAAAAAAATATTAAAATACAAAAAAACATTGTGGGGGTCATGAAACGTTTGTGAAAATGCTCAAAAATCCTGGTGCTGGCTGGCACCTTATTTCAAAAACGCTAGCGGGGAAAGTTAAAATACTGATTAATGTGCTTTTGCCTGTGTCTAACACTACAGCAATGATTATTTTATTATATATTATGCCCAGTGCTACAATAAAACAAGCAATGAGGTGCTTTTGTGCCTAATTTAAGGTGTTATGTACAGCCCTGTTGTTTTGTTAAAGAAACAGAACACATATAAAACCGTTGACGATCGTAAAACTCTGCAACTATATTATGTTTTCATAAAAACAGCAGCTTCTACAGTTGGTCCTAACAGGACCTGTGCACATGGTACATGGAGCATGAAGGGTGCAATTCTTGCACACAGAGTTCATCCGTGGCCATAAAATCATATGGCGTGATAAATCCTCCTCTTATGCAGCCTCGCCTACATGCTTACTCAGTGCTTTTGATCACCCCTGGTCCAACTGTCCCTTTCCCTGCTCTCTCTCTCTCTCTTGGACTCACTCTTTGTCTCTCTCTTTCTCCCGGGCCGTCTCCCCATCTGGAAGGATGGCAAACAATGGCCGGACCTCCACCCCCCCATCTGTCCCTCTGGCCAGAGTTTGTTCGGTAAACTCAGCACTGACTATGTAAACAGAGGGCAGCACGTCCGATGGTGGACGCCTGTCCAGATGAGCCCAGTGGAGACAGCTGTTGTGTGTTTACTGTTGAGAGTTTTCCCTGCACTGCAGGGGCTTTTGTTTCCAAGCACAGACCCTACACACAAGGACAGGTCTGCACACTCTTACTGGCCTCGATGCACACAGAGCATTTTTTGTGCTTTTTTAAGCATTCTGTTTTTGTTGCATTTAGGTAATGCCAACAGTGGCAGTATTGTGTAGAATAACAATATAGGAAGGGCAGAAAATGATTTAATATTTATACTAAATAGATGGATGGATGGATGGATGGATGGATGGATGGATGGATGGATGGATGGATGGATGGATGGATGGATGGATGGATGGATGGATGGATGGATGGATGGATGGATGGATTACACACACACACACACACACACACGATAGATAGATAGATAGATAGATAGATAGATAGATAGATAGATAGATAGATAGATAGATAGATAGATAGATGGATGGATGGATGGATGGATGGATGGATGACACTCACAGACAGATGGATAGATGGATGGATAGGTTGATAGATGGATGGATGGATGGATGGATGGATAGATAGATAGATAGATAGATAGATAGATAAATAGATAGATAGATAGATAGATAGATAGATAGATAGATAGATAGATAGATAGATAGATAGATAGATAGATAGATAGATAGATAGATAGATAGATAGATAGATAGATAGATAGATAGATAGATAGATAGATAACACACATAGCCAGATGGATGGATGGATGGATGGATGGATGGATGGATGGATGGATGGATGGATGGATGGATGGATGGATGGATGGATGGATGGATGGATGGATGGATGGATGGATGGATGGATGGATGGATGGATAGATAGATAGATAGATAGATAGATAGATAGATAGATAGATAGATAGATAGATAGATAGATAGATAACACACATAGCCAGATGGATAGATGGATGGATTGAGAGATGGATGGATGGATGGATGGATGGATGGATGGATGGAGGAAGGTATGGATGGATGACACTCACAGACAAATGGATGGATGGATGGATGGATGACACATAGATGGATGGATTGCACACATAGATAGATAGATAGATAGATAGATAGATAGATAGATAGATAGATAGATAGATAGATAGATAGATAGATAGATAGATAGATAGATAGATAGATAGATAGATAGATAGATAGATAGATAGATAGATAGATAGATAGATAGATAGAATGGATGACACTCACAGACGGTTGGATGGATGGATAGATGGATGACACATAGATAGATGGATGGCACACCTAGTTAGACAGACAGACAGACAGACAGACAGACAGACAGATAGATAGATAGATAGATAGATAGATAGATAGATAGATAGATAGATAGATAGATAGATAGATAGATAGATAGATAGATAGATAGATAGATAGATAGATAGATAGATAGATAGATAGATAGATAGATAGATAGAAATCCATTTTGAAAAGTAATTTATTTGGTTACATTGTGATTGAAGAATCACAAAAACAGGCTCAAGGTTTATAAGTCTCTAAAATGAGGTGAGACTGGAGGAAATTATCATAAAGAGTGTTTGTGACCTCGTACCTGCTCAAATAAATTCCAAATCTCCCACAGACTGATAGAATCAACAGCGGCATTCTGTATTCTGGGAACGTGAAGGACAAAAACAGCTATAAATATGGATGTCCAGCTCCATCAATCTTTTCTTTCTTTCTCTCAAAGACAAAAAAAAATAAAAAATACTATTCCGCAAGCTGTGAAGTACAGCACATTAAAACCATAGACAGGAGACTACAGCCGTGATTAAGCTTCGGCTGAACCATAACCTAGTAATTGTGTTGGACAACTGCGGCCCTGTGAGGATGATCCAGGGTTGCATTAGCAAGAGGATGGCATGTTTGAGGCGACGACGCAAAAGTCCAAAAATTCGATGATTCCTGGAAACCTTCCTGCGCGTCTGGTCCTCTGGACGGTTAGTCAAACCATAACCAAGCAATTCATTAATGAGGACACTGAGAGGAATTGGATTCACGCTTGAGCAAACAGCCAACAAACACAACGGCGCTCAGAGAGTGCCACGTCGCCGCATTTACATAATTTCGAGTTTAGGTTCGGGAATGGTAATAAAGAGTTATGATAAAAGTGTCATTAGGTCGTCGGGAAACGAGTGTGACGAATTCGCAAGCGTGAAGATTAATTCTCTGTCACCTTCCTTGCCACTAATATGCCACGAGACCCAACTTAATGAGTTTGGCTTCTCTACGGTTAATATACCCGTCTAGCCATATTGTCTCCCAAAAGGCAACATGCCGGTGTTTGTCTTTATTTACAGTATGACCTGCAGTCCCCGGTGTCTTCTCATGTTATGGAATATATGATGTTTATGAGCCAGAAGAGATCGATAATTTAGTAGAGAAAGAAATAGAGGTAATAGAAGCTCTGCTGTGAGGAAGATCCTTCAGTGTGATATGTTGATGATTTTTTTTATTGTTCCCATATTGTTTTTACAACAACAAAAACAATCAAAATGTTGGAAAGAATGGCCAAATGTTCTTTCAAAAGACAAATCCTCCACGTCTAGAGGTACAGATGGTCTGAAAGTTGAAGTGATTGCAATGTTCGTGTACTGTGGGGTCTTTCTTACGCAGCGCACTCTTTGCTACAGGCAAACTTGGTGTCTCAGGATAAACCTCTGCTTGCTCACATACTCACAAAGTGTCTGATTCATGCATCCATATACTTTAGATACTATGCCTCCTAGACCACGCATACCAGTGTTTCTTCAATTATAGGCGTTATTATGTCCCACGGGTTGATTTTTCTGTTTTATATTGGTTTCTTTTTGTTATATGAAACTACAGGTCTCATTAAAACTTGGAAATGTTTTAATGGAAATGTCTTGGAAATGTTTTTGCAAGGACTTATTTATGCTGCGTTCACACCAAACGCGAATAGAGCGTCAAAATCGTGTCTACCGCGTCTAGTTGGACGCTTGAACATTTGGAATCCATTCGCGCATCCACAGCGAATTGGTTCAAGGCGCTCCAGGAGAAATATGTCATAAAACAACACTGCCTCTTTTCATTTTCATTAAAAAATATATTCATCATTAATAGCCACACAAATGTGGTCCAGGCAACTCCTACATTATCTTCACTGCATGTATATTTAAATATCCTTAAAAAATAAAGTTGTGAAACTTCTCTTTGCCATCAGTCAAAATCATTTGGCAGACAACAAATGATAGATTCATGACACCAAATATCGCCCGTTAGATCCACACAAGATGAACCACTACAGGACATCAGAGCCAGCGGTAAACATCAGAAGGACTGGCCGAGGAAAGTCTGCTCTCGCCAGGGTTAATGAGCGCTGAGTGCCCGGTGATCGCCTGGATCTCACAACTTCAAAAACGCAAGATACATGTTTTTAAATAGGTGCTCTCTTTATAAATAGACCACAGATTTGAGCTTTAAACAACTACATTCTCACCTGAAAAAGTCTTAAAACTACATTTTGTGACACAATAGTAGTATTTTTAAGTTATGCAGGGTTTCTTATCACGTCACTTTACCACGTGAACGCAGAAAGCAGCCTCCTGATTGGTTAACGCGCCGCGAATTGACGGCAAAGTTCAAATCTTTCAACTCGGGCGTCAGACGCGTCAACTGATGCTCAATTCGCATCAAATTTGCATCATTCGCGCAAACTGAACGCGCGAATGAGGCGGAATCGCGTCCATCGAGTCGCGCGAAATGCGTCTATCGCGCCACAGGACCTCCAAACCAGCGTCAACGCGCCTTTCCATTGACTTAACATTGAAATCACTCGCTCCTGACGCTCTATTCGCATTTGGTGTGAACGCAGCATTTAGGGTTCAAGCGTGTAGTGCTGAAACCCTACTTTTATTGTTAGAATTTCCTAGGATCAGCACCCTCCCCTAAAAGTGATTGAGCAGACCAAACCGTAAGTCATAGAGACTTGAAACTTTGAGGGATGGTGGTACCACCCAATCTACAACGTCACCAAGGCTCGCACGATCAGCCTGATGGTGGCACTACAGCGATCAAAATCCTAAACCGTTTGTTGCAGGCTCAAGTGTCTTATATAGTTGGCATCCTTGGCTCAAGATGAACAAAACACACATCTCGGATTCAATTGTCACCCTCCGATTGGTGAAATTTCCAAAAACTAGACCTAGGTTTTTCGCACGATCGGAACAAGACAAGTGTAGAAAGATTCTTTGGAGTCTGATTGTCAATAATTACCAAAAAAAAAAGTACAAATTTAGATTCATGTCCACCACGGGATGCCAAAACATTCGAAGTGGGCGTGGCCACTTTTACTAAAACGGCTATCCCTCTTAAACAGAATGAGCTACGCAACAGTCAGTCCGATTTACTTGAAAACTGGCATGCAATGTCTTTGTCCAAGGTTGTCTATGAGTACATTTGCGTATCTAGAAAAACACGGTCGCCAGCGGCCAATTAAATTTGAGTGGCTGTCGGACAAGGTTAGATTCGCATACTATCCGTACTAAATAGTATTTGAAAAAAAAAATTGTATGTCCCAAATCGTAGTATGTTGAAAAGAGTATTCCAAAGATTCCCGGATGGTCTACTATTTCCGGTCAGAATTCGAAGTGCAGATCGATGCGCACTCTAACGGATGATATTGCCCACAACCCATTGCGAGTTGGACGAGGATTCGATTAGAACTACAAAAAACTGTTAAAAAACTACAAACATGACGGTTATGCGAGTCCGACGGTTAAGTAGAGAGGGTTAGATAAAGGGGTTTGAGTGAGCAATTATCAGTATTTAACCTGACGAAAAGATATTTATCCAATATTATCCACATTATATTTCACCTGCAGCAGCATTGAGAACTTTTGTAATGATACGTTTGGCCATTAACTTTTAAATGCATCATTATATTTAAACTGCAAACACATGAGAGGAGTTAGGAATCTCTGCATTAAAGACCCACGAAAGGCAGATCAACGTGCGACAACATTTCTCTCCAATATGGTAGGAAATTAAATTGAATGTGGAGGATTTGAACTGTGACGATGATTGATAGGGCAGTTTAAACGGTGATGGGATGCACGTAACTAAGCAACAGAGTCCGCTATAGATGACGAAGTAGTATGTCCCAAAGCATCCATACTCTTCTGCTACACACTCAAAAGTATGTACTTTTTCTTCACAAAAAGAGTACATACTTTTAGGTCGTAGTATAAGTAGGCGAATTGGGACGCAGCACAAGACCTGATGTGGGTGTGTCAGACAAAGGACACATCCAAAATGTGCACTGTTGGGGGTCCTCCAGGAATGTGGTTGGGAACCACTGGCCTAAAGGATTGTATATCACTCAATTTTTCACACATGCCTACGGCATTCATACCTTATGGTAGAACTCCTCATTCTGAGCAACTTTTCCACTAGGACTATCAATCCAATCGTTTGTTAAATATTGTAGATTTTTTCAAAAACCTACGTTCATTAACTATTTTAGCTTGATTTTGGCTTTTCCTCAATAACTGTTAAAAAGCGTTAAAACGTATTTCCTTAGTAAATTTCCTGTTTTGGCTGTACATGTTCTTTTCCATCTATGATCTAGGTCAGGGGTGTCGAATCCTGCTCCTGGAGGGCCACTGTCCTGCAGAGTTTAGCTCCAGCCACAATCAAACACACCTGAACCAGCTAATCAAGATCTTACTAGGCATACTGGAAACTTCCAGGCAGGTGTGTTGAGGCAAGCTGGAGATAAAATCTGCAGGACAGTGGCCCTCCAGGACCGAGTTTGCACAGCCCTGATCTAGGTGGTTACAGGCTTTTTACGCATTGGCTAAAAGGCCTTAAAGCGCTTGAACCCCGTTAATTGCTGCTTGCAGCTATATTTTTATTTCCAAATGGTTGTATTTGTAAAGATTTTTTTTCACCCTTGTCCCAGACCTAGGGCCAAATTTACTAACAGTTTGCACCAGCGCAGACCATTATTTACCGCCCAAAAAAAGCAAGTCTTAAACTGGATGCTAATTTGCGCTGCTCTTGGTAGAGTGCGTTGGTCATTGTGGAAATGATCCGGCTGTGTCTGTGTTCTTACATTTGCATCAGTAGATCACGTGCTAAACTGTCCACTCCCATCTGCGCTTTTTCGGAATTGCTCCTGTTTAGTAAATCTGGCCCCTAGACATTAACCATTTATTGTATTTATTGTGAGAAAATAGTAAATATGCTCTAAAAGCTGCAAGACGTCGCCGAACATGGTGAGTGTGTGTTAGAAATCAGGAATGGTGAGAGAACATTGTGCTTGGTCCGTTTTTGGTCATCAAACCAAACTTGGGTCTTCAGCCGACAAAGTTTAAATCCCGTCTAGCTAACACGCTTCCCAAAATGTTTAGGCATTAAATCAGTAGGTGGAGAGTAGGCTCTCAAATGCGTTTGACCGCATGAGCTTTTCTACACTACGAAAGCAATCTGATCAAATGCGTTTTCGACTAGGCCTACCTCCGGAAATGGTCGAAAGTAAACAAGCTCAAAAAGTTTTAGACCACGTTACACTTGTATTTAGCGTCGTCCACTTGTGATCCGATCACCAAAACACATCCTAATATCAAGTGCCCACAGGGCCAAAAGTTCCCATAGTTGAATAAATACCCTTGTAATCCTTGTGTTGCACCACATTCACTACAACCTTTTGTGGCAGATTACACCGTATTGTGATTTCTCTGGTTTACACAAGTAGCATTGTCATCAGTTTTGCTCTGAAATCTAATGAAACAACAATGCCAAGAGAACAGCCATCATTCTCTGTAATAACACACATTGGTCCTTCTATAGCTGTTCTGCAAATGTCTTCTGGGCAGGGAGCTTTTCCATTCGTCAGAGGAAACGGCCCTTAAGACTATACCCAATGTACATTCAAGTGCAGTTTATTCTTCTTGCAACAGGGACGCAGTGACACTTCCAACATCCAATCCGATTATTAAAATGGCTCCTCAAGCCACTCGTGTGTGGCGTCTTTTTTTTCGATTACTGTCGTGTCTCAGGCAGTAGCTCAGTGGCTGATGTCAAAGAATCCATTTTAAAAGCTTTGACCTTAACAGAATATGCCAGCAAATGGAGATTCGGCGTCTCCAATGACATTTTGCGGCTTAGATAATACAATGGCTATAAAACCTATTTGGAATCACCCCTCACGGTTGTGGATTAAGCTGCTCTGCTTGATGAATTTCCCGCCTTAAATCTATCCGAGGGAAAATTTTTGGAGCTTGTGCGGATGTTGTGTTCTTTAGGGGAGATTTAGTTCGATCTGCTGACTTTTGACAGGATTTTTGGAGTTTACTAAGCAACCATTTTTAAACTTTTGGAATTGATGTGAGCACATATTTTTGGTTCCTGGAAATGGGAAATAAATGGTTGATAAGCAGATTAACAGCTGTGCTTTTGAACGATTTCACCCAAAACAATATTTGTATTATTTCCTCTCTCATTTCTAGTGTACAGTCAGGGTAGTTTATGTTTAAGGGTCAGTATCATTTGTCTTGTCTTGGTTTGACTGCAGCATCATTCGAGCGTTGAGGCCTCTGAGCTCATTGAATGACATTATTGAGTCGCACTGAGGCTGTTTTTGACACATGGCTTTATTGAAAAACCCTGAGACAGTTTTATCGAAAGGACGTCACTTTAAGAAGTGTCGAGATGGCCGTCGAGGAGAATCTATATCTAATAGGCCAACACAGAGCAAACACAATTGAGAAAAATCAATGCCACTTTCACATCTGGTAAAACACTGGATATACCTAAAGCACTGCTGTCTGTAGGTTTTCATCAGAATGAAGAGCGTGTCAAATGTTTTTAGGGGGATTTTAAATGACTGCTTGTATTGTCTCAGTATTAATGGTTTTATAGAGCTGGATTGGTAATTTAATTATGGTTCCTCATAAATTAAAATACATTCATTTGTTTCTGTCTGTCTGTCTGTCTATCTATCTATCATATGTCTGTCTGTCTGTCTATCCATCTATCTGTATGTCTATCTATTTGTCTGTCTGTCTGTCTGTCTGTCTGTCTGTCTGTCTGTCTGTCTGTCTATCTATCTATCTATCTATCTATCTATCTATCTATCTATCTATCAAATGTCTGTCTGTCTATCTGTCTGTCGATCGATCTGTCTATCTATCTGTCTGTCTGTCTATCCATCTATCTGTATGTCAATCTATTTGTCTGTCTGTCTGTCTATCTATCATATGTCTGTCTGTCTATTCATCTGTCTGTCTGTCTGTCTATCTATCTATCTATCATATGTCTGTCGATCGATCTGTCTGTTTTTCTGTCTGTCTGTCTATCCATCTATCTGTATGTCTATCTATTTGTCTGTCTGTCTATCTATCTATCATATGTCTGTCTGTCTATCTGTCTGTCGATCGATCTGTCTATCTATCTGTCTATTTTTCTGTCTGTCTGTCTATCTATCTATCTATCTATCTATCTATCTATCTATCTATCTATCTATCTATCTATCTATCTATCTATCTATCTATCTATCTATCTATCTATCTATCTATCTATCTATCTATCTATCTATCTATCTATCTATCTATCTATCTATCTATCATCTATCTATCTATCTATCTATCTATCTATCTATCTGTCTATCTATCTATCTATCTGTCTGTCTATCTATCTATCTATCATATGTCTGTCTGTCTGTCTATTCATCTATCTGTCTGTCTGTCTATCTATCTATCTATCATATGTCTGTCGATCGATCTGTCTATCTATCTGTCTGTTTTTCTGTCTGTCTGTCTATCCATCTATCTGTATGTCTATCTATTTGTCTGTCTGTCTATCTATCTATCTATCATATGTCTGTCTGTCTATCTGTCTGTCGATCGATCTGTCTATCTATCTGTGTATTTTTCTGTCTGTCTGTCTGTCTATCTGTCTGTCTGTCTATCTATCTGTATGTCTATCTATTTGTCTGTCTGTCTGTCTGTCTGTCCGTCCGTCCGTCCGTCCGTCCGTCCGTCCGTCTGTCCGTCTGTCTGTCTGTGGTTTATTTTCTGATATGAACTGGTTAAATGTATATTATTAATCCTTTACTTATGCAAACAGAAAGAAAAAGAAAGATTGCATTTGTTTGGGATTCAAAGGACAGCGTTGCTTAGACTTAACAGGAAGTGGACTGCTCTAGGGAGGGATCTTGCAAGTTTCCAACCAGCAGAAGTAGACTGGCCGCCTGCAACCGTTCATCCTTTCCTCTCGGGGAGAGATTAAAAGAATCCGAGTTTGAGTCTATGAAAACCACGTCAGGGAGAAAAACCGAGTGCGTAAAGATGAAAAGCGTGAGCTTTTGTCCCGGGTCGGCAGGGAGTCCCCCATCTAGTGGCGACGTGTCGCCTTCTCCACCCAAGTGTGAATGTCACTTCACTCTACGTGGGGGCTCTTATAGCCGCAGAAAACGAGCGAATGTGGAGGGAGGGGTGGTGGTCTCAGCTGATAACCCTCACGAGTGGCATATGAGACAGCGAGCGGGTGGCAGCACAGATCCGCCTGTTAACTCGGTCGCTGCGGGGTCACGGCCGGCGGTGTCGTGCGGGGTGCCACAGGTGGGGCGCGGCTCGGCTGGCACTGATGAAAGAGAAGCGTAATAGATCTGCCCCCTTCCCCCAAGCCCTCTCCGTCCCGAAGCCACCTGAGCAAGTTTAACATCCCTCTGCTCTCCTCCCCTCACCAAACCTCCAACTGTGCCTCTCCGTTTCATCTGCCTCCATCTGAGCAAAAGGGAATTTCAGCCAGACATTAGAATCGTGTGTGTGTGTGTGTGTGTGTGTGTGTGTGTGTGTGTGTGTGTGTGTGTGTAAATAAGAACCAAGAGTTTAAATCTTTCTCTGCGTTAATCTGTTAGTATGTTGGTTGTGTTGTAGACCGATATCCCTGAAGAATATTTAAGTGAATAAATGATTATTTTGTTTAGTTATGTACGATAGATAGATAGATAGATAGATAGATAGATAGATAGATAGATAGATAGATAGATAGATAGATAGATAGATAGATAGATAGATAGATAGATAGATAGATAGATAGATATAGATAGATATCGTGCTATTTTGTTCAACAATTATTTATACACAGCATATTCTTTTACAACCATATATGACACTAAACCTGTATTTGTGTCTATTTTTATGAGAGAAAAAAAAAAGAGTGCAATGTCATCCAAACAAAGCACACATATCAACACGAGAGCTCGCTGTTTATCCCATGTGCAGAAATTTGACTTGCAGTGTCTACAGTCGCCCCCCGGCCCATTAGGAGTCCATCAAACTGATGTGTAAAAACAGCCCCCGCCACCCATCTCCTCATGCTCTCATGAATACCCCCTCACGGGGCCGTTCCCCGCCCTGGCACGGACCCTCTTTGGGTATGTGGTGAAATTCAATCAGATGCTTAATTACATCTTAACACAGGTTCCTCACAGCTGGCTCCTATTCCCCTGCTTCTGATTAAGGGGATTAGAAAAATGAAATTTAGCAGCAGATTTGCATACTGCCACTGAGAGGGAGCCGCCAGCACATGTCTCAGGACACTGTTGGGATGTCTAGCTCACCCGGCCGTCGATCCATCTCTACGCCCCTGTAATCCTTCAAATGAGCTATAGGTAAAAAATAGCTGCTGTTTTGCGCTGCACAGTCAGTGCATGTGGATTATTGCGATTATACAAGCCCTGTTTTGTTTCATTGGCATTAGTGTGGGTTTTATCATTGTGTTTTGATAACTACATTGTGAAGTTAAATGTACAGGGTCACAGGATGGAATGTAATTAACCCTTTGGATTTTATTTTGCAGTAGTATTGTAGTATTTCAGTTGTTTTGTGATAAATATTTAGTTGGACACTTACACCTAATATGTGTTATTCCTAGCTTTTGGACCCCATTAACTTTCAAAATATCTTGTTAAAGGATTAGTTCACATTAAAATGAAAATTAGCCCATGATTTACTCACCCTCAAGCCATCCTAGGTCTATATGACTTTCTTCTTTCTGATGAACACAATCTGAGTTATATTAATAAATATCCTGATGCTTCCAAGCTTTATAATGGCAGTGCACAAGGCTCACGAGTTTGAAGCTCAAAAAAGGCTCCGGGGGGTTAATAAAGGCCTTCTGAAGCGAATCAATGAGTTGTGTAAGAAAAATATCCATATTTAACATACAAAGTAAAATATCTAGCTTCCACCAGACCACCTTCCATATTCAACTTACGAAGAATGTGTAACGCCTCTCTCAGTTCAAAATGCTTGCTAAATGCAAACGTCACACCAGTTATACTTTTTCATCAGTTACGATTGTATTCATCAGAAAGAAGAAAATATACACATATGTCTTGAGGGTATTCTTTAAAGGGGTGGTTGATTGCCCCTTTTTACAAGATGTAAAATAAGTCTCTGATGTCCCCAGAGTGTGTATGTGAAGTTTTAGCTCAAAACACCCAAAAGATCCTTTTTTTATTGCATGTTAAAATTGTCACTTTTTGAGGGTGAGCAAAAACATGCCGTTTGTCCCTTTAAATGCAAATGAGCTGCTGCTCATGGGGCGGAGCTTCAAGAACTCCAGTTAGCAGCTCTGATAATCATAGTTGCCAAGTCCGCGTATAACACACGACTTTGGGCTTCTTTTTTTGGCAAGTCGCGTTAAAAAATCACTCGGTTTTTTGGGCTTATTTTAAAAAATGTGTTTGCTTGTTAGGAAAATATAATAAGCATCTTCGTTTCTTTACATTTATGGTCGCTGTTTTGTCCAATACATTGGCTGACACTGTCTTCTCACAGCTAATAGCCATTCAGTGCAACGATAGTGAAGTGCTGAAGTAATTCGTTCTCATATATCCTGCCTCCTTCTCCCCCTCATTGAAGAAAAATTGCGTTCCACGTGCAGGCATGTGACGTTATAAATGCACTTAATGATAGTTAGTAGACGTAAATAGACGTATACATTTTTTACAAACAATGCCACCAGCAGAGATGGAGAGGAAACAGGGAGGAGAGGCACCTAATTTAATTTTTTTAATATTTTTATGATGTATTTATCATTACAGGCTATTATAAAAAACAACAACAAGTATACTACTAATAATAACAGCAGGTATGGTTCGAATTTATTTGATTATAATGTGGCTATATTGCAGCGCTCCCTTAGTGCTTTCCTGTGTCCCAATGTGCACACTATCCATCCTAAATAGTATGTGACATTAGTCATTTTCAATACTATTTAGGGCAGATAGTGTGCACATTGAGATGGAGGGCTTATCTTTTTCACGGTTTGCAGTGTGTGTGTGTGTTCACTACTCACTACTCCTAATATGTGTGCACTAACTCCGACTATGGGTTACAATATTTGGCCTTCACGTCACTTTTCCCTCCTTTTCCATCTCTAAAACCTATTCTGTTCACAGCTGATCGGATGATATTGCATGCCCTTTATTGCAATTTGATGATTTTTGTAAAATCACATCTGTTTTTGCTTTTCAAACTCCGAGAGGTTTCAGTTTAATATGTTGCAGGGTCAAAAAATAATTGATCATAAATGATATTGATGATAATAAATAATATAATAATATTGGGCTTGTTTTTGAAGCTGTGGTTGCTTATTTGTCTCGCGAGAGTTGGCAACACTGCTGATAACCTCATGCAGACTCATGCATCGGATAATGATGGAGTGACAACATGTAATCTGCAACAAGACGTTTCTGAATGGTTAGTTGATGAATTTATGTAGCTGATGTGGAGTTAACTATCTTCAAGTCATTTATTAGCATATTCTGTCATGATAATCTGACCCCCTTTGTTGTGTGTTCCCTGGGGGCAGGATTAATGTAAATTTCAGGGTTAGTGATGTCACTAACCCGGGAGGAAGCTTGTGTAGTCCCTACCAGCCGTTTGTTGTAGTCCTTAAAGGTACTCTGAGCGATCCTGGGTGGAGTAACCATAGATATACATTATAAAGGCTAGATGTCTTACGGCGGAGTCTCTAACGTCATCACCGGCGGCCATCTTGTCACAGGCAAGCTTTCTGGCGGGCTCTGTGGTACCTGGTGTAAGGTGAGTGATCTGCACGAACACAAATGCTCTTATCTCGCTGAAATATTGACAGATTTACAAATGGTTTGGTTTCTTACAAACGTTATTAACGTGGCTATAATTCTGGATGCTTGAACAAATTATGAATAATTATTCACAAGTATACAGTGTCATTGCTACATCTCTGACGTTTATAACAAACCAAACTGTTTGAAAATCGGTAGACAATTCAGCAAGTTATAGTTATTTAAAAAGTGCCTGCACTGTGAAAACACAATGTTACGAGTGAGCGAGCTGACTGTGACAAGATGGCCGCCAGGTGTGGACGTCGACCTCCATTGGCCAGCAGCGCGGACGAGACATCTAGCCTTTATTATGTATATCTATGGGAATAACTTCTTGTTGACGTTCAAGGTGTTGTCAAACAAAACAGAGGCTAGCTAGACCCTCCCTCCTCCTCCTCCCCTCCATGCTTCCCGAAACAGTCATGAACGCGCATTTAAAATGGAAGTAGCTTGCGTGCTAACGCTGCTGTGGTAACGATGGCTCAACCAACTACTTCACGCTCATTGTGAGTAAATTGATGTAGGCTACTTTTAAATTAAAAAAGTGCACGCGCACTAACCCCAAACCTCCACCCCCAAATCATTCTTGTCGTTTATTGGCTGGAGCACTGTTTATTATGTTTCGTTGTCCAGACTGGCCAAGTTTGTTTTTGCTGCCGTTTGTGGAGCTTGTGCTGACTACAGAGACCGCAGTTTTTTTTTACAGTGTGTTCAGGGGACAGGACGCTAGCGGATAGTGAGGAGATGTTTGCTGTATGTGACAAAAAAAATGTTGGCCTAAAAAATGCGTTCATCGCTTTAAAGAGCCATTTCTTTAAAAGAAAATATCTCCCTTTGCTTTGAACTTTGAGCGTTGTAGCTTTGCAAATGTTGTTTATGCTCAAACAGCAACATTACACACGAACACTAAGGTGAAATCATAATCAACCACCCCTTTAAGGGATAATTCACCGAAACCTGCATGACTTTTTCTGTGAAGTGTTTTTGTCCATAGGGTAGCTACAGTCAATGGGCTTGTTGTTTGGTTTCCCAACATTTTCCGGAATATCTTCTTTTGTATTCTGCATTATACTTCATACAGGTTTGTAACAATGCAAGGGTGAGAACATGATAGAATTGTATTGTATCTAGGGGATAAATGTAGGCTACAAATAACGTATTTCCGACCACCACAGCCAGGGAACATGATGTGCAGGTGAAAATAAGTCGTATGTAGCAAAACTTTTTTGTCTTGTATGTGAAACTCTTTGATGAAATACAACATGGGGTAAATAAGATTCCCAAGGATCAACTTTTTATCCTGAACTTTTTATTCAAAGCGGCTGAACTAAGCCAGTCCCGCGGTATAAAGATCTCACCCTCACCGTAGCGCCCCATTGATCCACCCCTAAATGATTCCTCTGCTCCTCTCCGAGGGTTTACGAGCTTATTAATGAAAGCGAGGTCGCCGCCAGACAGCCTCGGCGTTATGTATTCCAGCTCGCCCGGGGTATTTGCATTATGGATGTATGTATATTTACTTACCCCAATTAGTCGCACCATGCACTAAAGGAGCCATTTTGGATGTTAATTTGAAAACAAACTGCATCAATCATTCACATTTTGCTTTTTGAAGAAAGACGGTAATTAGTCCCAATGAAACGTTATGATCGCCAGACTTTACTGGTGAGGTAAGGCTCGGGTCGTCTGGTGAATCAGTGTGAGGCAGCGCTGCCCTCTGTCGGTCGAGTGGAGGAACTGCAGCGATCTGGCTATTGTGTGGCTGCTTGAAGTGAGATTCCATTGTTTTTAATAACTATTTAAATAATAATTTATCATTATTTCATTTAAGGGAACTATATGTAAGCTATATTTGAAAATGTCTCCAAATATGAGACAAAAAGTTATTTTGCTGCACCAGTGATTGTTTATCAGAAGGTAGGCCTTACATGTTTGTTGGTAGTGCTTAATTATTACTACTATGTGCTTCTTTTTTGTTGGTAATTAAAGCATATTGATCATATTTTACAGGTTATAATGCTCACAGAATAAAATGCTTCTCCTGATTATTGACAGAATCTCTGCAGGTTCATTCTCATGATATCCTTTATTGAGAAATTGACTCCCAGTGAGATGCTGCCATCTGCTGGCCAAAAGGTGATTTGCAACTTCAAATGGTGGACGGGAAAGTGGCGGTAAAGAACCTCATTGACCCTCTACTGTATCATGATTGACTGAAAAAGTTTTTCAGAGAGCACGCAGTCATTGAAAATGCCTTGGAGAGTATGATTCTTTGAGGAACTCAAGGTATATTCATTCAAAGAGAGCTTTTTGAAGAGCCATTTGCAATTGAAAGGCTCGACTGGGAGCAAAAGGTTCACTGAAGTGTTTTTTTTCCAGCCTTATCTGAAGATTCAGAGAGTTAAAAGAGATATCCCCTGCTCTATGTGACAGTGAATGTATTGAAGTCTGTCAACATAAGTTAATTATTCTATTTTGACTAGCCTCATGTAAAAATCATTCCCTCCACCCACAAAAATCCATAGGTCCAATGTGTGCAAAAAAGTCATAATTAGAAAGAAAGTTTGTGGACCCTTATTTTGAGGTTTTCTTTTCTCTGCTTACTGTATGTCTCAGCACTTCCCTCTGCTGGTGAGAACATTAATGGCTGAATCTCTTACAGTAAAACGGGTTGCTTTTCAGGTTGCATCGAATATATAACTCAATATAACATTTTTAAAATATATATACATTTTCAATTTATATATTATATTATATATTATATAATATGTATTTTATAAAATGTTTATTGAGTTATTTTTTACATTTAAAGGTGCACTATGTAAAAAAAAAATTCAGTAAAATATCCAAAAACCACTAGGCCAGTGTTATATATTTTGAATCAAACTACACCTTTGTTCTGAACAGGCGACCTCAAGTGGACAGAAAAGTTACATAGTGCGCCTTTAAATGTATATAAAAAGTTATTATATATATATCTTCTTTTTTTTTATAGCATAGTGTTTAACCCCCCAACTCCACTTAATTTTTTTGCAGGTCAAAATAAGTTTGCCATATAGTTATAAAAACTGGGGGAGAAAATGAGCATTTAATTCTTCCTAAAACTTTGACGTCCTAATTGTAGACTTTGTTTAGTTTATTATTTAGTTTTTTTCATGGGGTAAAAATGTGAATATGATAAATAAATAATACAAATATTGCAACATTAGCCACAGCTGGTCAAATTAATGGCACACAGAGCAATTTAAACTGAGGCCCCGTCCACACGAAACCAGAACTTTCCCTATCCGATCTTTTTTTCCCCTCGTTTTAAGAAATATACGCGTACACACGAGAACATGAAAACGACTCAAAACGATGTAGTGTACATGCCAGACCAGTGTGTGGCGCTGTAATTCTGTCACAGAAACACACTAAAAACCGAAAAGAGTTGTGGCTAGAAGGGGTACAACAATGGTAGGAAGTGAGGCAAAATCTCACAATAAAATAACAATTATTAAATGTGCTACTTACCAAAATGTGTTTTATTAACGCCTACACCCTAAACCTACCCTTACAATAATGCAAATACAGGAATTAAATGACGCAATATCGATGTGCGCATCCCCAGTGCCCGTAGTTGTATCCATTTCTAGTCTTTCCCGCGCAGGACGTGGTGTGATGACATCACCGTTTCACAAAATATACGGATTGGCTGTACACACGAAAACGCAAGGGTGTTGTTTTCAGATTTATCCACTCTGGGACCCGGTTTTCAAAAAATATCGGTTTCATGCTCCCAAAATGCCGGATCCGTGTGGACGAAACGCTGATACGGTACAATAATTTTAACGTATACAGCTAAACGCGTCTCGGGGCCTGAGACGGGACAGAAAAAAATCGAATCAGAATGTTTTTTCTTTATTTGCCTACTGTGACTAGTTTTAGCAGAAAAACTAAATCTCACAGATACACACACAGTGCAGAAGAGAAAGAGAGCATTAGCAGTAAATCTGTTTAGCTTCCTGTAGATGCAGACGCACGTCCTCCAGCTGTAATTACTCTTACCCAGCGCAGAGCAGTAAACAGAGATGCTAACAAAACAGAACTATCCGTTCTTCGGCCGCTCATGCAGAGAAGGCAGCAGTAAATCTGCCCGCGTGTGCACAGCGCAGTCTCTCGTCAGGGTCTGGCTCTATTATAAGACAGCAGACCAGGCAGTATTCATCAGAGTTTCACACTTCTTCTGCCTCATCAATTCATTCACCGCGAGTCATCAGTCTCAAACCCGCCATGCTTCCCAATCTCCATTTTCAAACCTCTGAAGGAATGATCCTACTTTGTTTATGGCTGAGGGTGTTTTAGCCTAGACTTGCCGAGTGTGATTTGTCAGGGCCAGTGTTGGGGGTAACTCATTACAAGTAACTCGAGTTACGTAATCAGATTACTTTTTTTCTAGTAACTAGTAAAGTAACACGTTACTTTTAAATTTACAACAAAACATCTGAGTTACTTTTTCAAATAAGTAACTCAAGGTACTTTGTTTTCCATGTATTGACTGACAGCTCTCCTGTCCTCATGTTGAGAGAAATCTGGAGTAAGTAAAGTAAGTAAAATATGGGCGTAGTGTCCGTGACGTCACCCATAGGATTCTGAAGAGCAGTTTTGAAGCGCAAAGTCGAGCTGGCCGTTGCCATCTCAGTATTTATTTATGTTATTTAATAACATATATTTTTAATTTCAGTTAAAGTTTAGCTTACTTTCAATTACAAAAAAGTATATATTTTTTTTAATTTTAGTTTTAGTTAATAAGTACAGCTATAAAAAGTAGCTTTTATTGTCATTTTAATACATCAATTTCAAAATGTTTTTCTGAAAACAGAAATTAATCATGTAAAGGCTCAAAGTATGATACCTGAAGTTCAGGTCATCATATCCGTAACTTCTACTTTTACAGATTGTATGAAAAGAAAAAGGTGACCCGTCTCTTTGGGCGTTTTCACACCTACCTTGTTTGGTCCGGATTTTCGGACTTTTCATTTTGGTCCGAATCAAAATTACAGGTGTGAAACCTTCCCCGTACCACGGTCCGGACCAAACAGATGAAATTTGGTCAGACGAAAAGAGGTAGTCTCAGTCCGGATCAAAATGAACAAAGGTTCGGTTCGTTTCTATTGTGAAAGCATTTTCTGTATGGTTCGGACTTTCAGACCATTTACAGGAAGTTCCTGTTTATGTTTAAATATTATAATGTTATTTTTAAATTCAATCTAGGCTACATTGATTATGAAAATTGAAAAGATGCGCAATATGTCAGAAGACAGGAAGTCAGAAATGATTTTGAACGAGATTTTGTATGATTTTGCTTAGAAAGCCTTTCTTTAATGTGAATTTCGTTTTGTATAAATTGTATCTTAATTTTAATCAACATTTAATCAGATAATTGCCTGGATTTAATAAATAAGAAGCAAATAGTCTAGCAGACAATAATCGCAGGAGCGATCACATGCTTTACACCTGGAGCGGGTCTCAAATAAACCGAAACTCAGTAGCTACTTGTCTCACAAACATGCGAAATATGTGTATATAAAGCTTGAGATGTCCACTTTTAAACGTAACAAATAAAAAATAGTCAAGCAATGCGCACTGTTCAATAGTGGCAACGATATGCGTCCGTTCGTTCACTCTTGTCAAAGACGCTGACGTCAGACGCACGTCCGTTTACAAACCAATCAATGTCCAGATGCAGCCCACATAGATCTGTCATGTAAAGTTCTTTAGTGCGCTCGCATAATTGCAATGTGAAACCAAACCAAAACTAACCGAATGTATAAAATGTATCAAAACATGAACTTCGGTTTGGACCTTGGTGCGGACTTTCAGGTGTGAAAACGCCCTTTGTCTCTAAACGAAGAAAGGATTTGTGTAGGGCAAACTATAAAACAGCTCCTGATAAGCTAACAAGCCTCATGATTACCTCGCTCTGCACCTCATGAGTAATGGTTGCTGTTTTGCCTGGTCTTGCATGCATTAACCTTCAGCCCACATCAGCTGTTAATTGATTCCGGCTCTCTGGATCTGTTTCAGCCGCTCTGAGGGGAGGGATACAGTTGATTGATTGAGGGGACAGAGCAAGTGTAGTGTGGGCTCCCCGGGGCATATCGGTTGTGATGGCAGGCCCTTTCCTGTCAAACATTTCACTGGTTATTTAATCACTTTTAAAACTTTTATAACGCGGTAATCGTGTAATTTCTGATTTTGAAAATGAGAGAACCTTCTGTAACTAAAATTTCACTGCATATTAGTCACGATTTATGTTTTTATATTTGCAGATTAAAGACAATGGGATCTATTCTTTTGTGATTTAAAGAGGACATATTGTGCTTCTTAACATTTTCAAATTTCTTCAGTGTGTAATGTGGCTGTTCAAGCATGAAAAAGGTCTACAAAGTTACTCCAAAGAGTTAAATCAGTGCGCACTGTTTCGGAACTCCCTCAAATGCCTCCATTGAGTTTTCTTTCGGGAATGAACACATCACAATATTTCTCATTTCAATAATTCCCACTCAAGGCATCCGCAAAATAAAGATAATTACACTATGGAATCTCAATCGCCATCTGTGGTTGAAACATTATATTGCACATTGTTTTTGTTTTTTTACACAAACCATTTTCTGTAGTGTATAGTTAAAGGGTTAGTTCACCCAAAAATGAACATTCTGTCATTAATTCCTCACCCTCATGTCGTTCCAAACCTGTAAGACCTTCATTAATCTTCGGAACACAAATTAAGATATTTTTGATGAAATCCAAGAGCTCTCGGTAACACAACAACAACCACTTTCAAGGTCCAGAAAGGTATTAAAGACATAGTCCGTAAAATAGTCCATGTGACTCCAGTGGTTCAACCTTACTGTTGTAAAGCGATGAGAATACTTTTTGTGCGCAAAAACAAAACAAAATGATGACTTTATTCAACAATTTATTTGCGTTGGCCAGCTTCTGCATCAGCATCACACACATGGGTCTTGGTGCTCACGTGAACAGCATCAGCCAATGGTAAGCCGGCATTCTGGCGTAGCTCTTTACTATGTCAACAGAGTAGGAGACTGATTCAGACGTGAAGAAATTATTGAATAAAGTCGTTATTTTTGTTTGTTTTTGCGCACAAAAAATATTCTTGTCGCTTCATAAATTAAGGTTGAACCACTGGAGTCACATGGACTATTTTAACGATGTCTTTACTACCTTTCTGGACCTTGAAAGTATTAATTAAATAGCTGACTATGTGGGGTCAGAGAGCTCTTGGATTTCATCAAAAATATCTTCATTTGTGTTCTGAAGATGAACGAAGGTCTTACGGGTTTGGAACAACATGAGGGTGAGAAATTAATGACAGTATTTTCATTTTTGGGTGAACTAACCCTAATACCAACAATATTACACAATTCATCAAATCCATTGCTAATATTTTCTGTTTTTGCAGCTGATTTCCAAGCAGAAATGATGCCATTTCCTGCAGCATGTCATTTGTTGGTAAAAAAAAAATCAAAAAGATTTTGAGCACATAGCAAACACCTGTAAGTTTTTCTCACCTGTGCTGGGCTTGCTTGTTAGGGAAAAAATGGCAAATGTAAAGGCTCTTTCACACCAAAAGTGAAATGAATAAGCCTCAGGCTGAAGGAAATGTAAACTTAAGTCTGTCCAGTAGAGGGCGCAGCTCAAACAAACCTTTCAGCTGTGCTGCCATTCTGGATTACAGGAGAAGAAAGTTCAACAGTCTTACTTCAGCAATAAAGAAAGAAACAAATGTGATGTTTATCTAAAGTCATTTTTACTTATTGTTATGGTAGAATTAAATGATCAAAAAGTTAGCAGCAAAGACATTGGTTAATAAAGTGAGATTAAATACATAAAGTTAATTTGTGTGTTTCACTGTGCATTTCACAGTTTGTATTGATTTTGAGGAATATTGCATCTGTTTTTGCGCAAGTGAAATGAGTAAATGCCTGCCTACATGTAGTCTAGAGCTACAATAATCATGTTCACACACAATGCCTCTGCACTTATTCCTGATTTCTCTCAACATGAGGATAGTGGAGCCTTCAGTCAATACATATATATATATATATATATATATATATATATATATATATATATATATATATATATATATATATATATATATATATATATATATATATATATATATATATATATATATATATATATATATATATATATATATACACACACACACACACACACACACACGTTTTGTTCTCCTGTTAGTGCTGTCTGTAAAAAGATCACAGAGTGTAGATTAATGCACGTTTGGTGAAGCCTCATATATGTTTTTTTACAGCTCAGATGATGGATTGTAAAAGGAGGAGCGAGCAGAGGAAGAGATTGAAGGGAGGGTGGAGACGCTTCCATTCGCTCTTTTTGGATGTGTGTGTGTGTGCGCGCGTTTGAGTGTGTTGGCAATTGAGCATCTCTAAATCACAATTGTGGACAAGGTCAACTGAAGAAAAACTCAACAGCTTTTGTAAGGAGGCCACAGCCCAGGGCTGTTTCACTTATTGCTTTCTTTTTTTTCTCTTTTACACATTTTACATCTAAAGTAGGTGATGTCCTGCCAAAAACACTGAGCAGTTGTTCAGGGTTGTAATATAATTTATGAATTCATTCACTTCAGATCACCTTGTTTAAAGGGACAACTAATATATGCTGGGGGTCTGAATGTCTTCATTTGTTTGCCTTCCTTTGAAAAAAAGAAAAGAAAAAAAACAGCCAAGCTGGTTAGTGAGGTCTGTTTTGATGGGTTTTTTTTAAATGATGCTGGGCCACGTCCATATATATGACACAGTATATATGGAATATTTATATTTTGTATATATACATTTTTATGCCGTTTTAACTAAGATTATCTTCTGTTGAACATTGGAAGTGTTCCTCTTTTCACCCTTGTCGTAGGCTGGTCTGTTCCCAAAGTTGCTTTATTTCTTACAAATGGCATTATAATGGTAATGTGGCATCTATGGTAACAAAGTAGGCCGCGGGGTCCTTGGCTTCCTCATAAAAGTAATTACACGTTAGGAGTAATCATTAAAGTTTCATCAAAGCAGGGCTTCATCAGCCACTAATGTAAGCTCATTTACTTTTTCCACATATTTTCAATCTATCAATAAATGAAGAAAGGGCTTAGAGCATCAACAAGCACCATCTAAAGGATCTAAAAGGCATTTGAAGGTGTTGATGTCCATCTCCATTCATTTCAGTTGATCAAAGGAATGAGCTGAAATTCACATAAATTGATTTTATTACACTTTGCCAAGCAGATATAAGAATGTGCTTTAGTGTTTATCTAGAAAGCACAGAACTAGTATATGATTATTTTCGGGAACCAATTTGTACTGGGGATCAAGGAATAGCATGACAACATAATAATAATGTACAGAACGTTCTCCAGGGGAGAAATAATATTCCCAGAACTGGTTATGAGAACCAGAAATGATTTCTGGATTAAACCCTGTAAGGAGTGAGCTATGAGCAGAACTTTTTTTCATCCAAATGGTGTGTGTATGCTGGTATCTGTATATGGAAGAGAATCAAAAACACCATTCTATTTTTAATTTAAAACTCACCAAAACACATATATCTATCCTGTTTTGCAATGTACACACGTGTGTGTGTGTGTGTGTATGAACAGGTGTGTGTGGTCAGTGGCAGTGGGTGTGCTGCTTGTTGCCTGTGCGGAGCTGGATAGACATGCTTGAGTTGCACAGAGAGCTATATGAGAGCATGCTGGGAATACAGAAGACAGTATTAATGCAAGTGTCAATTGCTAGTTTAAAATTATTAAATATATGCATCTCTTATATGCTCACAAAAGCTGCAACTTCTGCTTTCTGAGTATGAACAATCATATGCATTGTTAAAGACAACAATATAAAAGAACTGTTAAAGGTTTTGCCAGAAACTAAACTGACTGGCTACTCTCCTGTCCAGTCTCTTCAGACCTTGTTCATGAATTATGAGCTTCCAGAATTTCTGATCTGTGTGTGACATCTCTCAGGGCCCTATTTTAACAATCCAAGCGCATAGTCTAAAGTGCACGGCGCAAGTGCACTTAAGGTGTGACCGAATCCACTTTTGCTAGTTTAACGATGGGAAAAACGTCCGGTTACGTATGTAACCCTCGTTCCCTGAGGAGGGAACGGAGACGTACGTTAGTGACTAACGAATGGGGGTTTCGCTTAGAAGCCAATCATCTTCATCGTATTCAACAGCGCCCAATGGCAGTGCCAATGCCATGGGCATGCGGAATTTGCATGCGTAACTCCGCCCCACCTCGTGGGTATATAAGGAAGTACGCTGCGAACATCGCATTATGTTACTGCTGCAGGAGCCAAGACTGAACTCCTCGCGTTCCAGGCAGCACAGCTGACGTGGCTAAGGAAACGTACGTCTCCGTTCCCTCCTCAGGGAACGAGGGTTACATACGTAACCGGACGTTCCCTTTCGTTCAGTCACTACGACGTACGTTAGTGACTAACGAATGGGGGAACCTGTAAAACAGCGCCACTCAGCTGTCATCCAGTGCCCTGCGTAAGTGTGAGATCCCGCCACTTAAGGCCCTAGGACTCCCACTTATCACAGGATTACCAAGGTACACTGGGAAGCATATCCCAGTGAGGGAATGCCAAGATGCCTACCGTAGGGAGGACTTAGAGAATACACATATGACCCGCTGAGGGTTGCATATGGAAGATCTCTAGGGTACCAGCCGAAGGTGGATTTTTAACCCTAGGGGTGGCAGGGACTTGCCAAGGGAAAGACACCTGCTCACTGAGGAGGCTTACGGTGGGAATACTCGTGTGGGGGTCGCCAGAGGGGAACCATGCACACGGAGCACCTGGCCGGACATGAGGGTCTGGGCTCGAAAGGGCAGACTGAACTGATGTCGGCGTCGACAGTGCTGGAGGAGCTCAGGGCTCTCGGGGAGCTCACCTGAGGAAAATATCGCACGTATCCAGTCATGGGAGTGGAATGGCGAGCAAGCGAAGACACCTGAGCGTGGTCCATTACCGGCCCCTCGGGGGGGCGAGTACAAAGTCGGACACTGGCTCCACTCGGAGATTGTAGAATCTGGCGAATGTGTTGGGTGTCGCCCAGCCTGCAGCTCTGCAGATGTCTGTTAGCGAGGCGCCATGCGCTAGAGCCCAAGAGGAGGCCACACTCCGGGTGGAGTGTGCCCTCACACCAAGGGGACATGGTCGACCTTGCTGCTGGTAAGCCAAAACAATGGTGTCCACCACCCAGTGAGACAACCTCTGCTTTGAGAGAGCACTTCCCTTCCGCTCTCCACCATAACAGACAAAGAGCTGGTCTGAGGTCCTGAAACACTGCGTCATGTCTACGTAGGCGCGGAGAGCGCGTACTGGACAGAGCAATGCCAAGGCTGGGTCTGCCTCCTCCAAAGGCAGCGCTTGCAGGTTCACCACCTGATCTCGGAACGGAGTGGTAGGAACCTTGGGCACATATCCGGGCCGGGGTCTCAGGATCACGTGAGAGTTAGCCGGCCCGAACTCAAGGCACGCTTCGTCAACCGAAAATGCTTGCAGGTCCCCGACCCTCTTAAGCGAGGCCAATGCGGTCAGCAGAGCCGTCTTCATAGACAAGAACTTAATCTCGGCCGACCGCAAAGGCTCAAAGGGAGGCCTCTGCAGAGCACTTAAGACTACTGAGAGGTCCCAAGAGGGAACGAGAGGAGAGCGAGGAGGATTCAGTCTCCTCACTCCCCTCAGGAACCTGATGACCAGGTCGTGCTGACTTACCTTTTTGTCTCCCAGGAGATCGTGGTAGGCAGATATTGCGGCCACGTACACTTTCAGGGTGGAGGGAGACAGCCTTCGCTCCACCCCCTCCTGGAGAAACGATAGCACGGACCCGATCGGGCATTTCCAGGGGTCTTCTTGGCGGGAAGAGCACCATGTGACGAAGAGGTTCCACTTCAACGCGTAGAGACGTCGTGTAGACTCAGCTCTAGCGGAAGTGATGGTAGCGACCACCGCAGGTGGAAGGCTACTCAAACCTGCCGTGTCCCGTCCAGAAGCCACACGTGGAGCTTCCAGAACGCTGGACGCGGGTGCCAAAAGGTGCCCCGTCTCTGAGTCAGAAGGTCTGGTCTCAGAGGGATAGGCCAGGGAGGGGCTGTCGCAAGGAGTAAGAGTTCTGGGAACCAGGTCTGGCCGTGCCAAAGCGGGGCGACCAAGACGACCTGCTCCTTGTCCTCCCTGATCTTGCACAGTACCCGTGCAAGAAGGCTCACTGGGGGAAACGCATACTTGCGTAGCCCGGACGGCCAGCTGTGCGCCAGTGCATCCGTGCCGAAGGTGCCCTCGGTCAGGGAATAATACAGGGAGCAATGGGAAGAGTCCTGGGAGGCAAACAGATCTACCTGTGCGTCGCCGAACCGTTCCCATATCAGCTGGATCGTCTGGGGGTGGAGTCTCCACTCTCCGGGGAGAGGCTGAAACCGTGACAGCTCGTCGGCTGCACAGTTCAGGTCTCCAGGGATGTGGACAGCACGAAGGGACCTCAGGCGCTTCTGACTCCACAAAACGAGATGGCGGGCGAGTTGAGACATACGGTGGGAGCCCTGGTGGTTTATGTACGCTACTACGGCCGTGTTGTCTGTCCTGACTAGCACATGTTGACCCTTCAGCAACGCTCGGAAGCGGTGCAGGGCGAACCGTACAGCCAGTAACTCGAGGCAATTGACATGCAGAAGGCGCTGGGGTCCTGTCCAGGAGCCCGCGGCTGCTTGTCCATTGCACATGGCACCCCAGCCCGTGGATGATGCATCTGTTGTCACAACAACATGCCTGGAAGCTCGTTCTAAGGACACTCCGGTCCGTAGAAACTTGAGGTTCGACCACGGGGTGAGTGTCTGTAAGCAGGCCCGAGTCACTAGTACCCGGAGCGTGCCAGACCGCCATGCCCATCTCGGGACTCGATCGCGTAGCCAGTGCTGAAGCGGTCTCATATGAAGCAATCCGAGCGGCGTTACCGCGGCTGCAGATGCCATATGCCCCAGGAGCCTCTGAAAATGTTTCAGTGGAACCGCACTCTGGCCCTCGACTTGTCGAAGGGCAGTCAGCAGAGACTGCGCGCGCTCGCTCGAAAGCTGCGCGCACATGGCGACCGAGTCGATATCCATACCGAGAAAAGAGATCCTCTGCGCGGGGCAAAGTTTGCTCTTCTCCCAGTTGACCCGAAGGCCCAGACGGGCTAGGTGATGGAGCACCAGATCTCTGTGTCCGCAAACCTGCTCTCGAGAGGGACCCAGTATGAGCCAGTCGTCGAGGTAGTTCAGGATGCGGACCCCGTGCTGCCGAAGGGGCGCAAGGGCTGCCTCGGCAATCTTCGTAAAGACGCGAGGGGACAGAGATAGCCCGAATGGTAGAACTGCGTACTGATATGCCCGCCCCTCGAAAGCAAACCGTAGGAACGGTCTGTGTCGAGGCAAAATGGAGACATGGAAGTAGGCGTCCTTCAGGTCGATCGCTGCAAACCAATCGTGTGGACGAACGCATTCGAAAAGGCGTTTCGCTGTCAACATCTTGAACGGAAACCGGTGAAGGTAACGGTTCAGGATGCGCAGGTCCAGGATTGGCCGTAGCCCACCGGTCTTTTTGGGTACAATGAAGTACGGGCTGTAAAACCCGCAATTCATCTCGGCTGGAGGGACAGGTTCGATCGCACCCTTCGCCAGTAGGGTGGCAATCTCCGCTCGCATGACGGGGGCGTTGGCCCCGATCATGGTGGAACGGACTCCCTGGAAGCAGGGAGGAACCCGTGCGAACTGAATCGCATAGCCGCGCCTGACGGTCCGCTCGACCCAGCGGGACAGCCCTGGAAGCTGAAGCCAGACATCCAGAAACTGCACCAGCGGGGTCATACGGTGTACAGACGTACCCGGTGTGGGCTTGCAGCGATGCAGCGTCACCGGCCCGGACATGGGAGGCTGTGGGGCGTCCCGGTGCGGGGGCACGGTTGACAGCTGCGTCCTGACAGAGGAGACCAGGGAAGGACCAGCGTTCCACTGGGGTCTGCTCTGCCAGGAGGCTGGCGACAGAGTGGGATGCGAGTGGCGGGACCCGTGGGTGGCGCGCACCGTCATCACCGGACTCTGTGGGCTCAGGGATGGGAGTGTTAATTCTTTCTTTGACCAACATAGGGTGCTGCTGACCCGGGGGCCAGCAGCTGAACAAAGGATTCTCCCCCGGCCCTCCACCGGGGGAAGGAGTGGTCCTGCTACCATCTCCTCGAAAGAATTTCCCATCCCTGAGCCGTCCGTCTCAGGAGCGCCGCTTGGCCTGGCGTTTAGCGGGGCGCGGGGCGGCCTGAGGGGACTTGGACGCCTTCCTACGGCTTCCTCCGCGACCCGGCCCGGGTGAAGGCTGCTGCTTGGACCGGGTGGGAGGGGCGGGAGCCTTAGGAGGGCGTCCTCGGCGTGGAGCAGACTGAGTTGACTGCGCCGGCGGCGGGGTGGAGGCAGCAGCTGGCCGCCGGGGCAGTACGTGCTTAATAGCCTCAGTCTGCTTCTGGGCGATTGAGAACTGTTGGGCGAAGTCCTCAACCGCCCCGCCGAAGAGGCCGGCCTGGGATATGGGGGCATCGAGGAACCGGGTTCGCTCGGTGTCCCGCATATCGGCCAGGTTCAGCCACAGGTGACGCTCCTGGACCACATTTGTGGACATCACTTGACCCAGGGAGCGTGCGGTCACCTTCGTCGCCCGGAGAGCGAGGTCGGTGGCGGCACGCAGCTCATTTAAGAGCCCCGGATCAACTCCACCCTCGTGCATGTCCTTGAGGATCCTGGCCTGGTAGACCTGGAGGATCGCCATGGCATGCAGCGAAGCGGCAGCCTGCCCTGCGGCTCTGTGCGATTTCGACACCAAGGTTGATGTGAATCGACAGGCTTTGGAGGGGTGCTTAGGATCACCACGCCAGGTTGAAGCGCTCTGAGGACACAGTTGCATCGCAACAGAACGTTCAACTGGAGGGACCCCAGTGTACCCTTTAGCTGCCGCCCCATCGAGGACGGAGAAGGCGGAGGAAGTCACCGAACGGTCACGGGAAGACAACGGGGACTTCCAGGACCGCGTGAGTTCCTCATGCAGCTCGGGAAAGAAAGGTATTGAGGGCAAGGACTGACGGGTGTCAGCGCGAGCCCCCAAAAACCAATCGTCGAGCCTTGAGCGTTCGGGACAGGGTGGAGGGTTCCACTCGATCCCTAAACTCGCGGCTGCCCGAGACAACATGGCTGTCAGCTCTGGATCTGACTCGGGCAATGCTGGCACGCCCGAGGGCGGCAGCACAGCCGAGTCATCATCTCCAGAGGACTCGAGCCCACCTTGTGATGCGGTGATCGACATCGCATCCTCCTCTGGAGCGCCAAATGAGATGCGCGGGGGGGCCGGAGCCGGCCCCGCGATCTGCATCTGAACACTCGCGGGTTGCAATGTGCAAGACGGGGGTGTGGCCCGAGGCATGAGCGTCGGGGCTTTGTTCCACACCGTAACCGTCAAGTCACCCTGACCACCAGCCGAAGTACTGGGCCTCTGGGACTCAGTAGATCGGGGTGTGGTAGAGGGGACTCTCACTTCAGTACGAAGGTCATGGAGTCTTGACCGCAACATTGCGATGGTCATGTTCCCGCAGTGAGAACATGACTCATCCGCGAACGCTGTCTGAGCATGCTGAAAGCCCAAACATATCAGACAGTGTTCGTGCCCATCAGAAGAGGAAAGCAACCGACCACACCCAGAAGTACACGGACGAGACATCCTGAAAAGGACGCGTCACGTGTAAGCTCTTTTATGAGAGGAAGCCTCGCAGAGAACGCCGAAGCGCCCAGGGACCACACACCAGCTGTCTAGCGGACCACTGCGCAGATCAGCAGGCAGGCAGTATGATGATCACTGGAACGCGCCGTAACACCAACGCCTCTGGAAAGCTGCTCGTCTCGAAAGCTGTCGATGACTCAGATCAGGCTTGTAGGAGTGAAGAGATCCTCTTGGCTCCAAAGCAGAAACATAATGCGATGTTCGCAGCGTACTTCCTTATATACCCACGAGGTGGGGCGGAGTTACGCATGCAAATTCCGCATGCCCATGGCATTGGCACTGCCATTGGGCGCTGTTGAATACGATGAAGATGATTGGCTTCTAAGCGAAACCCCCATTCGTTAGTCACTAACGTACGTCGTAGTGACTGAACGAAAGGGAATGGTCGTTGTCCCTATTCACTTAATGAGTAATGGGTGTGTTTTGAGCATAACATTCAATAAACCAATCAGAGTCTCATCTCCCAGTCCCTTTCAAAGCCAGTTGCACTCACGCCATGGCGGATTTGCTATTTACATGGCGAAATACACCATCAACCTGACGAGTCAGTTTAAATCGATTAGTTAAAGGGGTGGTAAAACACATTCTTTCGAAGGCTTGATTGTGTTTGTGGGGTGCACTGAAACATGTGTTCATGCTTCGTTTTAAAAAAAAATTCATATATTTTACCTTTATTCTACACTGCTCTGTCCATCCTTGTAAAACGGTCTGATGGTTTGCAGGTTCTATGAAGCCGGTCCCTCAAAAATACGCAATGGGCTCAGATTGGTTAGCTGGCCCAGTGTGTTGTGATTCGCTAACCGACTAGTGCACGTTTTTCGGAAATTTCACGCCCCTTACCTTTACCGGTAGACTGTGCTCTTGTTAGTATTAGAAACAATGGCGTCAATAAAACCATACCAATTTGAGCCCAAATCAGACCCAGACAATTTTTGTGAAGATGATCGAGCAGAACCTGTTCAAGAACGGCTGTTAAACGACGTTTCAGAATGGTTTGTTTTTAGTTGTTGTTGTTGTATAGCCTACTACAGTCCTCAAAGGGATTATTTTTGTATTTTTAGAACGATTATAGCCAAATATCTGTCGCAAGATTCAAGATTCAAGATTCAAGAGTTTTATTTGTCACATACACAGTTATATACACAATATACAACTGGCAGTGAAATGTAAACAGGTCCGCTCCATGGACAGTGCAAATAACAGTTACAAGAACACAAGGGAAATTAAAATAGAAATAGAATAAAATTAGAATAAAAAGTATTAACATAAGTAGAGTTATAAATAAATCAAGTAAGATAAAAATAGGAAATAAGATAAAAATAAAAAAATAAAATAAAAATATAAAATATAAAGTAAGTGGATATGATAAGTGAGATAAACTGTAGACTTAAAAATAAGTGGTTAACATAAAATATATATATATATTTATATATAGAGAAGTATAAAATATATATATATATTTATATATGAGAAGTTCTTGTTAATAGCAAGAACTATTAACCCAAAACGAACATTAAACATTGGCTTTACTTTAGTAGCCAAATCAAACACAGAACCATGTTTAGCATGCCTGTAGATAAACAATACATAAAAGCTCTAATCAAAGAATAATTTACACTAATGCCAAGTTCGCTGTTGAGATTTAAAAAAAGTTTGTAACGTTAGGTGTTTGTCGGATAACGTTAAGCATGAATGAGCATTTAACAGACTGGTTTGCAGAGCCAAACAGCATTGTCATTTGTTTACTTCCTTGCTACAACGTAAAATTAACAATACAAACTATTACAGGAAAACACATTGACGAAAAATAAATCATACTTAAAGGTTGTGGCCCGTAAACAGCTTCTGTTTTTAAATCCATCTTTCAGGACAAGCCGTTGTGCGAATCCTGCACTGACTCGCGAAGATTGTGGAAGCTTTCCTCCGTGAAATGTGCAGCACAGAGAGCGAGATAACCATTGATCCCTAACTCCCCCGTCACTAGGAAGGCTGAACAAAGTGGACGTGCAATCCGGATGAAAATAGCAGCGTTTTCGTCGGCATTGCGGCAACAACACTCCAGCCTACTAACCAGATTTGCTGTTCACTGCCCACAGCACAGCAGATAGACTGCATGTTGCAATTCAGTTCTACATATGGCGCCCGCGCCAATACCACAACAACACTTCTCCACAGCAATAAAAAATGGCCTCGCCCCCCTTATTCTCGGAGGAGGGGTTTATGTAAATATTGGGACTGGTGATGTCAGCAACCCTGGAGGAATGTCTGTAGTCCCTACCGGCCGTTTGCTGTAGTCCTTAGAAATTGATTTAAAAGCAAATATCTCCCTTTGCTTTAAACTTTGAACGTTGTAACTTTGCAGATGTTGTTTATGCTCAAACATCAACATTACACACTAGCTAAAGTTAGAAAAGTGAAATCGTGTTTTACCACCCCTTTAAAGAAGTAGCGGATGCATATTCTATGCTAATTTCACCCTCACACTCCGTCATGGTGATATCGCGAGACAGCTTTTCACATTGACGAGAAATCGCATCACATTTTAATACTGCTAAATCTCGTGGCACGACCGGTCTCAAGACCAATTTTTGAAGGTCTTGGCTCGGTCTCGACCACATTTGTACTATGTCTTTTCTCTGTCTCAGACTTAGAGGATCTGGGGTTTGTTTCAAGACCACAACTGCTGATATATTACTAAATGACCGGTGCATTGTTGATTTATTTATTAACATCATTGTGATTGGATGTACAACTCACTGCTTCAGATTCAATCAATAAATTATTTCTAAATTGATTTATTTATTGTGCCGGTTCAGAAATTAATGAGGGATTGTGTCAAAAATGTCACCAAAATGAATACAAATGCTCACAAAATTCAAGATATTGTTGCAAAAAAGTAATTTTTATATTGTAACGTTATATAATTAAGCAATATCACAAGAGCAAGAGAGCCGTTTTCTCAAATTTGAGCATGACTGCAACATGATATTGCATTTAACATTCAATATATATATTGTATATTATTTGTAATTTACCAATTCAGATGCGTCTTCTGTACCACCTCTGCAGTGCAAAGATGAATTTTGTTGTTAATGATTTCATTTGATTGGTGTCGGCTCTGTCTTATTCTATTTATATTTATTGATTAAAAATAAGTCATTTCTCAGGTGTTAATGTGGATCTTTGTGAATTTAAGGAGTGCTGATCTGGTCTTGGTCTTGGTCTCAACACACATTGGTCTTGATTTCGACTTTGTCTCGGATTAGGTGGTCTGGACTACAACACTAATAGACATATAAACAACATTAAAAAATTATAATAATATTACACAATATCACTGTCTTTATCGTACTTTTGATCAAATAAATACAGCCTTGGTGAACATAAGAGACGTTCAACTTTTTGAACTGTTAAAAAGTGAAAATATTGCGAGCAAAATCACATTGCAGTTATGATTTCTAAGTTGGAGCTTCCCAGGAGGACGGTAAGGAGCTTTACTGTACGAGTCCGTCTCACATCAGAGGAGCTGTAACTCGACTGACAACAGCTGCCTTAATGGAACGTTTGCCACTTGTTAGTTTGAATTGACTTTCTCTCTCATACACACTCTCTCTCTTTCTCTCTCTCTCTCTCTCTCTCTCTCTCTCTCTCTCTCTCTCTCTCTGTTTCTCTCTCTCTCTCTCTCTCTCTCTCACTCACTCACTCACTTAGTTGCTGTGGCTGCAGGACTCCGCTATCCACTTTTGATTTATCTGCTGTTTTCATATCAACAGAAGCTTCTCCCTGGTGCCTCGGATGAGGAGAGGAAGGGAGGTTGTAACAGGGACCGCCGCTGCTCTCCGGAGGAGTAGCGGTGTGCTGATATCTCTCTGACACCTGCCCATGCTGTTTTCAACGACAACTCTCAATTTGGACACACAAGTCTCCTGTGTCCAAATTGGATTTCAGCTGAAGCTAGAGAGCGTCTAGAGAGCTGGTGTGGTAGTAAATATTCTGGAGTGACTGGTTGGATGAAAAGATCAATATTGCGCTGCTGAACCTGGGATTTCTTGTCTCATCTTCTTCTGGCGGCAAAGTAACAGCGTGCGGTTTGTAGCGACACCTCTGAAGGGTTTGGGAGCGTCTAGGCTGGAGGTTCATCTGGATGTGATGTGAAGCTGCGCGTGGATCTTTCTCTCTGGAGACGTACTGGAATGAGGGCAGGGCTGGTGTTACCCATCAGCCTCCTGCTGCTGGGGTTCTGGATGGAGCTCGGGCTGTGCTGGGATGGGGACAAGCCGGGGCGAAACAAGGGTGGGTGGAGATGGAAAGGGGACAGGTCTCGTAAGTAACTGCCCTGCTCTTAATCACTTCCTTTTCTTCCGCTTTTCAAAAGTGTATATTGAGTCCCACACATTTTGGAGCATTCCTGTGGCCTCTTTTTGTTTTATTATTCTTGCAGCGCAGTGGTTTTCTCTGCATCTGTTGAATGTCTTCAGTGGAGTTTTTATTACCATTATAGTTTCTTTCCATTATGTCTTCTGCTATTGAATCTAAAATCCATTTTAAAATCCCTGAATTTGGGTAATATAAGGTAACTACATGGGTTATGGTGAGGTTTAGGGGTAGGTTCAGGGTTGGTACCTAGTTATTACCCAGTTATTGTACTTACTATAATAAGTACAGTATGTACATGCGGAACAGGGCTGGAAAATAAAGTGCTACCGAGATTTATTTAAAGGCGCAATATGTAATTTTCGCCGCTAGGTTGCTTATTCAAAACAAAGGCTTGATTTCGCGGAATCATGGGAGTTGTCTTCACCTCCACAGCCTGTGGAAAACAATCCAAAGGGACTCAGGCAGAAATCATATTCATGGATGAGCTAATGTATTAAAGATTTATTAACGTTACTTTAGTATGAAGCAGGGCGGGGCTGAAAGCCATTGGAGCGGAACGAGGCCGCTGGAGCGATTGCTAATGAGAGACAAGCGCGACACACGGCTATGTGGGGTAACGCAGCGCGGTTAACGTTTAATGTATCCAAACAGTTGCTCATCTGTCTAATAAAACACATAATATATTAAAGCTTCTTTGCTGTTTCCATGGTTTCTACAAAATAAAACCGGAAATCGAGGGTAACGCGGGTATGATGTCATTAATAGGCGACACACGGACACGGTCCATGTCCTTTTTTAAAACTGCTTATTTCTCTGGATTTAAACATTCTTGGAAACATTTGTGATAATGTAAGTACACAAGTCAACAAAATATATAACATTGTTCTAGTGGTTTTTGGATATTTAAATCCAAAAATAGTACATATTGTGCCTTTAACCCCTTAACTGTCACCCCCCTTTTTGAGAATAGTCATGAAAATGCAAACTTGAAGGGCTGTAATTCAAGAATGCTTTGGAATATAGACCTAAGTTTGGTCTTGTTTTAAGAAGACATTCAGCAGATTATTGCTTAAGTGAAATATGAAAGCATGAAAAATGTTTTACTCTAAAATTACTATAAAATCAAAGCCATATGTCTAACCAAGTTGTGTTCCGAATTTGAAGTTGATATCACAAAAATTGAAGTCCCCATGAGATTTAGTTTAGTTTATTTTGTTTACTATACCAAAAATAGCCACCGTGTGTCATCCACATTCCATTGATTGTTTTTTTTTTATGCAGTTTCCTGTAAATTTCTGTCCAAATATCACTTCCATCACAAACAGTGACCCTCCCACTAGGGGAGGAGCCCGCTAAAAGAATTTAGAATACCGTTTCCATGGTAACACAACATCCGATTTCAAAATGATTTTCACAAGATGACTTTTGAGTTCGTAAGCTTTCAAATGATACCTAATTTATGATAATAACTCAAATATATGATGCAAAAAAGGCGATCAAAAAAAGAGCGCCAGGCGTCCCGCCAGCAGGACAGTTAAGGAGTTAAGTGATATTTCCTATAATTTAATTGGTCTTCCAAAAGTGCGGATATTTCTTATTTCAGTGCGGGAATGTTTGCAGTACTTGTACTTCATTGGCAGAGTAAACATTACAAAAATAACAGGCATTATTGTCTCTAAAATGTATGTTTTTGAGAGAAATCTTTTATGTTCACCTAGGCTGCATTTATTGGATAAAAAAAAAATCAGTAATATTGTGAAATACTGTTTTGTATTTAAATATATTTTAAAATGTAATTTATTCCTGTGATCAAAGCTGAATTTTCAGCATCATTACTGCAGTCTTCAGTGTCACATGATCCTTCAGAAATCATTCTAATTTGATGATTTGATGCTCAACAAACATTTCTTATTATTATCAATGCTGAAAACAGTTGTGTTGAGTTAATACTTTTACGGAAGCTGATAAGAACAGCACACAATAGAAATCTTTTGTAACGTTTTAAACGTCTTAACTGTCCCTTTTGAGCGATTTAATGCAGCCTTGCTGAATAAAAGTATTAATTTATTTCAAAAATAATCTTACTTACCCCTCTTTTTATGCCACTGGATAAAATCTGTCCTTTTTTCCTCTGAACATGCTGTTCAGAAATCAGAAATGTCATATTATGAAAGTCAAATGTGTTGTGTAATTCAATATGACTGTACTCTGTAGCTTTACAAATGAGGTATAAACTCTTCATTGAATGTTTATGACTGATTACCATTACAGAACCAAACAGAGCAGTCTGCTGTTCACGATTCTCCTCCTGCTCTTCTGACCCATCGGTGATGAGCAGCGTGTGAGAGCTCAGTAAAAGCATGCACACTCAAGACGTCCATTAGTGATGTTTAGATGCAAGTGCAGAGGATGGAAGGCCTGTACTTATCATCAGAACACTATCAACTCTTAAGATTGTCAGTAGACTCTTTGTGGTGAAGTTGATCGACTGCCAAAGAGTCTGTTTGGTGATTGCTGATCTGACTCTCAGCCTCTTCTGGAGATATCCTGGCAGAGGACCTATTATGCTTTTACATTTTCAACTTCCTTTAGTGTGTAATGTTGCTGTTTGAGCACGAATAAGATCTGCAAAGCGCAAAGTCACTCCAGAGTTATTCTCTATATCCGTAAGCACTGTTTCTGAACTCCCTGAAACGTCTCGATAGTAGTCTTGAGTTTTCTTTCAGGAACGGACTTCAAAATATTCCTCATTTAAATAATTCACACCCAAAGCATTCGCAAAGAAACGTGCGAGACCTGACTGAGTTGCGTTAGTAGTGTGTTGAAACTCACAGTTATGGTAAGGGACATGACACTTCTGAAACACGCTAGAAACGGTTGGCCAATCACAACACACTGATCCAGCCGACCAATCAGAGCACACTGCGCTTTTCAGAAAGAGGAGCTTCATAGAGACAGGAACTAAACTGTGTTACTGGCAGACTGGGAAGAGAGGTGCTGCAACAATGGAGAATATGTGAAAAATAATGTGTTTTTGAACATTCAAGCATGAAAACCTATTCTAGTGGAGCTCAAAAACTATATCAAGGGCCAGATTTACTAACAGCTTGCTCCAGCGCAATCCCTCTTTTGGCGTTAAAAACTACTGTCAGGATTTACTAAAGACACGCAGTGTAAAATGAGCGTTAAAAAGGAGTGGACACAGTTATTTTTGCGGCTGGCCTTTATTGCATATGCATTTGTAGGAGTTTCCCTTTCAGACGCAAACTTTATGAGAGGAGAGTATTTAAATAATTCACGCAAGGTGATTTACTAAGGTTTGTGCTAGTCAATTTACTGGCATTTGCGCCATTATTTTTCACCCCAAAAAAGCACGTCTTAAACCAGCGTATGTGTTCTTTCATTTGTGTGTCGTCCGTTGATCACACACTGAACTTTCCACTCCCATTGTCACTTTTTTGGAATTGGATTTGCCCTGTTTAGTAAATCTGGCTTTTTAAAAGGTCATAATACTGCCTCTTTAAAAATCTAAGTTGAATCAGATATTCTGGTGTCTCATTCAACAGCATTACACATATTGTTCCTGTTATAAATGTGTGCACGGACCAAATGTTCTCTGGTCAGTGTTACTGCCTTGTGTTGATCCGGAGGCTTCATAAATCACGTGCTGGTTACCGTCTATGTGGCACAATGTGGTTTGAGTTGTTTGAGTTTCAACATTGGGGTTCCATGTGGTTTCACACTTGCGACCATCTGTTTCTTGACCTCTTCTCTCGGTGAACTACGATGGTGTGAAAGCAGAGTCAGGTGCTCGTTCATTCACAGGTGCGTGCTGGAGATGAGCTGAGGAGTTTTATCACCAGTTTTATTTAGTTGTGCTTAGTTTACTTAGAGTATCTTTGCTATTTTAACATGCAAGAAGGTCAAGGAGGTTTGTTTTTTTTAGCAACATCCGTATGTTTCTGAAAAACAAGCATCTGGTGTCCACATTTCAAGAAGACAGCTAACAGCTTGGTACTTTTGAAAAAGTTTTTTACAAAATGCTTTATTTGTGTCCACAACCCTGCCTAGATTCAGATCTGGAAATGGTGAAGCATAAAACAATATTCTATTCCCTAGTGAAAAAAAACTTATACCAAAATGTATTTAAAATACATTTATTTAATACTAAGTATAGGACAAACCCATTAACATATTTACTGACATATCCCTTTTCAGTACTTCTTCATTGCACAATGCACATTTCTTAATATTACGCCTAAAATGTGTTTTAAGTAAGCAGAACTATCAAGTTTTGAGTTTGCAGTAGCCTACTCATGCATGTTAATTGTTCCTAAATTGAAGTACATGAGTTAGCTAACTCATACATTTTGATAGCAATCAACATAAAATAATTAGTTAAGTAATTTTTTTATTTTGAGATCTTTCAAATCAAATTAGTTATTTACTTCACTTTAAACACTAATAAGTTGTCAGAACTCAAAAAAGTTGAATGAGATTTTTTTTAGATTAAGAAACTCAAACGTTTAACCCTCTGGTGCTCTTCGTTTAGGGGTTGCATTGGTTGTCTTCCCGGTCATAAGTGACTGGACACCTAAAAATTAAACTTCCTCCACCCCAATAAAACCAATGCAATTTATTTTTATTCAATAATATTTTTTCTATTTTCTTTTGTATTTTGAGATGATTTGATGGTACTTATTAATGTTTATGCAATAATTATGGTCTATTTTTGCCATTGAAAATAATACACACATATAATATATATTATTATTATTATTATTAATTAATTAATAAAAAAAAATATATGTATTTTTTTTAACAGTAGTTCAGGTTAAAATAAAGTCTAGGCCTTCCCAAAAAAATTTTGAAGGAAGATTAGCGCCCTCTTTTGGAATTATTTAAGAAAACATGCAACCATGTGTGTAACCACTAGAGGTCTCAATGGAGAGGCTTGTGAATTCACTAGGCCTCTTTTGAACACATTTAATGATTTTTAGATGGAATTGAATATATATTTAAAAAAATCTCAAAGTCTTTTTATTATAAAGTTTTAGATATTCTTTTTGTTAGAAATAGTGATTTAAAGTGCTAGTTTATGCATTATGATAATAATAATTATTATTATGTGTACAGTGTATATATATGTGTGTTTAAGTGTGTGTGTGTGTGTGTGTGTGTGTGTGTGTGTGTGTGTGTGTGTGTGTGTGTGTGTGTGTGTGTGTGTGTGTGTGTGTGTGTGTGTGTGTGTGTGTGTGTGTGTGTGTGTGTGTGTGTGTGTGTGTGTGTGTGTGTGCGTGTGTGTGTGAGTGGATGTGTCAATATCACACTCTTGATGTTTTAGAGTGTCACCCCTTTACTGCTGTGTACTTTTTTACAGCATTGTGGCCGATTTGTGGATCATACACACAAACATTCTGTGTATTTTTGCCGATTTCCCATTCATTTCCTATGGTCGAACCGAAGACAATGAACGCTACTTTTTTGTTACAACCAATTAGCATGCTCGAATCATGACACCAATTTTTTTGTGTGTTTACATACCTAAAGCTAAAAAAGTCACCAAGTTTCATATCATTACGATGAAGCAGTGATTTTAAAAATTTCAAAACAGAAAATGTTCCGGTCAGAAATGACCGAAGAGCAGCAGAGGGTTAAGTAAGATTTCTGTTTTTTACTCATACATTTTTATTATTCTTAACTTTAGATATTTGAATACACTAATTTATACATTTTTCTTAAAATTATCTGGTTATCTCATCATAAATTTTACGCAAGCTATAACAAACTAATTCTGAAAATGCCAACTTGCTAATTTGCTAGCATGTTAACAATAGCATGGTATAGCACTTACTGAATGAGTACAGCTACTTAAAACATGTGACTTTCCAGCACACAAACCAAGCCGCATGTGCCACTCGTCACCATGATGGTAACCAAAAACCCAGAAACAGTTTCAGTTAAACTTAAGTTAGTCTAAATGAAAGGATATGAGTTCATAAAACTCAAAACAATGAAACAGTTCAGTTTACTTGAAATATTTCAGTGTTGTAAACTCAATAGAAAAAGAAAGTTCTAAATACTCATAACAGTTCATTTAACTCAAGGGGGGGGGGGTACCTACAGAGTATTAGTATTGTATCCTTCATATCTCAAAAAAGTAGTTAGTTGAATTAGATTTATAAAACACAGATAAGCTGTACCGACTGTTTCTGAAAAACAGTTCCGGGAGCGTGCCATGCGTTGAGCACACACGCGCGCACACACACAACACATAATCGGATCATAGACTCTCTATTCGTTTCGGTTAAATCACAAAATAAAATGTACATCAATGTGTCTCTGCTCTTGATACAGAATCACTGATGAACACCTTTAGTTTTGATGAGAAAAAAATAACTATAAAATGGTGGATTCGAACCCAGAACCAAACTTCAGACACGCTCGTCAGACAAACGCTCTACCACTGAACCAATGAAGCTATCAGGTTAAACAAGACTTACCTCACTCACCCACTTTTAAAAACAAAGTTACGTCACTGCATCGCATTATCCATGGGTAACTTTTGATTCACTATACGTTTGTGTTGTTTACATTGTATGCACTTGTATGCCGATTGCCAACAAAACAGACATTTGATGCTTTTTACTCACCGCCTGCAACGATCTGCAAATCCAACGGCCCTTGCTTATAAGACATTTGTCACCGAAAATGCCAGGAACACACTTGAAAAACAAACTGCATCCACTGTTCCCTTAATGCTGGGTTCTTTTGGAAGCTGAACAAGGTTATCTTTTCCTCACAACCAAAAACACACTTTGGTGACATTGTTGAAAAATCCTTCTCGACTTGCGTTTCCTGAATGATGAGCGTACTCTCGCTCATGCTCTGGTTTGTGTGTGCATGCGCTTTTGCGGGAAAAGTGTTCATACAAGGATTTTCCGCCCTCTATTACAATATACAGATCCATACTCTTCCGAAACTTGTGAGAAACTATTATTTTTGGCACAGAAATACTCCGTCATACGCCCAACTCATTTTTTGAAACTTTGGGCGTTTTTAGCATGGGAATCCAACCCTTTAACAGTGTAAAAAAAACTCAGAATGCATGAAATAGCATTAGACACCGCCCCCAAGTAAGTATTTCGAGCATTAGGGTTTACAGTGTGGATGATATTATACAAGAAAACCTCATATGTGTGAAATTTCTCAGTGGCATTCCTCAGGGATCTATCCTCAGCCCATTTTCATTTTGATTTACCACAGTGTTGTTTTCTACTTTATAATGCAACTCTCTTTTACTAATGCCTACGCTACAGCAGAGAGCTTTTGAAAATAAAATGAGCATCCTTCCATTACCTATCAGCGTTCAGGAAGTGGTGTCTGATGTGCAGTCTAATGATGCTCGCTCATAAAACGTCCATTTAGCCGCACATGCTCTATGCTGCAATTACATCCATGAGCACAGCTCACCTTTAAAAGCGATAACGTCAGCCACGCTCAGCAGCTGGGCAGGTCGCTGTCATAACCTGTAAGTAAACTCAAATGCATTGTTAACCGGATGAACACAAACAAACACAATTCTGGCTTGTGTTTTATAAGAGGACAAACTCGAAGGGAAAAGAGGGCGAGGTGCTCTGGGAAAGTTGACTGGACGCGATAAATAAAACACACATAGTGTCTTCGCTGTCAGGTCGTGTTGAGACAACAGAGTGGATATTTGGTCCTTCTGCTCGAAATTTCCGTCTAAAGTTATGTGGCTTTTATTTCCCTTGGTGGCTGTTGTATGAAAACATCATTTCAGTGATTGTTGAGGAACAATATTATCTCACTGAGTGAAGAAACGGACACGCTTTTGCTTGTGAAAGAGTGAAGAATAACAGAAGAATAAAGGATGAAAGCAGATATCATCATTAAATCTTTCTGTATGTCTGTTCGACTGACTCTCTCTTTCTCAAGGTTGGTTGCCTATATAATGCTCTTGCTCTTCCAGCAACTAATTTGTACAGTATGAAAGCAGACACTTTTTCACACTTTCACTTCAACCTGCACACTTGTTCTCAATTTGAAATCAAATGTATGTTAGAAAATGTAATGTGTGTGCTAATGGCACATTTGAGCGGTTTGGTTTACTTAATGTTGAATTCTTCTTCTAATTTGTCTCTATTGTGTAAAAGCTTTTGCATTTTGTTACAAACGATTTCTATTTTAAATAAATGGTATTCTAAGAAATACATCTATCATGGTTTCCACAAAAGTATTAAGCAGCACAACTGTGAAGACTACAATTTTATTGTTTAATATTATTTTTCAGTATTATTATTATTTATTAGTATTCAACAACGGGGATAAGAGCTTAATTCCAAGTCAACAACGGTTCTCAACATTGATAATACTAATAAATGTTTCTTGAGCAGCAAATAATCAACGCGGCTTAACAGAATGATCATGTGACACTGAAGACTGGAGTAATGATGCTGAAAATTCAGCTTTGATCACAGGAATACATTACATTTTAAAATATATTGAAACATAAAAATGTATTTGTTCATATTTCAAAATAGTATTCTTTTTTTACAGTATTTTTCTTCCAATAAATGCAGAATGTGTTAGCATGAGAACATGAGCATTTTTTTTGGGGTAACTGCAATTTATGTCAACTATGGGCTTTTTTTGGCCCAAGAAAACTTTTTTCTCATTTCAATATTTTATAATATTTATTTTACATATGGATGTATTACATATTTTATGTATAGCTTTGTTCTGTAAATCTAAAAATTTTACAATATAATAATAATAGATAGTTTTAAAAGTTTGATCATCTGAACAAACATTGAAATAATTTAAATATAATTTCAATATCAAACCATTTAAATATCTACATTAAAACAAAATTTATTCAGACACAACATTTTCTCACATTATCAGTTTATTCGCTATAGTTGAGAAAATGGTAATAAAATATGACAAGAACTCAGAGTTAAACTGTGTCAGAACAAATTCATCTTGATAATGTCAGATATCTTTGATAGAAAGGTGTGTAATGGATTACGATCAACCAGTCAGCTGTTAAATTTAAAGGGATAGTTCACCTAAAAATGAAAATGACCCCATGATTTACTCACCCTCAAGTCATCCTAGGTGTATATGACTTTCTTCTTTCAGACGAATAAAATCAGAGTTATATTACAAAAGTCCTGGCTCATAAAAGTATGGCTCATATGTTGGTTCATAAAAGTGCATATATCCATCATATAACTGATCCACACGGATCCGGGGGGTTAATAAAGGCCTTCTGAAGCGAAGTAATGCGTTTTTGTAAGAAAAAATATCCATATTTAAAACTTTATAGACTAAAATAACCAGCTTCTGGTGATCAGCGGTACGCAAGTCGACTAACCCCATATGTAAAGGAGCATCGCAAGCTTTGAAGCCTCTCGCGGATAGGGCTGGGCAACAAACTCAAGCCTCTCTTCTCTTATATCGAAATCCTCCGCCATTTCTCTTTTAAAATTCTCGTTTTAGACTCTAATTCATGACCGGTGTTTTGTTTTGCTCTATCCTCTGTGCTTCTATGTTCGTCAATACACATGCGTCAAGGGTTCAAGGGTCAAGGGTTACTCTTTGGCCGTGAATTGATGTGTACGGCGGTCTAAATATATAAAAAGTTTTAAATATGTATATTTTTCTTACACAAACGTGCCACTTCACTTCAGAAGGCCTTTATTAACCCCCTGGAGCCGCGTGGAGCAGTTATATGATGGATAGATGCACTTTTAAGGACTTCAAAAATGAACAAAGAAGTCACTGCCATTATAAAGCTTGGAAGGGCCAGGACTTTTCTAAATATAACTCAGATTTTTCCCTTTAAGTTCACATTTACATGATACCAATTTAGGTCAACCAATGACCAAGCAATGCTTCATTTTGTTCAGTCTGTGGTGTAAAAGCTCACATTAGCAATTAAAGAAGAAACACTTGAGCAAAACATGGTCAGGTCAAAGTGTCTGAATCATTTTGGTCCCAAATTTTTATCAATTTTACTGTAGTCCACTGTAAAATAAATTATCTATAGTGTTCTGCACCCACTAGTAAAAATATATATATCTGTTGTCTGAATCATTTTTGGTTTGACGGTACAGTAGTCTGAAAAATAATTAAATTTGTTCTCAAATTTTGACTGTCCTTAATTCAGTTGCAATGTAATTTCGACCTACGACCTTTAATTAGATTCAACTTTTTATTTATTTTTTTACCAGGAAAACAACTTTGTCAGTGAGTTAGAGATGAACTATGAAATGTGAAGAAAGCAAAGAAGGTAAATCAAGTTAAATATGATTTCATTGAGGACAGAAGTTAAAGAAACACCCATGTATGTAACCTTGCGCAATTGTCAAACTGACTACATGTTAATTTGTAATTCTTTCCATCATTATGCCTGTGTGCTCGAGCAGGTGTGTGAGCGACGCATGGACTTAAATATAGACAATGAGCATTAGAATAATAAAGACTTGTGTGATTGGCCAGCTGCTAATTAAAATAAGGACCCAGATGCACCGTCTCTTATTTAGAGGTCACTGTTCACGTCTGCTGCTCTTTCTCTCACAATCTCTCTCTCCGGGCTCCAGGAGGTTCGAGGTGTCTTTAATTAGCTAACAATGAGCTGTGAATCTCAATTACTGTACGCTCCGCAAGGTCAGAGCTCAGAGACACTTACTGAGGAAGAGCGGCGTATCTGAACCTCGCAACATCTGTGGAACCAATCCCGTTTTTGTACAATTGAATTCAAACTGCTTTTTCACATTTCATTTACCTGGGGAAATTGTAATTACTAGCATGTTCTCTTTAAAACATCACTTTGCGCTCTGTGTAATTTCCTGCTGTTGATGACACAGACGTGTTGTTATCAACAGTGACAGGCTGATATCGACTTCAAAAGTCCTTTTTTTTCCAATAAAATATCGAGAGACGTTTTTAATAGTCGGGCTCTCTCTCACGCTTTCCGCGGGGAGGAATTTGACCTCGGAGTTAGCGGGTAGTGAATCATGGGAGGAATTGAAACTTTCTCGGGCAGGAGCGAAAAAACAGGTGGAATGAGAGGATGAGAGACAGCCAATAAATTAAAGGCTATAAGAGGCAGTGCATTAGGAAAGGGGGCGGCCCAGGGGCTCTTGGGAACTGATGGGGGTTGTAAGGTCACAAGTCTGCTCGGGAAAGAACTCACAGAGTTAAAACCAGATCAGGGAGTCCCTTGAAGGAGATTTTGCTTTCCTTTACAGTCCCTAGGTGCCCTCATTTTCGCACACATATGGACACGAATATTGAGTGAACACACATGCACACTGCTGTATGAAAATACTCTGTCCCATTCAAGGGACACTTACGTAGAAGCACTGCACAAAATGCTTTGTTAAATGCGTGTTGGTATTTTTTGTATCTTTAATAGGTTCATTAGAGTTTGTTGTTAACTGATCATTTTTTAAAGTGAAAATATGAACATTGGCTTATGAATTTTTTTTCCATAATTGATTTGTTCAGTTTTCTCATTGGGAATTTTTTATAGATAATGGCATCAATTATATTATTATTATGGCCCTTCTGCCACCCAGTCCCAGCTGATGGGGCTTGTTCCGGCGGGAAAGCGACGTTCGATGCATACCCTCTATAGACTTAACACATAATATGCTTGCGCATGATGTCACCGTTTTCACAATTTCACATTTTTGTAGTTTACACTGAGACGATAACAGAATAGTTTTCAAAAAACATGCACTTTGAAACCTGTTTTAAAAGTTGCCGTTTTCAGTCGCCCAAAACCCCATTGTTGTGTAAATGAATGGCCAAAACGCTTGATAAATTTTCATTGTCTGTATTTAATTGAAAACGATGTTGTGTAAATGGCCCCTAAGAGACATGCCAGTGAAAAACAAGAAACAGTTGATTTGTGACAATCAAATGTTTATTTCCTAAAACCAAAATAAAACTGAACATCTAAATATTGGAATAAATTGAGGTCTACACAACGGCCTCTTAACCCTTAAATCACCCCTCAAGTAGGGTTTACGTTTGTGATCCGTGGGGTCAGATAGACCCCAAACATTTACAGAGCGATTGCATACGGAAATATATATATTTTTAACATGGAAACTATATATAATTTTTTTTATTTACTTCTCAACTTTACATTTATGCTGTGTTTTTGTGGATATTTGGTAGTTTTTTACCTATTTACTGCACAATTACTTAACTAGGCCATAAATTGGCTCATTACATTTTTTTTATGACAAAATCACTTAAATGATGTTCTTAATTAAATCTAAATTGTTTTTGGACATTGCTCTATGCGTAAGGGATAGAATACTGCCATCTGCAGGTTTGTGGAAAAACCTTAGGAATTATAGTTAAAGAAAGAAAGTGCAATGACCACATATATCTAGCAGAGTTCCAGGTGTGTGTGTGTGTGTGTCTGTTTGTGTGAACATGCAACAAAGGGGTGTGGTAAATGGGAAACACCTGGGAGGATTAATCAACATGAAAAACTACAAAATAAAGGACAGGAAACACTTCAACGTAAAAGTCCAAGGACAGACAGAGCACATGTGACAACTCAATTCACAGTTAAGCTCAGTTAAGTAGTGATCTTACATATGACACTGACGCTTTAAAGCGTGTATAGAGTTCACAGCACATTTTCTCATGAACCCTCTTTTGGTGTTAAACAAACTATTGTCAGGATTTATAAAAGACATTGAAAATTAGCGCTGAAAAGGCGTGGACTGGATAATTTTTTGCAGCTGAACTTATTGCATAGCTATACACTTGTAGGAGTTTCCCTTTCAGACGCAAACTTTATGGGAGGAGAGTATTTAAATGAATCACGCAAGGTGATTTACTAAGGTTTGCGCTAGTCAATTTACTGGCATTTGCACCATTATTTACCGCTCAAAAAAAGCATGTCTTAAACTCCCATTGGCGCTTTTTTGGAATTGCGCTCTCACGCTAATTTGCCCTGTTTAGTAAATCTGGCCTTTCATTTCACTATCCCTACAGTTAACTGCTCAAAAAGAGCATAAGCCAACCAATATCCTTCAAAAAGGTCTCCCAAAATAAAGCATAGGCTAAATAAAATGATGTTGAGTAAAATGAAATATGTCAAAGCATACTTGCACTGGACATGCTGGTTTAGGCCTTATCCTCATCTCAGCCACGTCCTCATCCCATATGTGAAACACCTGTGATTCAGCAACAACCTGCTAATGCACTTGCTTTCTCATAAAGTAGCCTTGTTGACAGGTTTGAGTGAGTAAAGGCCAAACGCACAAGATGTAGCACCTTCAATCACTTGTTTTGTGGCAGAAATAAACTGCTGCAGGAAAAGTTAGATGCAAAATGTAACAAGGAATTGCATTATTGATGTAAAGGGTAGGCTACATATATCTATTCAAAAATGTGGTCAAATAGAGAGTAAAATATGCTAATACATTTAATCAAAGTACAAAACCAAAAAGATACTGAAGTACAGTAACTAATTACAGTACATTTACTCAAATCTACCTTATGTAGGGTTAAGATCATTTGACTTGGTCTTGCCATTCTATTTCTCTGACACTAGAGGCAGTATAGTTTTTTCCTCAAGGTTTAAAGATGAAGTAATTGTACAATGCTACTCACCAAATGCTAGGGTCAAAACATGGATTGACACGAGCATCGCCCTACTGTTAAGGATTCTACGAGATGTGTTTCTTTGCAGATTCAAACTTGACTTCCTTTCCAGCAGGTAAGCCTGGCTAGGCCTCAACCTTGTTTACATTAGCTTTTTAGATATTAGCTACATTTTACTGAATGGCAGTGTTGGGAAACAGTCATTATTTTGCTCTGATGCTAGTGGTGCAGTGTTAGCCTACTTGTCAAAGCTAAGAGATCATACACTGTGAATGTGTTCAAAAAGTTTTTTTAGCTTTTCAGACCTCTGTAATCTAGTTGTCTCTGGAAGCTAAGCCGTATTATAGAAGGGATTCCATCCGTGTGTCTATGAAATTGTAATTGTTGATGACATGTTGGTGAGCAGTGCTAGTTTTCATCATGTCAAACCCTTCTAGATCACTCAACGGTCACACATAATTAGCTGCACTTTCGGGACACTAGGTCTTTTATGATATACTGTAGCTAATTCTGAGCACATCCTGTTTTTATGAGCACGAACCAGAGCAACAATTGGCCACAATTGAATGGACAGGCGTGACTGCCATTTATGTTCAGCTTTATGGCAGAAAAGGCTTCAGATGGTTTCGTATTCTTTATGTAATGTGATGTCATAATGAAGTGTAAATTGACATTAAGTACCAAGTCTGGTTTCCACAGGGGAAGCGTTGTCATTTTGGGAATATTTGTGTGAGCTTAAGAAACCTCAGTGGCTTTGCAGACGCACGAGACGTGTCTGAAACGAAGTGCGATTAAAGCTGCGGGGAAACACAAAAGGGTTCATCAAATGTAAGTTTTATATTCACAAAGAACTTAAAACTGCTTGGAAGGCAATTCCACTAGCACTGTGATGGACAGCTTATTTAGCCGTGGCTAAGATGGTGTAGATATAAGGAAATGAATGGCACATCCGTTCGGCTCCTAATGCGAATGATGAAGACAGACGCTTCACGGCCGCGCTGATTCTAATTAACATGCTAATTGGAAATTTGAAGACAAACAATGGGAGGTGTGCAAGTTACTTTTTTGCTGTGGCCTCTCTTTTGTGCTTTTAAATTGCGAGAGACAGGCAGAAATAAAGCTTTTGTTTTGGCCAATTTCTAATGCAACTAGTTGAGTATGTCAACTGGAGATACATTTAAATAATTGTGAGAATTTAAGAATCACCAGAATTCAGACTGAACATCATGAAGGGTCAGTGGGTAAATATTTAAATTGCACTGTAGTTTCTAGCAGTGATTGGTTTAGAGGAAGTAACCAATTAGCATATTTTGGAAATAAACACTAAGGGCCCTGTCATACTCCCTGCACAATGCGACGCCAGGCACGGCACAAGTGTTTTTTTTTCTGCTAGTATCAGCCCGACGCAGTTATCATTTTCACGTCCAGCGGCACATTGTTTAAAGGGATAGTTCACCCAAAAATGAAAATTAGCCCATAATTTACTCACCCCCAAGTCATCCTAGGTGTAAATGACATTCTTCTTTCAGATGAATAAAATCTGAGTTATATTACAAAAGTCCAGGCTAATCCAAGCATTAGAATTTGATTCATAGTTGCTCTGTTTTTGAAGTCCATAAAAAGTGCATCTCTCAAATAACTGCTCCACGCGGCTCTGGGGGGATAATAAAGGCCTTCTGAAGCGAATCGACGCGTTTGTGTAAGAAAAATATTCATATTTAAAACTTTATCAAGTAAACTTTCGACCGACGGCCTTCCATGGAAAAGTGTTGAATGTACGTGACGTCATGACGAGCCTACACTCTAAAAACGTTTACTATGATTTACTATTTTTTTTGGGTGAAACATTTTTACACTAAAAAAATTGAGTACATTTTAAAGCAGTGAAATCAATTACATACACTGTAGAAGCTGAACAAATGCAAGCAAAAAACTTAAGTAGATCTGAGTAACTACATTTGGCACATTTACAAATAAAATATTAGTAGAAAAAATGTAAGGAAAAACATTCAAAAAACAATATTTATGAGTAATATTAACTGTTTTTATTCAGGAGTAATATTAACTCTTATAATAACTTTAATTTTAACTTTCATTTTCCTCTAAACCTTTGTAAAATACTCCACACAACAACACTTATACATGACATTGGCCTTTATTGTCGATGAGTACAGCAATACAGCATATCTTACAGTTTTGACATGTATACAATATTGGCAACATTTAAACTCATGTAACAAACATTTTAGAAGTAAAAATGAAACATTTAAAAGTAATTCAAGTGTAATCAACCTGTCTGTTATCCCATTTCCACCGTATCAGCACCGTTTCTCGAGCCTGAGATGGACTTGCGCTCTGCGGGTGGGTCGCCCTGCGTTTCACTCGTAGCTCAAAGATGCTGCAATGCGCCTGACTCCATAATAACCTACCAATAAACAAACAGTGCACGGTTTTAAGAAAATGTTCTCATCCAAATAAATTATATTCATTATCATAAGGAATAAAGTTGTGTGTTTTGAGCAAGGCACCAGGGGCTTCAAAGACAGATGCCACACCCGTTTAGGTGACTCACATTGCGTCCCTGTATGTTGTTTTGTATTAAATAAAATTATTTTAAGCACAGTAATAATTTTATAGATAAGATAAAACACACAAACCTGAATTTCACAGAGGAAATGTTCCAATTCTGCGACGCTGAGAAGAACGAACTCCTCTGGAGACTGAAGAGAATACAAACAGCCCGCGCTCAATCAACCGTCGAGCCGTCGTCACGTCAAGGTGCAGTGTTATAATCGAGTAAAGTTACTCAATTTCTTCAGTGTGTGTTAAATATTAATAATCTTGATTTGAATTAAGTAGTATTTGTGGTTCTTGAAACAGATCGATTTAATTCTCCTTTCTCAAATATTTTGATGGAAATTTCACAAATATATTAAGTATATTTTAAATAAATAATTGGTTATTCGAACACTAAATTATTTTAGTGAAAAAATCTTCAATATAGCTGTAAATTTGAGACAAAAATTTTTAGTCAATTATTTTGGTATGTTCAACTCAAAACATCAAGTAAATGATATTTAGAGATTTTATTAAGTTAATAAAGTTAATTATTACTGTGATATTTACTAAGCCACTGAATTATTTTTTAGAGTGTACCATTAATTGAACAGGGAAGGCAGTCGGTCGAAAGTTTACTAGATAAAGTTTTAAATATAGATATTTTTCTTACACGAACTCATCGATTCGCTTCAGAAGGCCTTTATTAACACCCCAGAGCCACTTTTTATAGACTTCAAAAACAGAGCAACTATGAATCAAATTCTAATGCTTGTATTAGCCTGGACTTTTGTAATCTAACTCTAGATTTTATTCGTCTGAAAGAAGAATGTCATATACACCTTGGATGACTTGAGGGTGAGTAAATGATGGGCAAATTTTTAATTTTCGGGTGAACTATCCCTTCAAATAGCAAAAGCACTCTGAAAACAAGGTGTGTTCATGCGCATTGTTGGCGCGTTGCTATTTTGAGGCAACTGAAAAATCTGTATTTTTTGTCTTATTTGAAGAGTGCGCTAGTAATATGCAGCTATAGGCGGATGCACAACACAAGTACACTCTGCTTGTTACACGCACAGGGATGCGCAGCAGCAAACAAACATTTTTAAATATTAAAAATAAAAGGATTCCTCTGTGGAGAAGCGTTCAGTCTTTCCGCTCGCAAATTCCACCATGTAAATAGCGCAACTGGCTTTTAAAGGGGGCACAACACACAGAGTTTCTGCCAGTCTCATGTTAATCTTGAGTACCTATAGAGAAGTAATTTTGCTTCTAGTGTTGTCAAAACCGACCGCGATACCAAGTCGGTACTGAAATGTAAAATATTTGACGCTTTGAGCGCTGTTGAGCTGAATTGTAAACATTGCCCATTGTGCTCACACTCTCATCAAATATGTCTGTGATTGGCTACAATGATCAGCGCTTCAAAAACATGTTATAAATATACATCAATGACGCTTTTCACAGAGCGCTTACACAGATACACACGGGAGCGTTTGAATGCAGGCACCTATCAGCCTATCGGTCCGCTGATCGACGCTTGCTTGTGCTTTCAAACGCTCCAGCTTTCAAAACACTTTCAAACCCTCCCGTGCGCTGATCATTGTAACCAATCACAGAGCGCGTGAGCACAATGGCCAGTCAAAGGTGTTTACGATTACAGCTCAACAGCGCTCAAAGCATCAAATTTTTTACATTTCAGTACCGACTTGGTTTCGCGGTCAGTACTTTTGACAACACTAATTGCATCCTTAATATCTCCGAAGAGTCTTTAGTTTTATCATATTTATAAATGATAAAGGCGTGCAGTGGGCAGAGCTAAAGAATCTCGAGCACACACACACTCCCTGGATAACTTTCGATTCACTATACATTCATGTTGTTTATATTGTACGCACTTACATGCCAATTGCCAACAAAACGCAGACATTTTATACAGTTTCACTCACCGGCTGCAGGTTTCGACTCGTGACCAGGAACAAACCAACACTCTTGCTGCTCCGGAAAAACAAACTGCATCCACCTTTTCCTTAATGCTATGTTATTTGGTACGCTGAACAAGGTTATCTTTCTTTCACAACCAGAAACACTTATTTAGTGAAATTGTTGATTTCATGGTCTGCCGACGGCTCCCGTAGCCCTAACAAAGCTCGTTGTTGACGCTCTTGCTCTAGTTTTGGTTGATGTGCGCACGCACATATCCGAGAGAAGTGCACATATAAGGAATTCCGCCATTTATGACCTCATACAGGACCATACTCGAAAAAAACTTTCTGAAACTTGTTCGAATCCTGAAGGAGTGTATTTGGCACAGGAATAGGCTACTCCGTCATACATCCAACTCATTTGTTTTAAATTTTGGCCATGTTTAGCGTGAGAATCCAGCTCTTTAACAGTGTAAATAAGTCATAATGCACAAAATAGCATTAAACCCCCCCTTTAAAGGGAATGGGAGATGATTGGTTTATTGCACGTTACGCCCAAAACTCACCCATTACTCATTAAAAGACTAGGTACAAACTTTTTGGACCATGTGCCTGGCACGCAGACAGTTTTTAAACTAGCCCGTCGTTAAACTAGCAAAAATGGCTTCGGACAGGCCCTAAGTGCACCGGCGTCATGCACTTCAGACCATGCGCTCAGATCATTAAAACAGGGCCCTAATATTCTAGATTTTTAAATGTGAATGAGCAGTAGCAACTCATATTTTATTAAGTCGCTATGACTTTCTTATGACCAGCAGTGAAATGAATATAGTCAGCTGTATAAAAACTATACTGTAGTTGACTTGATGCTCTTGTCACTGTTGGCCTCTGTGTTTATGACTGATGGACGGCTGCCTGTAATGTTCAAAGGCAGACCGGCAGCATTGGACGTATTAGTTACGGTTGTTGACCATTAGGGCACTCTTCTTTCATCTGTTTTCTTTAGCCATATGAAAGTAGCAAAAATGATGCCAGCGTCTTTTTGATTTGTGTTACAGCTGATTTAGTGTGCTAAACAGACCTAATGCATTATAGACCCCATCGTGACCATGACCACTGCTTCCAGATTTTGTTTTGAGAGCTGTTTATTTAAAAAAAAACACAAAGAAGCAGAAGGAGGGAGGGAGAGGAGGAATGGAAAGTCTTTTCTTCATATCAATATGTTTGGTTTAGCAGATGGTATACCAGAGCCAATCTGCATTCTGGATACATAACTACTCAGCAGCCACCTATAAATGGAGGCGTTGAAGTCTGAGAGGCGTGGCCAGATCCATTCTGGGTTTTGTTGCAGTTCATGATGAACAGACCAGAACTCTGTAGTTTACTACAGTAGACGTTTAAATTAAAGGTAGGGTAGGGAAGATTTGGTTAAAAAACTTGTTTTCTAAATTTGTTTGAACTTTCTTTATATATCAATACATAATTAAAATGTAAGTACTCTGAAAAAGAAAGTATAAAAATTGAGTGTCTGTAGACCTCTCACGACTGTTTTAAAGACAGCTCATTATTTCCATTCACTCCACCTTCTCCCTTCTGGGCTCTTTCCAAAGCCACGCCCCCAAAACACATGAACGCGCTACGCAGACCGTCAGCTGAAAGACGCATTATTTACCTGAGGCGAGCGGAGAAGAAGTGCATGTAGTGACATCATGTCAGAATCACATGTAATAAAAAATCAAACTTTATCATTATGAATATAAACAAATAAGATGTATTTTAGTACTCACTCTCAAGCTAGAATAACGATACTGGTAAAGTTTAAAATACACACACAACACAGTGTCAACGACACACACAGATACAAGATAAAAACATCAACATAAACATTGGTAGAGTATATAAAAACAAACCAAGGGCCGAAATAAACGTGCAGGTAAAGTTCCCGGTGAACATGGTAAAAGAGTTTAGACAGAGGGTAGTAGCTAAAGCTAACTTAGTTCTAAAAAAAGTTCCTGGATGCGGTGTACTAGCTTTTACACATGCATTTTGTTATCTAAAGTTACATTTTGCGAAATTCAACACAACAGCGATCAACTTGAGCTAGGCATATTGAGTATTTATCATCTCTACTAATAGTTCGCTAAATGTATAACATTGTAACTTTATACTAAGTAATGTTATGTTAGCTATATTAGGCAGCTACGTGTGCTAGTGAGACATGCTTCATGAAAACATAAACCAAAAAAATGTATAATCAAAATGAAAGATTACCTGTCCAGCAGAAATACAGCCTCTTGAACTCCTCAAATCAAACGGGTGCGCCAGGGTTGCCAGGTTTTCACAACAAAATCCGCCCAATTGCTACTCAAAACTAGCCCAAAACAAGCCCAATCGTGTTTCTCCAGTAAAACTTTGGGGGGGAAAATATGTGTCTTTTTGGTAGGGCTGCCTGCTAAAATTCGCAAATCCCAGTGCAAAATATCACATAATTGGGGTCGCTTCAACCCGCGGACATGAAAAACAGCCGCGGCAACAGTGTTGAAGTAGCCCGACTTGGCAACACTGGGGCACGCGCATGTGGGCAGATCCTGGAGCAAAAGCGGTGGTAGCCATGGTAGCGAGAGAGAGTGACAGTCGCCCAAGCCAATCACTTGTTTCGTACCGGACGAAAATAATGAGCGGTGTTTATTGCAGATTAAAAAGTGTAGAGTCACTCGATTTTTATACTCTCTTTTTCAGAGTACTTAAATTTTAATTATGTATTGACATATAAAGAAAGTTTTAGATCATTCTTACCTACCCTACCTTTAAGTACCGTTTGGTGAACCAGGATTAACAATACATATTTATTTTCATTATTATAGCCTGATTGCATTATTTCAGATTAGTACTTGATTTAGTATTTCCAGGTTTCTTTAAAAAACTTGATCTAGTATTTCCAGTTTTCTTTCTTTATTTAAGCTATTACAAAATATTATAAATTAAAAAAAAATCAGTAGTCACAAAAAAGATTTTATTTTATTTCATTTGGTCTTTGTATTCCATTATTGCTATTAAAGATATAATTAAAACTAATATATTATTAGTTATTATTAAAATAATACATTTTATTTTAGTCTTCGTTCTTTCATTAAAAAGAACATGCTATTTACCAAAAATACGATTATAAAATAATATAAAATATGTAATTATAAAATGATAAAATATAGCTATTACAAAATAACTTATTAAAACTGTAATAGATATTTTTGTTGTTTTGTTTTTGAAAGAAGTCTCTTATGCTCATCGAACCTACATGTATTTATTTATACAGAAAAGAAACTATTTAATTTAATTTACAATTTAATATAATGTTTTTCTATTTTAATATATATATTTATTCCTGTGATCAAAGCAGAATTTTAATCAGCCATTACTCCAGTTTTCAGTGTCACATGATCCTTCAGAAATCATTCTAATATTCTGATTTGATACTTCGTTATAAATATTGAAAACAGTTTTAAGTGCTGCTTAATATTTTTTTGGAAGTTGTGATATTTTTTTTTCAGGATTCATTGATTAATAAAAAGTAAAAAAAAAAAAAAAAACCTCAGCATTTATTCAAAATAGAAATCTTTTCTAAAGCCACGTTTCCACCGCCGGAACTTCCACCAGGAACTAGGAACTTTGGGGTGGTATTCGACCGCAGGGGCCAGGGTCTAAATTAAGTTCCAGGTAAAAATTTACCACTCAAAGTCCCTGCTCGCGAGGTAGTACTTTTTCAAAGTTCAGGATCTTTCGGTGGTGGGACATGGGCGCTGAACATGCTGATTGGTTGACTCCACGCAGAATTTTTTCCGCTATTTTTAAAAGCCTGTTGCGGTGCATGCGGTAAGAGTTGTTTGCTATTCGAATCAACAATGGAGTTTAAAAAGTAAGACAGTGGACTGACGACGAGGTTCAGGCTTTATTAAGCTTATATGCAAAGGACGAAATCCAGCAGGAACTTGAAAGTCGCACGCAGTCCTACGTCACTGGACTAATTTTACTTTGATTGTGATGGAAAAGCAAACAGCAACAGGTCTGGGGGAAAAAAGTTCCTGGGACAAATTGTTGCGAGTAATTTCAGTGGAAACGCGGCTTAACAGAATGATTTCTGAAGGATCATGTGACACTGAAGACTGGAGTAATGGCTGATGAAAATTCAGCTTTGATCACAGGAATAAATTATATCTTAAAGTGTTTTAACATAGACAACCATTATATTAAATTGTAATAATATTTCACAATGTTTTTATGTATAAATGCAGGCTTGGTGAGCATAAGAGACTTCTTTCAAAAACATAAAAAATAGTAATGTTTCATAACTTTATTTGTGTCACATTTGTTAGCCAGCAAAATACAGGGTTGTATCTTAATCCATTCAGCTTAAAGTTAGCAGATCTGATTCCTCTGTGTGTACTTTGCGTGAATATGTGTAGAGAGTTAGAGAGGTGGGTGTCTGCTGAATTACAGTAACATCTGTTTTGCGATGACACCTATTATTCATACTGGAACACAAACCTCAACGAGGTCTTTATCCAAATGAATGGTCGTGTCTGCCAGTAGGATCTGTCAAGGGCACATTATACTGTTACTGTGTGACGTTTAAACCAGGGATATGAAGCAGTATGTGTTGTAATCGTACACGGGTTAAAAGAGGTCTCCGTAACCTGAAGGTCAGGTCACGATGCCGTCACTTCGTATAGCATCCTCCAAAAACTGACAGCTGTGTGGAATGTGTATTTTTTTTCTAATGTTTTCTAATGAGATGCGCCTCATTCTGATGAAATATTTCAATTTGTTTTATGACCTGTAATTATGCTGTCACCAGTCAACAGTCCCTTCAGCAAAGACTCAAGTAAAAACAAGTTCAGGTTTTATTATGTTGATGGGCCCTAAAGAGTGTGATGACAAAAGAGGCTTTTGAAAATACATTGTTTTTTTGTTTTCTTGTAAGACAATAAGTTTGCATTTTAAAGCGTTTTCCCAGAGTTTTGACAGATAATATAAAGAGTGAAAACAAAGCACATAACTTCAATCCAGCCTGATGTGTAAACTTCCTATTTCATTATTAACGTCAATGTACATTTTACATTTACATTACATTTAGTCATTTAGCAGACGCTTTTATCCAAAGCGACTTACAAATGAGAGCAAAAGAAGCAACTAGAACAGTCAAGGGCAACAGTATGCAAGTGCTGTAACAAGTCTCAGTTAATCTAGCACAGAACACACAGGACAGAATATATATATTTTTTTTTCTCAATGTACTAAAGTCACAACCTCAGTCAGACTCAGAAACAACAGATCATTCATAACTCATAAATTGAGATGCACCGGTCGACCGGCCATAAATCGCAACCGGACGGTTTTTAGCTCCAAACACATGATTGGCAACTGGCAGGCTTTTTGTTTTATTTTATTTTTAAATCTTTGTACCAGATGAGCACACAAACTGCATTGCAATAATTTCCCAAAATGTCATTTGTGTGGGAATATTACGATGTCTGTAAACAGGACAGGCCAGAGACGGGACACGCTAAAGACAAACGCAAAGAGGAGAGGAGAGCACAGCTGCGCCAGCAGAGAAAATACTGTACCAGGCACAGCAAAGCTCACTGTTCGCGATGCTCGAAATATTGGAAGGGAAATATAAATATTATTGAATTGGGAGTGAAGTGTTATGAATGTGTCTCTGATGGGAACTGACTGTCTTCAGAAAATTTTCGATGGCATTTTTACACTCTGTATAATGCCTATTAAAGAAGGGTTTATAAGCGCAGCGCTGCTTCGTTTACGTTTTATCGCTGCTGTTCCATAAGCGCCACCTACTGACAGAGAGTGAATTTGTATTTTCATTCAGCCCGTCTGCTGTATTTCTTTTGTGTAGGTATGTTTTATGTAGCATAATTTCACAAAGCTAAAGTCGAACCATTATTTTTTTGCTTTAAAGGTGCACTGTGTACATTTTAGCGGCATCTAGTGGTGAGGTTGCGATTTGCAACTGCCCACCCCTCCCTTTCAAAGCACATAGAGAAGCTACGGTGGCCGACACAGGACAAAGACTTGTCGTCTGAGACAGCAGAGAGTAGCTAGCGCTCTGTAGAGAAGTTTTTCCGTTTAGGGCTACTGTAGAAACATGACGACGCAAAATGGCGACTTCTCTGTAAGGGGACCCACGGTGTATGGAGATAGAAATGGCTCATTCTGAGGTAATAAAAACATAGCGGTTCATTATGTAAGGTCTTTATACACCACTGAAACCATAGTTATGTATATTATATTGCATATCTGTCAATAGATCCTCATACATACTACACACTGCACTTTTAAATCTTGAAATTATAAAATCTAATTTAAATAAAAAAACAACTGTCCATGCTACATGTGTGTAGTATGGAAGCTTGTTTACTACTTAAATGCAATAATTGCAACTTTTTATCTCACAATTGCAAGTTTATATCTCACAATTCTAACTTTATAACTTGCAATTTTGACTTATTTTCTCAGAATTGTGAGATATAAACTCGCAATTGCGAGTTATATATACTGAGGCAAAAATGACGGAAGCTTGTCTCCGCCACAGAATAAAAAAAATGTAATTGGGTTTTTTAATTTATTTTTTTTATCTCACAATTCTGACTTTTACATCTGAGTTTACATCTCGCAATTCTGACTTCACAATTGCATGTTACAAAGTCAGAACTGCAAAATATAAACTCACAATTCTGACTTTTTTTTCCTCCAAATTGCAAGTTTATATCTCGCAATTCTGACTTTAGAACTCGCAATTGCAAGTTTATATCTCGCAATTCTGAGAAAAGTCAGAATTGTGAGGTATAAACTTGCAATTGCTTGTTATAAAGTCAGAATTGTGAGATTTAAAAACATTTTTTTAATTATGTGGCAGAAACAAGCTTCCATAGTTTGAATCGGGATTAAAATGATGTGGTTGCCTCTAATTTCAAATGCCTACAGATATTTTTGGGCTGTATTATAGTAATATACAACAAATACATTTGCATAAACAAAGAGAAAAATTGACAACCTGTATCGGAACTGGCCCATTTGCTTGTAAAAAAAATCAGCAATTGGAATCAGCCAATAAACATCATGATCGGTGTATCACTACTTACAAGTGCACTTTAAGGCCTAATAAATCATATCATCATGAGATATTAAAGACTTGTGAGTGGGCTGCAATCCAACAAAAAGCTCATAGAATTCAAACTCTTAAATATTTTGGCTGGTTTTATTGTGTCGCTGAAAGGTTATTTGCAATATTAATTTTTAAGCTGTACATTTAGGGTTTGATGATTATTCATCATAATTTATATAATTTGTTTTATAATTCATAATCTGGGTTTCTCTGATTGCCCACAAACGCCTTCCATCATCCACTGCCAGAAAGCATAAACCATTTATGCAGTGTTGATATACAGTCAATTCTTTACAAAGTAAATCTTTCAGTAGGAGTTACGCCCACTCTTTCCCACAGTTCCCCTCAGGTTAAAGATGGCAATTCCATTTAACAGCATCGTTCTCCTTCAGCTGAGATCTGAAACCGAGGAGCTTGAGGTCTTAGACTCTTTCCTGGCATGTCAAGACAACAAAGCAACGTTTCAGGTGGTGGTTTGGGTCCTTTTCCGGATTAATTGCTCTTGAAGGGATGCAAATTATGCTTTCGTAATGTGGTCTCAGTGACATGCGTATAGATGCACATGTTTGTGCATGTAAGTGTGTGTGGAAAAGGCAGATAGGCTCTTGCTGTTTGTTCAGCTTGCCTGACTCTGGATCAGATGGCTGGTGAACTGTGACCAGCTCTCAACCAAAAACTCACACTGCAATTCATCTTAAATTGTAAATTAAAAGCTTTGATTGATCTCCTTATTTTGCGTGAATAATTTGAAGAATTTTCAGTTTGTTTTAAGATTTATCATAATGATCCTGTAGATCGTGACCATTTCCAATTCATAATTGTCTGTTAAAGGGATAGTTGAACCCATAAATGGAAATTCTATCAACATTCAGTCGTGTTTACCAATATATATATATATATATATATATATATATATATATATATATATATATATATATATATATATATATATATATATATATATATATATATATATATATATATATATATATATATATATATATATATATATATATATATATATATATATATATATATATATATATATATATATATGAGCAATATCACACTCGTAGCAATGTGATATGGCTGTATTTCATCATGGCTGTGATTGCATGGAGTGTGATAGTGTTTATTCAACAGTTACACAGTACAAGTGTGTTAATAAATAAGAAACAACAACAGTGTCTTTAAAATCTCTTTTGTGCGGAACCACTTCCTTCCGCCACAGATTCAAATCTCAAGTTCACAGTTGAGCCCAAGCCTCCGTTAATAATTCTAAAACGTCACTTTAGAACTAGTAACGGAGGAACGTTGAGTAGCTTCATTAAAGTAAATGAGAGAGAGATCGACTAAACGAGTGTATTACCTGCATCTGATATAGCATTCTTTCTTCAGGTCAACCTTATATCCATAAAAGCGATATGTTAGTCTTAGTATCCTTTTAACAGCAATGGGGATTTCTATGGAAGCTTGTTTCCGCCACAGAATAAAACATTTTAACAGATAATTGTGACTTTTTATCTCACAATTCAGACTTTTTTTATCAGAATGTGTGTTATAAAGTCAGATTTGCGAGTTATAAAGTCCAATTCTGAGGGAAAGAAAGACTGACTTTAAAGGGGTCATGAACTGCCTTTTTACTTTTTTTTTTTTTTACTGTTGTCTGAGGTCAACTTATGACGTTCGAAGGGATTTTACATTCAAAAACATAATGAAGAAGTAATAGGCTATTTTCTGCCTTGGTTTTGAGGCTCTCTCAAAGAACGCTCAGATTTAATGGGTGTGCCGCACTGAAGACTTGGAAGTAAACGCCCACGGCTAGGATTGGATTGGAGCTCATTTAGATTTGCATATTTAATGAGCTTTGGCTCCCCAGCCAGCATATGTGGGAATTGTTTTGAAAGTGTGTGGGGAAAATGCACAACCGGAATGAATCGCCCACAGGGCTCGCGAAACATCGTTATCAAAAAAACACAATGATTCATCTCTCATCCACCCGCGATTGAACGGAATGTTTTTTTTTATTTTTTACTTGGCCCAAGAGTGAACGCACATCAAGAAAGGAATGTTATTTCACTATTTAAGACAGCCATGCTTACGTTTTGTAGCCTGTCTGAAAAACACAGCCCTAGGACCGTTGTTCTTCTTCTGTTGAGGCGGTGCTTCACTACACTGAGACGTCATAGCCGGGCACATTCTGAGATCGAGCGTTTGTTGGGCCTGGTGTCAATAAAAGCTTTTCTTTGACTAACAAGGACGTTTTCAGCTCTGAAACTTACAGGATATTCTTATATTACAATTAACTTTTATATATCAAAAGCTCAAGGGAAAGTTGATTTCTCATTTCATGACCCCTTTAAATCTTTCCCTGCCACACACGGAATTTTCCGGGTTTCCACTATTAGACGCTAGGGGGCGCTATTACGCATCTTCTGAATGAGTAAAGAATCTCCTGATCAAAACACAGGCGAAGAAGGCACAAAAAAACAAGCGGTCGTATGTAAGCAGATGCAACGTGATCATCAACATTAAACATTAAATATCAATCAAACCTAATGTTACTGAATTAAATGTCATCCCAGAACGAGCTATAGGACTGAGCAAGCATTAGGGGTGTTGATGGACTCGATCTGTGTTTGATTATCGCTCTGAATCTGATCTGGATGTAGTCTTTGACAAAAACATATTTCTTAACTTTTTGTTCAAAATGTTGCTTTTTTATGAAACGTACCCATATTTAAGTGTTGATAAAAAAGGAATGCATGAAGCTAGAATGAAACAGGTTTTATGTTTAAAAGCAGAGGGTCTGTTCTTTTGTCTGATATATTGCATGCTCAGATATTCATACAACAAAATATTCTATGGGCCATTACATTTTTGTAAAATGATCAAAAACCCTGGCGGTGGCTGGCAACTTTTTTTTTTTTTTTTTAACGCTGGCGGGGAAAGAGTTTTCAATTCAGACTTTATAACACGGAATTACAACTTTATATCACGCAATTCTGAGGAAAAAAGTCTGAATTGCGAGATAAAAAGTTGCAATTATCTTTCTTACTGTTTATTCTGTGGTGGCTCTTCCATAGATTTCCCACGACAGTGCTAGTGTGAAACTAATTGTGAAGAGGTTTCTGTGTGATATTAGTAGAATATTGCATGGCTGGAAAAGGCTCTCAGCCAATCAGATTCAAGAACCAGAAGTTACTAGATTTCTCTCCGATTACATTGAATGTGGAGGATTTTGAATGTGACAAGATGATTGACAGGGCTGTTTAGGCGGTGTCAGGATGCACATAACTGAGCAACAGAGCGGCCCGTTAAAGATGCAGTTATGATGAAGTAGTATCAGTAGTAAGCTTGCCTACTATTCTGCTACACACTCAAAAATATGTACTTTTCTTCACAAAAAGGGGTATCGTATGAGTAGACGATTTAGGATGCAGCATGAGTTTTGCACCCCTAAATTAAAGAATGCCCATATAACATACTCATTTCAGTATGAGCGAGGTTATAGAATACTTACAGTAAAAGCCATCTTTCACTTTCTCCCTCTTTCTTTCTCACACATGCAAAGAATGTGTCATCATTAAGCAGAGATTCTTTCAGGATGAAACCTCGACTCTTTTGCCCACAACAAAGTGTGGCGGTGGTTGAAGATTTATGCGATTCAGACATGAACACAGGGTGGAGAAACGCAGCTTCAAAGACTGGAGCTCTGGTGAATTAGCCGAGGTTCTGTCACAGCCTTAATAAATCTAGAAGAATTCCCCTTCTATTGTCATGTTGGCACTTTGCTAATGATGGCAGTGGTGTGAGGCTGGAGGAGCGCTTGTACTGTTGAAAGGCCTTTTCGAACAACATTGTTTTTGAAGGACCATGACCTTGAAGGAATGCACTGTGGATCTCGGACCCAGTGTTCAGAATGAATGTCTCTGTACAAGGGCTTTATACGGTGCAGGATAAAAAAAAAAAAAAAAAAACTATTAGGACGAAATAATTATTTACACTACTGTTCAAATGTTTTTGAAAGAAGTCAAGTACACATTGCTTTTAAACCTCAAATGTAGGCTACATTAAGCTCTACTTTTCCCCCTTTTTGTCCCTTTTAAGCTTTGAGATGGGCCAAGTGACATTCCTGGTGGGCCGGAGTTTTGACATTATTAAATTTTTTCCTCGTAAAAGATTTTGTAACTATTTTATAACAAAAGGAGCAGGTCTTAAAAGGGAAATACACACGGCTCAACGCTAAGGAGTTTACTGGTTACTTGCCCTACCAAAATTTTAACTGGTCCCACCACAAAAATAAATAAATAAATAAATAGTATTTTAATAAATAATGTACAAAAAAAAAAACCCACTTATGAACAAATTGCAAGCAATAGCACAAATAAATACAATAGAACAAAGATACAAATGAAATAAACAGATTTCAGGTGGGTCTACCAGTATTCAGTACAAAATACTATAATGTATAAAATAAATATATATTAACCCTTATTAAAGCTAAAGAAGTTAATCAGTCATGAGCAGAGTTTTAGGCTACTGTCACTTTAAGACCAAATGCACGGATCTGACACATATCAGATTTTCTCCCAACTGTTTGCATTCATTAAGACTTTTTATTTTAACTCAAGACTGCTTACGAGGATACTCGCCAAAATTGCCATTTTGACATAATTTTGAGTGTATTTGCCGGTTTAAACGCAAGACACAAAAGAGAACTAATTTCAGTTGTGGGGTGCTTTTCTGTTTATGCGCAGTGTATGAGTTTCTTTCACGTCTTCTTCCGCGTGAACGGTTTAAAACTGGTTTAATGTTTATGAAGACCGCAGTCTCGTTCTAATACTGCTTTCTAGTTATTAAATAACAAGTTGAATTTTGATACCAAGCGGCCGAAAACCATGATCTCCCTCAAAATCTGGAACTGAATTGAACATCGCACCAATTTTAAAATTGGTCGTTATTCTGTGTGGGGCCAGGGTGGAGGTGGGCCTGCCTTTTATTCAACCCTCTACAATGCGAGTAAAACATCACTCTGGGCGATTAAATAATATCTATCATTAGCCATTGGCTAATAAATTCTCAGATTTTACTCCCAAGTGTGTGTGTGTGTTAAATGCTAAGAATAAGTTTAGCATCTGAATGAACGCTTGAGAGTTTCGCTCTTGTCAAGTGATCTATACGATTACAAAACAGCTCATCTGACGTACCGTGAACTCTAGTGTGAAGAACTCCGTCGCTTTGCCGAGCTAGTTTCTCACACACAAATGTGCGCGCAAGAGAGAGAGAGAGAGAGAGAGAGAGAGAGAGCGTGAGAGTCTTACATACCACACAAAATCGACGCGCTACATGTTAACAATATTCTTTGTTGTATTTTCCTGTCAAAATGACGGAGTTCATTTTGAATTATTCAGCTTTGAAGAACAAGCAGAAGATATGCCGGGTTTTTTTCCGGTAGTGGGCGGAACTAATGCGCAAACAGCAATCTCATTGGCTGGCGCTCATCTTTTCCTGTCCCTGTTTTGATTTCAGCAAATCAGTTTGAGCGAATGCTGTCAACGTGATTAATATTCATGGACCCAGCAGCTCATCAATCCTTAGTGCAATGTATATTATTATTAGTAGTAGAATTATTATTATTATTATTATTATTATTATTATCTTTTAATAATATAATATAATTACTATTATCAAATTTTTTTTTACAGAAACACCAACAATATCTTAAGCACCACCGCCAGTCCAAAGTTCAGTTAAATGACAAATATGCATTAATACATGCCTTCCAACAGTTTTAGTTCTAATGACTGAAGTTCTATCATTATATAGTGCTTGATTATCATAACATCATAACATAGTCTAATGCTGACTGATGTTGAGCGTGTATAATATAATAAAGTATATCAGTCTGGTGACTAAACAAAAAAATGTACTAGCCAAAGGCGATTCTATTGCCAAGGTGTGCGTAGTGGGTTGTTATTCTTAATACAACGAACAATGAAAGAATGACATTGATTAGTGTCAAAAGCGTGATTTGAACTTCATCCGCCAACTTGAGCACCAAGGCTCAATGTGTTGCACCGTTTTAGTGGCACACGAAATGGCTTCTAAGTACACAATTGCCTTCAGAGCTCCAAAAATGTCCTCATAAAATTGAAGAAGAGCTCAGAGTGAAACCTCGCAAAGCGTGTCTGTCAGATTGAAGGTGGTTTGTCCTTGTGGAGAGCTTCATCATTAATCATGGTTGTAACTCTTGGCTTTTATGACACTGCATTCAACAGCTGTGCCCTTTCACCACGGTCTTCAGGCCCTGAAGTGGCTTTCATTTACTCGCCACAGAAGAGCTTATTGTACTGAAGCCTTTAACCTCCGTGGCCTGAGCGATGCCCATCATGGGCTCTGTTTAGCTGCGTGAGACCTCGCCAGCTGTTCTGGCTTTCACAGGCCTGCCGTGATTTTGACGTAGATTGATAGGATTATTCCTACGGCACTTGAAGACGTTATGACCGCAGTGACTCTGTGAGCCACAAGCATTCGCTCCGCCGCTAATCAGACGTTCTCCTTGGCGAATTCCTGGCTGCTTTTTTGGACAGTGGTTGTTGGGTGTGTTTCAGGTCAACTTGTCAGCAGATGATTGGACTTATTTGTCTGGTGTTCACATTCTTAGTTGAGTATGTGAACAAGTGGATATGTTATCGCTACATCCAACCACATCACTCAAAGGAAATGAGGTTGGGAGGCTCTTCAAAGCCATTATTCATAGAGAGTCATTATTTTGTTACCAATTAAACAATATTAGCTTTCTTGTCTTATGCCATTGACCGGCAGTGAACATATGCTTGGCATTTCCGACACTTAACCACAGGACGGGTTCAAATGGGCATCGGATTTGAGTTATTAGAGATGCACTGGTGTATCGGCCGGCAATATTTATCTGCTGATTTTTGATTGATTTAAATCCATCAGCATATCGGCTATAGCATGAAAAAGGCTGATAAAAATGGTTTTGATTAACTGTGTGAAGACACGGAGTTGTATAATGTCTGGTGCATAATCCAACGTGTTTCTAAAATAATTAAATACTTGCCAAAAAAAAAGAAGAAGAAAAACTTTTTTTTATTTGACTAATGATAGAGATTATTGTTGGTGATTAATATACTTTATATGCACACATGCTTGTTACATTTTTTTTAAATATCTCAATTGTTTCTCTTATAAAGCAATGAGATATTTTAACGATCTGAGTGTATGGCACAGGTGCACTTAGGGCGTGTCCGAATCCACTTTTGCTAGTTTAACGAAGGAAAAACCGGTCTTTGCGCCAGGCACATGGCCCAAAAGGGTTGTCTCTATTCTTTTAATGAGTCATGGGTGTGTTTTTGACGTGACGTGCAATAAACCAATCAGAGTCTCATCTCCCATTACCTTTAAGAGCCAGTTGTGCTTGTGCCACGGCGGATTCATTACATGGCGGAATTTGCGAGCGGAAAGACTGAACACTTCTCCCGAGAGGAATCCTTTTATTTTTAATATTTAAACATGTTTGTGTGCTGCTGCGCATCCCTGTGCGTGTAATAAGCAGAGTGTACGCGTGTTGTGCATCCACCTAGAGGTGCATATTACTAACGCGCCCTTTAAATAACACAAAAAATACTGCGCTATTGACTTTTGTTGCTGCACTATTGACCAGGTTTTTGTTATTTATGTTTTTTGTCAAAATAGGTACGCACCAACAATGCGGCTGAACACACCTCGTTTTCAGACCAGCACGCCCATGGGTGAACCGATGGGCGCTAGTGCATTTGCTATTTAATCAACGTGACACTCGACGTAAAAATGATAACTGCGCCGAGCTGAAACTAGCAAAAAACACTTGCATCGTGCATGGCGTTGCATTGCGCCTGGTGTATGATAGGGCCCTAAGTAGAAAACAAATGGAAACTTCTTGCTTAATGTTCCTGATTCTCTTTTTGTTTTTTTTTCAGAGAATGTTTCACTTTTCTTCTGGTTAATCTCAAACTGTGATTTGATTCGCCATTTATAGCAATGTTTGAAATCAAAATGAACTCTGTATCAGATTTTCAGTATACTGTGTACTTTTCAGTATACTGTTATTGTATGTCAATTGTTTCATTTGTTTCTATTTATACTTCTCTTAAGGCATCTAAGGAGACATTTGAGACTTTTATTGTAGAAACTTTACTGAAACGTAACTAAGAATTGCATTAAATTTCATGAGCTAAAAGCAATACAATGCGGGCCAATACTAACAACCTCAGAAGCACTATAGATATGTCTATGGCCACAACTTTATTTAATATCTAGATGCCAGACGGTCTGGTTCCCCTAAGCTCTCTGAAACCACCCTTTAATTTCTCCTAACCACCTCTCCCCCATTCTCTGTCTGTACGTCCCTTACAGAAGGAAAACCTCTTCAGTAGTCTCTCATTATGATGCTTGGTTTCCTGCCCACTGTGTGGACCTCATCTGCATAATCCCTCCCTTGGTAATTTTCAATAATATGAGAGTTAATCAGACCCACAGAGAACCACGGCCCCTGGTGTGGTCCGGCTGGAGCCCTGATGAAATCCACTGATGGGCTGCTCTCTCAAAAACCGGATCTGGTTGCAGTGCTTTGCTAAGGCTATCCTCATTATTATTGCTGCTTGTACTTTGAGTTAAGGATTTGAACAAACTCACAAACTCCTAACTCTAAGTAACCCTATTGTATAATGTTGATGATAATTCTTGCCTAATTTAAATGTAGATATAAATTTTTTTGTTTGCAACATATTCTCACTCCCAACTCACTTCTCACTTTTTTATTTACACTGAGACATGTTTGAGCATGCAACTCAACCACACTCTTAGACCTACCCATATGTGTACTATATAATATAAAACATGCTATAACAGGCAGATATGACTACTTCAGGCACAATTTATTCAAAAGTACAAATATTCCAAGTCCCGAGGCCAAACGATTGATTTGTGTGAGGAACAGAGGCAAAGACAATCACCGTCATCATCCACCATCAGGCTCAGATCATTTGCACACACATTAAATAATTTCCACCAGAAGAAGCATTACGTCAGCTTAGATTGTGAAATGGCATTGTCTCTCGTGTGTCGTGACCGATTGTGTAATGCTAATGTTTGGGTGTATCTTTTGAATGAGATAAGACTGTGTGTACTTTTATACAGGTTTTTTGGTCAGGTTTTGCAATACATACCTGTGACTGTACTTTATTTGCTCTAAAATATCAATGAAAAAATAAAAATGTATAAAATGATTTCCTCTTTTACAAATGCAAAGAATTAAATGTGTCTTGATCTGATGCATAAGGCAGACAACTGAAAGCAATAGAGTACCTTGTACAATGAAAAATGGTGCTAAAGGGGTACCCTGTGCATTAAAAAGTGATGCCAAAGGGTCCTGACCAAGCGTCATTATGTGACAAACTGAGAGTGAGAACGTGTTGAAGTTTTGTATATTTGTACAACATTGTGAAAACGATCGCCGTTCACATGGATCTGCGAAAATGACAAAAAATGCTGTATCATTCATGCCAGGACAGTAGTTGGCGATGTTAGCATTTATAGACTGAAAATGTAATACGCATGCACATGACATCACCCTTTAAAAAAACAACAACCTTTTTTTGTAGTTTATTCAGAGACAATACCGGTATCCTTTTAAAAAACGTGCACTTTGAAACACGTTTTCAAAAGCTCAGGGTACCATGGGGGAGCCGGAAGCTCAGGGTACCATGGCGTAGCCGGAAGCTCAGGGTACCCTGGCGGAGCCAGAAGCTCAGGGTACCATGGCGGAGCCGGAAGCTCAGGGTACCATGGCGGAGCCGGAAGCTCAGGGTACCATGGCGGAGCCGGAAGCTCAGGGTACCATGGCGGAGCCGGAAGCTCAGGGTACCCTGGCGAAGCCGGAAGCTCAGGGTACCCTGGCGGAGCCGGAAGCTCAGGGTACCCTGGCGAAGCCGGAAGCTCAGGGTACCATGGCGGAGCCGGAAGCTCAGGGTACCCTTGCGCAGCCGGAAGCTCAGGGTACCATGGCGGAGCCGGAAGCTCAGAGTATCATGGCGGCTTGGGCAGTTCAGGGAGCCATGGATACATTTTATTTATTTATTCTAAAAAAAAACAGATTAGAGCAGTTTGCACCAGTTAAACTGTAGGTGTGTTGTTCTTAACTGGTTGTTCTTAACAAGCTGGTTAATATGATTATTATTGCAGGTATCAAGCAATGCTATTAATTTATGGTTTTAACAGATCATTTAAACAGGTTTCCAGCTTGATCTAATGTTATTTTCAGAAGAGTGGTTACATTCTGTATCTTGTAATCAAATGTTCTCCGTGTGTGCGGCTTCAAAGAGAAAGTGTGCTCTCTTCTTCTTTTCTGCAGACCAGCAGCTGTGTCCTTCCACACAATCTTTCAACATAATCTTTGGTAATTTGCAGTCTGGGTGCGCCATTCACATATTTCTTTCTTTCTGCATATATTCATTTGTGTCCAATCCTAGTTCGGTCACGTCACCCCTTTCATAAGTCAGGGCCTTTTAGCTTGACCACAAATGAGAAATTGCTATCAAAATAAAGTTAAAGTATACTGATTAACATGGTCGTTCATTTTTCTTTATAGTTCCTTTGCCCTCTCCTGTCTTCAAAAATAATTAGCTGACTGATGGCTAACCCAACAAATGGCCTTGATTTTTAAAGCCAATAAGATGAACGAATCCAATTGTTGTGGTTGTGTTTATATCGGTTGTCTGGGTCCACTGTTATTGAGCTAGTACATCACCTTCTCCTTAAATCAATAAAGCCAGAAATCGAGAAAGCAGGCTGTGTGTTTGAAAATGAGAGCAGAGCCAGGGTGCATGGGGAACATCCTCCTAATGTGCCCATGTAGACATGTCAGCTAGCCGCATAAGGTTCGGTTTAATTAGTCATCAGGGGAGGCAGGGCATTTTGGATCGGATTGTGTGGATCAGGGCCATTTGAATATGAGGGAGCACCAGGTTTTTGCTTGTGTGTCCTCCAGGGCATCTGGGCACACCACCTGTTAATGAGTCGTGAAGTATTCACCCTCTAAGCCCCAAAATAAAACATATCCTACTGTCAGTTTTGGAACATGAATATTCATGCATTGATTATCCTTGGGGATATACAGTATCTGTACTTTGTGCAAATATATTTGAGCTTTCTATGTCAGTTATATTTTTTTTTAGGTCAATGTCTTTGTGGAGCATGTCTTTGACCTGAGAATTGGTTTGGTAGTTATATACTGGCCCACATAGAATCTCATAAGCTTTTTCTCATTTTCTCTATCAGTTGTTGGAGGAAATTTGTGAAAATGAAGTAATCTGACACATTTCATAGGTTTTTTTTTATTTTAGAGGTGAAATTAGGTGTAAATATTCAGATTATTGAATTACAGTTGTCAGACATTTAGAACAAAATATGTATATTCAGATGGAACAAAAATTGCATGAGAGCGATGTGTAAATATCTGTAAAATGGAAGTGAGAGCAGATTTGTTTGCTGAAAGTATTAGCAAATTATCTAAAATAGTTGATTTGTAGATGTAAATTTGTTTTTCATTGATAGAAATTTGTGTGTAGTAATTTTGTGAAGAATGGTTGATCCAATTTTTCCGAATTCTGTGGATTGCGCTAATTCATCTAATTCGCTAATTACGCTGTGTAGGGCTCGCTCCCCACGTGCATCAATGAGCCTTGGCCGCCCATGACCCTGTCGCCCTTCTTTGGACCACTTTTGATAGATACTGACCACTGCAGACCGGGAACACAAGAGCTGCAGTTTTGGAGATGCTCTGACCCAGTCGTCTAGCCATCCCAATTTGGCCCTTGTCAAACTCGCTCAAATCCTTGCGCTTGCCCATTTTTCCTGCTTCTAACACATCAACTTTGAGGACAAAATGTTCACTTGCTGCCTAATATATCCCACCCACTAACAGGTGGTGTGATGAAGAGATAATCAGTGTTATTCACTTCACCTCAATGTTATACCTGATCGTTGTATGTTCGAAAATATACTTCTATATGCTTTAAAAAAAAGACAATGGTGGTCTTACTATGGTAAAACTATGGCAATGTCAATATGGTGTCTATACACAAACAGACAGACTTATATGTGTTTGCATGCTTGATGTTAAGTGTTTGTGAACGTCCGTGAACACAGAATCTGTTCTTTAACATTGTTAAAAGTGTTGTATTTTGACAGCTTGAATGATCCCAACAAAAGCTAAGATAGCCAATGGTCTCTTGACGGTCACAACCTTGAGATTATGCAAACGCACTCAGCGAGGTGTTTGTTGAGAAACGGCCATCTCAGCATTTAGCAGGCTAAAAGTGTCATTTCACTAAACGCATCAACTCAACAGAAGAGCTGGCTAGTGTGGCCCAAGTCATAAAATAGACATTTAACCTCTCCTGAAATTCATTCAAGCACTCAATTATGACTTTAAAATGTCGAAACAGTGGCACTGTTTGCCAGAGAGCTTTAGCGACAGGGTGAACGAAAGGACAGACAGTGGTCACACTTCGCAGAGCCCTAAGTGCTCTCCAATGACTTCCTTTTGTTTTGCCTGTCTGCTGTTTTATCTCCGTAAATGATGCCGATCTTCATTCACGGTGCATGACGGTCCTGACAGGATGCTTCCCAGTCATCTGGCCCATTCTGACCCTCTTTATATTAAACAGGCCCCTTCACCTCCCCTCATCCCAAATTAACCCCCTGTCAGTGCCCAACAATGGAAGTGGGCATGGCCCCAGTCTGATTTATCCCACACTTCGCCATGATGGGGGGCATCTGCCACACCCCCTGCCCGGTCCTCCCTTTCTAAACCCGGCGTAGAGGAGGGCTGTCAGTCTATCTTCCAGAAAAGCGACATGCGTTGATTGGGGAATTAGTTTAGTCAATGACTGTATATAGAGCTAAATAGGGTGTGTGTCAGTGACTTTGTGTGTGTATCTGCAATTGGTTCGTCCTAGTTCTGCCCATGTGCTTCTATAGGACCGTCTGCCGCAAAAGGGCACACATTGTCACTCCTCAGACATACACCTAGACGTTCAGGGCTAACTGCACCTCTTCAGGCCGGTGAAGAGAAGGAAAACGCCATATTTAGGACTCGCACTCTTGGGATTCTCCAATGGATTAATGGCTAACAACTGAGTAACACCTTGGAGCTTCTATATATGGTGTTTTGAGGAAGTTTGCAGTGATTTCTTGATATGACAATGCAGTTTGGAGGTTGGAATGGCAGACAGAGACTTCTTAAAAGTCACTGTCTGCAGAGCCTAGTACTGCTTATCTGTTGGTATCAGGGCTACTGGGGTGCTACCATGTTGCCGTTGGCCCAGTACTCTTTGCTCGAGGACTCAGAGTCTGTGTTACTTCCAACAGACACGGGGACTCAGGAGGGGACTAGCAATAGGGCCACAGAGGCCCCCACTGCAGAACACGATGATGACAACTCTCTGGGCTACACAGGTACTGCTTTTTTTTTACCTCAAAATAATGCTTTATATTTGCCATGGAACTTCTCTCAAATATCTTATTCAAATGTGTCATTTCATCTCTTCCTTGAGCTTTTGACTTTTTGTAAGAAAAATTTGGAGTTGCCGGTGAAAACACGAGACGTTTTTATGCAGATATGACCTGTTTCTGATCCAATTATTGCATGTTCTTCTGTAGAGTCTTTTATTCTGCCTGGCTTTGCATGGATGGCTTTGCATAACCTTCACCTTGGGTTTGCTGGTGCATCTGTATTGAGCGAGGTTTTCCCATTTATAAACCGTTTGTATTCTTTACAAATGTTACTTAAGTCAAGCTGTGGAAATTGGACACCCTTTCCATGTTATTTTAGTGACAGAAGCCATGAATGCTCTGACACTTGTGACTTAAAGGAGTAGAGTCAGCCAGAACCTCAATTTCCAGATTAAATGCACTCCGATGAGATGAGTCGATCGGCGAGAGAAGATCCCTGACCCTTTTTGCTTAAGTGGAAATGGAGTTCACCTTCTTGGGGCCCGGTGGGGCCAGAGCAGAGAATCTCCTGCAGTGTGTAGTGTTATGTTTAGAGAAAGCTTGCTAACATTTTGACCTTCACTGGAGAAACAAGTCGATAACTGAAAAGGCGGCTCTGACTACGTGGGTGATCCAGTGGAAGACAAGAATAGCTGGTATAGAGCATAGAGAATGACACTACAGCCTCGAGAGAGCACTTCCTTTCAGAATCTCACAAGGACAGAGATACAGTACAAATGATACTTATTGCCTGCCTGACTATGGTAGAAAAAAGGTACAGAGTATTGTTGCAGACATTTTTAACATATTTTAGTTCTTTCATTGACTTAGAGTTTTATAGTGTTCGAGGCATATAATGTTACATATTGTCGTCAAACTTTTTTATGTCTCTTCTGCTACTTTCTGCAAACATTTTGAGAGCTCTTTGTAGATATTACTGTAGTGTCAGAGCCTACCTTCCTCCATACGCTACTGTTTAAAAGTTTCAGTATGGTCAGTAAGATTTTTGTACAAAAACATGTTTTTGAAAAAAGTATTTTATGCTCACCAAGGCTGTTTTAATCGTAATAATATTCCACAATATTACTGTTTTCTATGTGGATATATTTTTGTATGTATTTCTGCGATGGCAAAGCTGAATTTTCAGCATCATTACTCCAGTATTCAGTGTCACATGATCCTTCAGAAATCATTCTAATATGATGATTTGCTGCTCAAAAAACTTTTCTTATTATCAATGTTGAAAACAGTTGTACTGCTTAATATTTTTTGTGGAAACTGTATTTTTAAAAATTGAAAGTTCAAAAGAACAGAACTTCTGATCAATTTAATGTGTCCTTGCTGAATAAAAGTATTAAAGGCACAATATGTAATTTTTTGCCACTAGAGGTCACTTATACAAAATAAAGGCGTAGCTTAATGACAGCTGTTGGAAAACAATTCGATGGGACTCGGGCAGAAATCATATTCATGGATGAGCTAATGTATTAAAGATGTATTAACGTTACTGTAGTATGAAGCAGGGTGGGAGCGGAACAAGGCCGCTGGGGTGATTGCTAATGAGAGAAAAGCACAACATGTGGCTTGTTGAGCTTTTATTATAACGCAGCGCTGTTTTTCATATTAGATACATTTGAGTGTGTTGAAAGTTATGTTATAATGCTACTCTGTGTGTTTTCTCGGCAGAATTACTCACGGTAAATCAAGAAAACCAGATTTAAACAATAAGACTACCGTATTTTCCGGACTATAAGTCACACTTTTTTTCATAGGTTGGCTGGTCCTGCGACTTATAGTCAGGTGCGACTATATATCAAAATTAATTCATACTGACTGACAAGAATAAACATTTAGCTACGTCTAAAGCTGCGAGTGGGGCTCTATGCTGCTCCTGTTGCCTACCCCTGAAAAAATGAACTGAAAACAACTGAAAACGGAAAAAACTGTTAACCGAAACATTAACTTAAAGACAACTGAGAAAGACTGAACACAAACGAAATGCCCCCCATGAAGAAAATCCTACTCTGCAAATTACAAACTGCAGGTAGTAAAATATGCAGCCGAAAACGGTAATCGAGCAGCAGAAAGAAAGTTTGGAGTGCTGTCTCCGCACTGCTTCTGCCCTGCCAACGCTTGCGCGTGCGGTGTGAAGCTGGCGATATAGTCCAGTATAATGCGACTTATAGACCAGTGCGACTTATATATGTTTTTTTCCCCTTCATGACGCATTTTTTGACTGATGCGACTTATACTCAGGAGTGACTTGTAGTCCGGAAAATACGGTAACTGTGTTGAGCTATATAACAATGATTAGTTTTCTGGATTTAAACATTCTTGGAAACATTTGGGATAATGTAAGTACACAAGTCAACAAATATATAACATTGTTCTAGTGTTTTTTGTGTGGATATTTTAATAAGAAAATCATACATATATATTTTTTTAATGGTAGTATAATTAATGTAATTATTTCAATACTGGATTGTAGCAGTAATAGTTTAAAAGGCTTGAAAGCTAACTATTTTACCCCAAAAAAGGTTTCTATAGAAAGTTCCAGATCAGTCACTTATGATGTCCCATTATAGTTAGTATGCTGCCATAGAAGGCAGCTGCCTATGTAAGTATTATTTAATGTATTTTATTTAAATATTTTAGCTCAATAGGATTTGGAGCATGCCTGTAATCTGTGTAGACTATTATTGTGCAGAGAATGGCTGTGTAGTTTTGTCTCAAAAGCCCTTAGCCCCAAAAAATGAGCATTGTCTTTATTTTGTAGAACTGTTTCCTTATACAAATGGAACAGATCCCTTGTGTAAGCACTGACAGGCTATTTATTTCAACTCTTTGGAAGAGAGACTGCAGGGAAGTAGGAAAGGTCAACACGGCAAATGTTTGTCCAGACATCTGTGCATGGCTTTTCAAATTTATGCCATGAAAGTGTAATGTACCTCTTCGATAAGGGCAAGAGGACCCCTTGCCCTTATCGAAGATTGAATCTTTGAAATAGAATGAAAAGCTATGTATTGAGTGATATGATAAAGTATTTCATCCGTTTGTAACGCATAGTCTTCGTGCATCTTGTTGCAACTACACTAAATATACTGTCAGGGTACAATATGCTGCGTAATCCTTGATGTCCGGTGGTTCCATATGCACCTGGTTGTCTGGGTGTGACAGTCTGAGGCCATGTTTACACTTGGCATTATGATGCATTTTGGTCGATCCGATAACAAGTGGACGACGCTAAATACAGGTGTAAACGGCGTCTAAAACATTTTGAGCTTCCACTTCCAGTGGTAGTCGAAAAACGCATTCAACTGGATTGCTTTCATAGAGTAAACTCTTATGAGGTCAAATGCGTTCCAACAGCCACAAAAGAGCTCCTACTCTCCGCCTACTAACCAAACGCATAAAATTTATGGGAAGCGAGCTAGCCAGGCTGATTTCTAAAAGCTGCTCCTCTCCAAGTGTTTTTTCATCATCTCTGGTTGCGTAGGAAATCTGAAAATGCCTATTTATTTATTTACATGCCCATAGACCCTCCCCTTGAAGAAATCCGGACAGAAGTGGTTGAAAGTGGACAAAAGAGACACCAGGTGTAAACGGGAGTGTCTCCCTCCTCTACTTGTATCTTAGTACCAGCTGTAAACAGGGCCAAAGACTGAATTTTCTATTAGTCCCGTCTCCTGTGCATCCTCATTACAGGGTCCTGCTCAGGCCTAAAGACCTGACCTTGAAGGCCCCACAATCATTAGTATGACTGCCTTCCTAATGCCCTGTATTATTAGTGGCCGTGGTTTCTAGCCTCGGGGATGTGTGAATGCAAATCTCCCACACGTTCAGGGTTAAAATTTTCCACCCCTCATGGAACACAAGTACTCTTACAATGGAGCTTATCCACAAAGAATATTCCCCACAAAGCGCTTGCTTCTCCCTAGGGTGGAAAACATGCCAAATGCAGGTCCTTCCTTTAGGTCCGAACTCACTTGAGATGTAATTACCTCCACCACAGTCAACCAGAGGGGTTTCTCCACAAGAGGAGAGGATGTGGGCACTTCTTATATTCGTTTTACCCCATCCAATCTCTTTTCAACACAAATCCCGGAGCTTAACTCTCCCCGTGTACTAGGAAATAGGGCCATCAGGCCAAACTCTCAATGCTGAACCAGGCTAATTCTGTCAAGAGTGACTGGAGTGCTGTGGAGAATGAAAGGAGAGGACTAGTTGGAGATAAGAAGCTGGTGGTGCTGAGGCTCTCATTATTCTGCAACACGCCTGTTTGGAACGGGATAAAGAATTTAAATTTGTTTATTATTGCCGCTGAGATTAGTATGGGTGAGGGAATACAAAATGGTTTCGTTGCCAAGTGCTAGCTAAGCGCCATTTGGTACACAAGATGAAATAGCCTTCAAAATTCTAGAGTAGACGCTTTTAAGCTTGAGTCATAAGTGGCATGCACTTTCCTGAAGGGAAAAGACAGGGTGAAAAAGAAAAGTTCAACGCCCCCCTTTTTATGTTGAGTCTGGAGGTCCATATGGTCCTCTCATGAATGTCAAATGAGTTTCTACCTGATTGGCAGATTTGAAAAACCGTGTCCTGGTTCCAAACCAGCATATCCAGAAATGCTGACATGTAGCTCAGAAAAATTCTGATTCGCACACGACATTGAGTAGTGATGCTATATTTAAAATGCAATTTCCACAGAAATGACAACCTCCATCAGTTTATTTGAATATGACAGAACCCCCCCAAAAAAACCTCCAGTATCAACAACAGTACTTTAAAACTCTCCAAAACTTTCCGAACAAGGGGGTGGCTGGAGAACTTTTAAGCAGTGCCAGTTGCCACAGGCAAAGTTACGAAAGTGCATCCAAACAATTGCACGTTTTTACTTTCCCTCTGTATTTCTCCCACATGCTGTTTTGTCACGGAGGAGTGAATATGTTCAGCCATCACGGGCCGGACTCTCTGCTCGCTGGGGCATGAGAGTATGTGGAGGGTGAAAGTTCTCGCTGAGTGTCATAAATCTGCATGGCACCTGCTCCCCCGCTCTCCTTCGGCGCGTGTTGTGAGGTCAGTGGCACTGCATAAGCCGTACATCATATTTATAGTGCTCATCGCTGCAACCTGCGTGTTTTGGCAGCTGACAGCAGCAGGAAGACAACCCTTGCAGTGTTTCTGTCGGAGGAAGGACGTGTTTTTAAAAGCAGAGGACGTGAGAGAGGGAACGTAAGAAGTTTGGGAGGTTGAACATTGGAGCGTGTGGGAAGGAGAATGAGGTGAAAAGTAACTTTTTGGGCCATTACTGTAAAGATCCGTCTCACATGTGAGTTCCATGTGTTAGACCATGTCAAACATGTTGTAAATCCTCCCATTTGTGGTGCAAATGAATCCACTTGAGAGATATGAATTTACACATGCAGGCGCAGATGTTTTTGTACATCAGTGTGATTTGGAAAGTAAATGCTCAAGAATGTGTCTATTTCTCTCTAAATCAGAAAGAAGCACCCTGTGCATTCCTAAATGAATCAAATCAAAATGAAGTGCAGGGTTTTCAATTTATTTTTGTCTACGGTTGGGTCGGCTAACCAGTCAAAAGCCATACTAGCTTCACTCTGTTAGAATGACTATTTTAGACTCCATTTGAGAGTCAATTTTCTTGTGCTGAATTTAATGCAGCATCTTGGTTTCTTGGGTTTTTGCACGCCAGAAAACAAATGGAGGCAACTGTCGTACATCACACCTTTGCAAGTGCCAACCAAACTTTAGATGCACACCTCTTGTCTCCCTTTTGTCCCGGAGATTGGCAGTTAATTCCACTTTGGTGGTGCTGTAAGACAAGGATGTTTTAATCATTACTCAGGATCAGAGATGGAAACTCGAGTCTGCGACTAGTTGCAAAAAAAATGACTTGCGACCTGACTTGGACTCGCGAACAACTGACCTGAGACTTGACTTGGACTTGACATGGACTTGAAGAGAAAGTCTTTTGGCACGGCATTCCCGGGTATGTTCTCTAGTATTTACTACCCCACATGACAGCACGAAACGCCACCTTTTACTATTCATTCATTCACAAATATGTGCTGCAGCAGCAAATATCAAAGAAGGCTGTTTACTAACATATGCATATAATCCAGATTTACCAAGTTAATTTGCATCTGGATTGGACAAACACTTTCGTACGCAATTTATGACCCTGTCTGACTCATTTCCACAAACGAGACCAGGGTTTTTCCCGCATTGGAAATTTTTTGGCGGCCGCCAAAACAAATTTGTGTCCCGCCAAAGCCTTACTTGATCAGTTATTGTGATTTATGAGTGATGTAGATGACTGCTGCACTTGTGATATGGCGCAAAAGGTCGAAAGACCGAATCCATGTTGCACGTGGCGCATTCGGACATTTTTTCCCTTGAATTACCGCTGGGTGTGAACTGCACTCAAAAAAATTTGACTCTTCTCTGACCAGCTGACATAAACCATACTTTCAATGAACGGGAAACAAATCCTGTCCAGTTATGAAGTGTTTTCTGTGTGTTGAGAAATCTTTCGCGATGTTCTAACAGACGGGATTCACACACAACGCGTCTGCTAGTGTCCTATTCGCAAACTAATGACTCATTTGAACCGAATCATTTTAACGACTGGTTAGAACAACTGATCTATCCAACACTGAACTCAAGAATCAGTTTAATCTTTTACTCAGAACACATCTGAAATGAGAACACAAGTGTGCTCAGCCCATTTAGCAAGAGTGGTTAGTAAGAATTAGTCTTAATAATCTGCAGTATTTTCAGGTTATTTATATTGACAATGTGTAGTAAAATATATAAAATAATTTAGTTTAGACTGGAGTTGGGTGAAACCACGGACAAAGTTGTTGTTAGCTAGCTGATTATTTTATTAAATTGTATAAGGTAGAAAATTAGGCTATTTGTTAATATTTTTTTATGCTACTTTTTAATATTGATATGATTATAAAACAATTATCAGTAAATAGTGTAAAAAATGAGGAACAAAAGAAACAAACATCAAGGTAAGAGATCATACATAATGTCAGATATCAAAATAAGATAAGCAAAAATTACAAATGGTTTCTTTGCATTTATTTTACATTTATTGCCAGTATTGCGCTCACAGATCACGTGGGTAGGGTACTTTTTTTACTGTGTGTGTGGATGACCATGTCTGTCAGCCACCACCGAAGACAATTTTTGACCCAGGAAAAACCCTGGAGACACGCAGATAGAAATGTTTTTCTTTGTGTCATTTACTGTTTTGTTACCACCAGCGCTCACTGGAAGACTACATTCTTCTTCTTTTTTTATCTGGTGGTTGTTGACAACTATTATTATTACTGCCACCACTGGACTGGAGTGTGGACCAAGAGTTGCAGCTTAGCTGTAAAATTAAAGAAAATTTCTTTAAAAAAATCTTGAAGACTACATTATCCAGCATTGCTTGAGATCTACAGCAAATTACGGCAACTCAAAATACACAATACTTTCCCCCCACCCCCCTTGTGGTGGTTCTAAAATTTTGTACAAAGTTGGAAAGTAATAGTAATGATTTAAGTAGTATTTTGTGTGCTTTATTATGCAATTTTAAAGTAAAAGTAATCTGTTTTGATAGTTCAATAGACTGTTAATTATAACTAGCTGAAAAAAATATTGCTAAAAATAGAACAAAGACTTGACTTTGAGACTTGACTTGGACCCTAAAGACTTCAGACTTGAAATTTGACTTGGACCTCAAAGACTTGAGACTTGAGACTTGACTTGGACCGCTGGGACTTGTGAACATGTCTGCTCAGGATACATAAGCTTTGATTGAGGAATATCCAGTTGTCCTTGCTGCAGTGTAGTATAAACTTCCCCAGGTTTGTTCTCGCTCCTGCTCTGTGGGGCTGCGTTAATAATTCAGCAGGACTGCTGGTGAGGGTCTTGTCCAACAGCTTGCGAGGCACCGATTGGTTGAATCCCCTGTTGTGAAGGTGGGGAGGGCACATGGAAGCCAAAGACAAAGGCTCTACTTGGCTCAGTTTCTCTTAGACAGCTTCTCCTTTCATGTACGCCTCTCCAACCAGTAAACCAATTAAGCCAATTAAGCATGAAAACACAATGCGTCTTGTTCTTGCCAGTCTGCATAAAGGGTACACGGAGAGCAGTGGGACGTGCTTCTTTCTGATGAGGCTAGTTAGAGATTGGGACAAGCTGAAAAGTCCCATAGTTATCCAAAATACCATTGTTTCTTTGTTAATGTATCTGGATCCTGTCGGCCTGTTACTCCTGGTGCACTCGTGCATGGCATTGTGCAAATTAGATGTCGTAGAGCCAAGCTCAATGTCAGCATATGTGGATCCACACGTCCAGTTTAATCTGGTTGTTTGACCAATACACAGGTGAGACACACATACATATTGTACACTTTTATTTGCAGGCTTCCCCACTAAAGAATGAATAAATAAATCGATCTCTCCCAATCAAATGCTAGCCTCGGTGCGATGTGATAAACAGATATTGGGTGCTGAAGGGGATTCATCCCACGCAGGCGAGGGGAAACGCAACAGCCTGTTTACCCGTTAGCCAAGCTTTTGTGTCTTCCAATTGCGGTGTAATGCAAAGCTCTCACGTTCTTTTGCACTTCCCTCATTTCACCGTCTGTCTTTTTTTTTTTGTAATGTCAGTCGTGGCAGGGTTCTGCATGGAGGGCCTCTCTGAATGGCAAAACAGAAACAGATTTGTTCAGCTCGCCCCCCAGCCCATCCGCCCCTAGTTCTGAAAGCACAACACAGGGTTTGCAATGAATGAATAGAATGTCCTCTTTATGCTGTTTTCATGCAATTCTAGACTCCCATTCTCTGTGCGCTTTCCTGTCGGATGTATTTTTACATTTATATTGTTTGTCTGAGAAGTGTTCAGCTCTGTTGTGCCTCACCTTTTCACGGCTTGTTCTTTTTTGTCCTTTAAAATCTCTCAGCATTGATTAAAAGCATGTTTTATGCTGTTCAACTTTTTGGTTGATGTTGTTAATGTGAATCTGTGGTCGAACCGTATCCTGGTTGCAGCCCAGATGGCCCTCCGCAAGACATTCTTTCCCAGTGACAACACTTGCGCTGATGTCCTGAGAAATCGCTTGAACCTAGCTTGGTTGTTTCTTAGCTAGGCTGACAAGTCACGGACGTTTTCTGCTTGGAAGAATCTCTGGGAATGACAGGGTAGCACTTAGTGCACCTCAGTGTTTCCCAGCCGGTGTGGCCTCGTGTCAGAGGTCTAAGGTCAGAGGCTTAGCGACTCGTAGTTGTCCTCACAGGGTTCGCTCCTCATCTGAGATCCGCACAGATTTGTCAGTGCCTGTACGGAGCTTCGTATATGCATTATTGCAGACAGGCAGCTGTGTGATCTGCATTCCTGTACTTCACTCCAGAAATGATTTGCTGTCTTTCATCATAGCTGGGTTAACACGGTGACACTGCAGATGATTTGTACCTTCCTGCAAACTTTTTTAGATGACCTCTTAGATTATCTTTTTTTCTTTGTCCTTTGTTTTTTGAATAAATAGAAATGGTTGTAATAGCATCTCTTTATGAATGAAGTCCAACTTTAGTGATAGACATTCAGCATTACAGTATAATTGAACGCTACCAATTTCAACATTTATTAGGCTTTAAAAAATTATTTAATTTTTTATTTAAGTGAACTTAAATCAATCTTCACATCAACCTATTATAATAAATGTAATATTTACCGGTGGCCTTCATAAATGTACAGAAATTGAATAAAGTTATCAAACACTTTACAATCTTAACTGCATAAATTATAAATTAAATATAGATTAATCTGTATTAAAGCTACAGTTTTCTCTGTTCCCTTTGTTACATTAAAGGTGTAATGAACGGATTTTTTTATTTTTTTTAAATGTTACACTGTTGTCTTAGGACAATTTATGATGTCCGCATTGTTTTTACATTCAAAAACATCATAATGAATAAGTAAAAGGCTATTTTCTGCCCTGGTTTTGAGGCTCTCTCAAGAAACACTGGGTTTTGATGGGCGTGCCGCACTGAAGACTTGGAATTAAACGCCCACGGCTAGGATTGGATAACAGTTTTGCATATTTAATGAGCTTCAGCTCCCCGTGAGTACACAAGGAATTGTTTTGAAAGTGTGTGGAGAAACGGCAACCGAAATGATTTGTCCCACAGAGCTCGCAAAATATCTTTATCAAACAAACACAATGATTTATCTCTCATCCACCCACGATTGATTGGAATATAATTTTTTTATTACTTGGCCCGCCGGATCGGTGGATAGAAGCGCGCAAGTACGTTGCACACTGCATGATCAAAACTTCCGCAATTGTATTTTTCCTTCAAATATCAAGTCAAGAGAGTGAAAGCACATCAAGAAAGGAATGTTATTTCACTATTTAAGATAGCCTGTCGGCAGGCTGGGCTTACGTTTTGTAGACCGTCTGAAAAACACAGCCCTGGGACGTTGGGCTTTGCGAGACCTAGCCCATACATGTCCGAGTCTGATCCCGAATCGCAATGAACCAAGAACACCACAAATAAAGGATTCTCCAGCCTGTGACAGCGTGCTGATGTTCAGTTAGACACGTACACATAGTCAATAGATATCAAACGATCTGTAACAGTGCAATACTATCACATATAAAAACATTTTTTACTCACATTAGTGTGTTGCTTCAGTCATTCATTCATTCATTCATTCATTCATGTAATCTCATCCTGTCTGCAAATCCATGTCTCTTGTTTACAAAAAAATCCGTGGTTAAATGAAGGAACAGACGCACAATGTCTTCTCCACGTGAGCTGGATTTTCATTAAAAATAAAGTTCATCCATGCATTCATAATATTGGAATCCGAATGAAGCTTATGTGGTATGTTTAGAAATTCGATGTGGTTTAGCTCCATGTAGGCCTGTGTTAGGTTAGTGGCACGAGTCGGTGGGCGGGGCTACAGAATCAGGCGTTGTTCTTCTTCTGTTGAGGCGGTGCTTCATTACACTCAGACGTCATAGCCGGGCACATTCTGAGATGGAGCGTTTGCTGGGCCTGGTGTCAATAAAAGCTTTTCTTTGACTAACAAGGACGTTTTCAGCTCTGAAACTTACAGGATATAATATATTTCCTGTATATTCTTATATTACCATCACCCCTTTAATGACAGACATCATTAGAGGCTGCTAAAGATCTGCCGCTGCCGAACATGACGCGGATCTGACACTGTCACATCTCAGAGAGAGAGAGAGAGAGAGAGAGAGAGAGAGAGAGAGAGAGAGAGAGAGAGAATTAATTACCTAGAGTCTCTAGTGATGGGCAGCAGAGTCTCTACTAAGAGCAAAACTGTACGTTTATCTGCTTCAAAAACAGTGCCATTATTACCTTGCTAGTGAGAAATGTCATGTAGCTTTTAAATATTTGACTGATAAAATCATCAGAGCAGTGCTGACAACATGATTCGAGCGGGAGAAAGAGAGTATGTGCTTTCCATACATAATAAAAAGTAATTTTGTGGCAAAAAATATGGAAATAATTTCTATCCTATTGCTTACTATATTTATTTGCTTGTTAAGTGTCGTTGTGGGTTTTGGTTCCTTTGCTGTTGTCGGCTGTGAGGACGTTTGGCGTAGTGATATGAAACTGTAATGTGGTCAAGACCTGCCTGGAACTACTTAGCCGTGCATTTCCATGAAAATAATTGCACACCTTAGAACGTTCATCAACCAATCAGATTCAAGCATTCAACAGCCCGAAGTATAAATATAGTGCTGTCAAATCGATTAGTCACGATTAATCGCATCTAACATAAAAGTTTGTAGTGTGTGTGTATGCAGTACTTGTATACACACACACACTCACTCACTCTCTCTCTCTATATATATATCTCACTCTCACTCTCTCTCTCACTCTCACTCACTCACTCACTCACTCACTCACTCACACACACACACACACACACACACACACACACACACACACACACACACACACACACACACACACACACACACACACACACACACATATATTTACACATTTTTGTTAGATGCGCTTAATCATGATAATCGATTTGAAAGCACTAATATATATAGTATAATACAATATAATAGATAATTTTGAGCTACAGGCAAAACAAGTGAAAAATGTCTATTTTTGAGGTTTTCACAAAAATGTATTCATTAAGCCATCGTCTAGCGATCCCAGTGCTCCAAATAGCAATTACACATCTAAAATTATCTTTATTTGCTCTTTTTCTGAGAGGAGTACCTTTCCGTTGTCACGATATGCACATATACACAGAATTATAGTATTTCAGTGAGGTATCATGAGGGGAAAAAAGTTTAATATTATATTTTTCCTATAGATATTTGGTTTCGTTTTGGTGTGTGTCAAATTTGGTGTTATTACCAGGGACCGGTAAAGTATGGTTCACTTCAAAATTGACTTTGACTCAATTGACTTTTTTTTTTGTCTGATTCCAACAAATCAAACATCATTTTGTTGTTGTTTTTTTAAATAGAGAATGACAACAACTAACAATAAATAACAATAACTCTTTTTTTTTTATTATTATTTGCTCATTGCGACTCCTTTTGCCAGCATGGGTCACACATTTAGAAAAATGTTCCATGTCTTGGAATAAGGGACTGTTTACACGACAACTGTGTTTTGGGGGCCTGAAAACTTTTGAAAAATGGGTTTCAAAGTGCACGTTTTTGAAAACGATACCGTTATCATGTCATGTTATCACTGTGTTCAGTCTATAGGAGCGTAGTGTTTCTTCATCGCCAACTACTGGCTTGGCATGAATAATACACCGTTTTTTTGTCCGTTTTTCGCAGTTTCGTGTGAACGGGGATCATTTTTACAATGTTATCGTCGGTACATGAAGAACAGGAAAAACTTTTCTGTTTTTAGTACATACTGTAGTTTTCCTGTAAACGTACCCTGAGTCAGAACGACTAAACTGAGGGCTGACTGTCAACCAATAGTCATCTCACAATGGTTCAGAATATGAAATCTTTTAAGTATAGATCATTTTATAACATGTCATTATAAAAGAGACTCAGTTCCGTCTTTTTGAGCATCTTATCTATTTCCAGCACCTGGAGCGAAAGGGAAGCATCAGCATAGTGTATTGAATTTTAAAGTGTCTAACTTTGTCAGGAAATAAACACGATTTTACTCTCAAGGACAACATCTGAACGTTTTTTGGCAGGAGTGGTAGAGGATAATATTGGAATGGATGTGTAAACGGGCTGCGCTTTTGGTCTAAAAATAGCCGACAGATGATTTACTAGGGCCTTCCTCTCACCACATAAAGCATTGATCTCTGAATCTCTTTCAAATTTTCATATGGTTATTGGTTAAAAATATACTGCTTAATCTATTATTGTTAATCTAAATAAATCTCATTAAACTTTAAACTGCATTGAGACTCAAATCTCGCCCATGCTTTCCTGAATGAAGTCCCAAGATGCACTGCCCCCACGTTGAGATAAAAATGTGACATTTTTGTCCTCTTTCATGTTTGAAGGCGAGCTTTTCGTCTCTCTATGGGGAGTATTGTTCTTGGAGAATGTTTTTGTTTTAGCCTGTGCTGTTTTGTTAGGTGATGCTGCTTGAAAAGGAGGCGTAAAATAGTCTTAGTCAGGGGGAAAGGGTATGTGTTTCCCTCTCGCTCGCTGCTTGTGTCAAACCCTCGCCCCCATACCGATACAGCCCGGGGTGGATGAGGGGGGTCCGTCCATGTTGAAAGAGACGCCCCAGCATGGAGTCCGAAAGGGACCCCTTTTTCTCTCACACGCATAGAGACATCACAAGAAAAGAGAGAACATCCACCAAAACTCGCTTTGAATATCAAACCGAGCGAACAGGATAAAGGTTATTATGTGTAAGATATTGAAATCCAAAAAAGGGGAGTGGCCCTCACTGACCATATTGTCTCTGGTTCATTAAAAAAAGTTCTATCATGTGCTGAGATAAGAATTAAAGCATCCGTGATGAGGAACGAGGAGGTTTTGGTTGTTTTTTGGGGAGTTTGAGATTAAAAAACTAGTCTTAAAGTGCAACTGGAGTTCTAAATACATAATGGATTTTTTGGGATAATTCTTGGATCCCAGAAGATTGTCTGAGGAATGAAAGTTGGCACATTAAAGCTTGCTTATAGAAGATAATCTAAATAATTCAGAACGTGTCCACCATGGAGCCCATGACACTGGTTGTTTCGGGTTTGGCTATTTTCGTCATGATGGGTGTCCAGCATGGAGGAACTCCGGGAGTCCCTCGCCACGCAAGCTTTAGGAGCCCACCAAAACAGTGGTGTAAGCGACGTCTGCGAGGAAGCTTGCTAGGAGCCCACCACGGCCCAATGCCACCGCGCCATCTCTACAGCAAGGCGCATAAATGCTACCAGGTCTTCCAGAGTAAGTTCACGATATCTAAACACATGTGTCTGCCACGAGGGATAGATTAGCACTGAATTATGCCTGGAGTTTTATGCGTTTGTACGCCGTTTCATGCTGCTCCGAAATGTCGAGCTCTTTTGATGGTGGTTTAGCACTGAATCAACGTTATGCTGAATCAATGAGCTCAGGTTTTTGGGGTTTTGGAAACGTTACACAGGAGGTTTGATGTAGAGGAACGGGAGAGTTGTAGTTTGGCTGTCCTTCCGTGTTATTTAGAGGACAGGTGAAGGATGGATATTTGGCTCAGATGTTGGATCCTCTCTGCTCACCATAAAGCTGCCATGTCCACTAGTATATCAGGCTTTTTGACACATCTCTGGACTGGTGAAGGTCAGGAACTTTGGTGACGGGATGTGAGATTGAATACAGTCACAAATCTCACAGGAGGCTTGGCGTGAATGGGCTGTAGTTTTTGTAGTTTAGATCAAGGTTTTTAGGTTAATGTGGGGTTTTATTTTGGCACACTACCAGTCGGAAGATTAGACACTCTTGACTGAATTTGGTTCAGATGTTCAAATGTTAATTTTTTTTTGTTTGCGATGTTAAAAACCTTTGAATCTAAAGACTTTAATACATTTTTAAAATGGATGACTTGGAACAGAGTGTGTAGTTGTGGTTAAGAACCTAAAAAAAAATAAAAATGTACTACATAATCCCAATTGCATTAGTTATTCGGTAACACTTTACAATAAGGTTCATTAGTTAACATTAGTTAACTGCATTAGTTAACATGAACTAATAATGAACTGCACTTATAAAGCATTTATTAATCTTTGTTCATGTTAATTTCAACATTTACTAATGCGTTATTAAAATATTGTTAGCATTAGTTAATGCACTAACATGAACAAACCATGAACAGCTGGATTTTTATTAACTAACATTAACAAAGATGAGCTAATGCTGAACAGAGGTGTTGTTGATGGTTAGTTCATGTTAACTAATGCATTAACTAATGTTAACTAATACAACCTTATTGTAAAGTGTTACCAGTTATTCAATAGTTGCTAATTATTCTAAAATGTGGAGGAAAGTCACGTGGAATGAGTAGATATTTCCAATATTTTCACTGGTACTATAGATTATAATTTGTACTAAATTGTAATTAATATAAATATTCACTGTCCTGTCTGCTTTCTATGTCCTCTTTATTAAAATGGCAAATTCAGGGGCAGTTCTGGTATATAGCATACGCATACAATAATGTGGAGGAATGTTTCCTTCCTTGCAAGAGGTTGAGCATTTTACTTTAAAATTAATTTGCAATTGTTTGTCAGTAGGTGTTTATGGTGGCTTATTTGTTTGTATTTTATTTTGTGCATTTGGGTGTGAGATGCATCCGTGTCAGACAGCTTTGTGTTGTTGTTTTTAAAAGGGCAGGGATGGAAAATGGCGGCTGAAGCCTTCTCACATAGGGTCTAGGAACGTGTATGTAAATGGCCATTAAGAATTATTATCACAAACTTTCAGATTTGAGGTATACACTTGCGAAGTACCAAAGGTGCTCTTATTTCTGTTGCTAAAACTGTATATTTAATCTTCTAAAATGACTGAATGAAATTGGCGGCAGTGTAGAAGTAGTGACCAGCAGAGGGCGGTGTTGGGTTACGTACGGCGCGCGCCTGTCAGCTGAAGGTGGAGAATAGGCATCTACTTCAGAAGATCTGTTCTTAAGTAAAACAGAAACGAAAACAAAATTAATAAACAAATTACAAACTTAACAGAGGCATAAGAGTATAAAGGCAGACAAACACTCAGACAAGCTAATTTAAATCCAGCAAGGAAACATTTTCAATAGATATGCAAATAAACCACTCCGTAAACCCACAACGCTTCGCCTTTTAAAATAATTAAGAGCAAATTATTCTGTTTCACCAATGCGGGGAATGTCTTTTAAAATGTAAATTCATTAAAGTTTGATCAAACAGAATCTTGCCTTGAGGGAACCGTTTCTCTCTCAGTCAGACGAGGCTGAAGAGGTTAATCCGTGTTGCCAGATCTCGCGAGAAAACCGCACCAGTACAATTACCTGATTTCATTCATTTAATATTATTGCATTCATTTAATATTATTGCAGCATAAAATACACGATTAGTCTATATTTCGTTAAAATGCACTTTACTATAAATAAAGTGCTTTTTAAAAAACGAAATCCTACAAACATAATTAAAATATCACGTATATGGAAATATTATAAATTATAAGCAATAGGGTCATTCTACGAAATGGGTGTCTTTCAGTTTGACAAGGCGATTTTAAAATATTTTGTAAGATTTTAAACATCCTATTAGAGCATTTATTTTAGGTGTTAATCCTAATGTGATTTTTTTTTTAAAGTTTTTTTTCCTCTCAAACAAATACAAGTTAGTAATTGTTGTAATTTGACAGAATTGTGAGTTGCAAATTGCACCCATTTTGTTGAATCCCTCCCCATAAATGCGAAAATAAAACAATCCCAACGTCGCTTTTAAGCGGACATGGCAACACTGAGGTTAATTCTCCCAAGGAACAGTCCATTGTTCAGTCCTCGGAGGGGGAGCCTGGAACATACTATTCCCTTTACTATTCACGCCGTTTGAATGAAGTACCGTTGTTTCAAATGAATCCCCTCAGCCCGAAGTGACGGGGGACCTCAGTGCATAGATCCAAATATTAAAAACACTGAGAGAGAAACTGAAAGAAGAGGAGGAAAAAAACAATAGAGGGCAAATATTGGAATTACATTTGACTTTACAAAGCAATGGGAAAGTGGAAGTGATCTACATCCAATGGACTTCAGTCAGCAAATTCTTCAGCATCAGCTTCTGCTCTTCCAATGGAAATTGAAGTTTCTGAGTTGGAAATGACTTATTCACGTTGTTTCTGAACGATGTGACACTGGTCACTTTTTAGGCTGAGGACCTTATTACCTTTAAAACTTTGGAAGAGAGTTTGAGCTTTCTCACTGGCTTTCTATGGGATCTTTTAGGATGCGATCAGCGGATACTAAGTGACCAACTCTGCGCTTGCAGTATTCATCTTTTTTTTGTGGGGGGGAGTTCATAAAACCCTAGCCGGTTTCTTTTCAACTTTTTTTGCGATTAATTTTGAGCTTTTTATTCCTTTTGGACGCATGGGGTGCGTGTGTGAACACAAATAAACTGGATTACAATCAATTTCACGGAGACTTAAAAGAATAAAAAAATAACTGAGGACCTCTCAAGTTTTGTGGAAAAGTGAAATATACTGCATTTGGATATTATGAAGGATCAAAAACACACAGAAATCTGATTTATTTTCTCTTTTTTGTTGATTTTGCGGAGTACACAAACAACCTCAAAACGCGAATTTTTGAACGATGTCGGGGAGAATAATCGGATTCGTGCTTTTTATCACAGTTACACACGTTTGCACAGGTACGTACATTTAATAATGCTGTACGAGCACTTTCTCAAAAGCTCACGTGAAATGAGTTGAACGTTTGACATTTCCGAGGCTTTAAATACCGCACTGAACTATAATAACGAAGTTGCGTATTGATATTTTCGAAGTTTTGTGTATCTTCACAATCATTTTCACGTGCTCTTTACCCACTTGGCGAAGTTATGTTTGCAGCCTGTACTGTATCCCACCATGTATCATCCTCTCTGCTAATGTAACAGTGGTAGAGCATTATCTTGCCCTGCTTGCATCAGGTACAAAAGGTTTGCTCTGCTTTAAGAGCACAGACTTTAGAGCATTAGTCTACTTTTCTTGTCTTTTATTTGCAATGTCACTTAAGGAACTGCTAGCCCTTTCTTAATACAGATTAATATGTGTCGTTGTACTGGAAAGGTGAACAATGAAAACAGTTTTGTCTTTTTTTTCACGAGTCTACCCTGTCCAGTGATTCTGACAAGCTGCTAAATCAAATTTTTTTTTCCTCCAGTCATTAGTTAGAAACAGCACTCCCTTCGTTTTGCCTGGAAAAGTCATGGGAATTCTTTGTTTAGAAAGTGTTAAAAAGGTCTTATCATTGCAAGCAATGGTTTTACGCTGCTTCCTTAATGTGTTTTGGTTATGCTAAACCTGTTTGTCTTGTTCTTGTGAATAAGAAAATCATTTGTTACTCTCTGACCAAGCATTTGGGCAAAGTTCACTGTGGTACTTGGGAAGTTTAGATCATTTTTTTTATTCTTCTTCCTTTTCTATGATCCTCATCATTATTATGACATTCGCCATTCTCATAGTCAGCCTTTGGCTTTCATTAATGATTAATCATGCGAGTCATTATGTTTCTGCATTTGTACGCACTGAGGTTAGCTTTGCTTAAACCGTCCCATATCTGTGCCTAGACCGTCCCATTCTGAGATCACTGTCCCTCCTTCAGTTTCCAGCCCCTGGCAGGCCCGGGTGGAACTGCTCAGAGCAGAGATTTTGACAGAAACCTTAAGCCGAATGTAATAGACCTGCATAATCCCAGTTGACGTTGCCCCTGATCCTCTTTCTTTGCGAAAAACCGACTAAAGCTCTGCTAAAACAAACTCTCTGCCTTTTTATCTGCAAACCTAGTAACATTGTCACAGATCTAACTGGATTCCTTTTCAATTTGTTTTTTTTTAGACATGTCAGCATAGACTTCACTGCAATTAAGGAAACCGATGAATGTGAATTGGGTCTGTTTGTAATGCCCCTTTAACACAATGATTCAAACAGACAGTCTGGTTTAGGAGGCTGTTATGACTTAAACTGTTGATTGCTTTATTTTATTGCCTCAGTTTGCTTTGTGATTACAGTTGAGCCTGAAGTAATTGTTCAAGTTAAAACCTGGAAGAATATTATAGCCTCAAACTCAAGCGTGTCATTTTTCTTTACAAATGCTTACCCCTCTTCCAGTGTATACGCTGAGACAACTATAAGTAAACCATTTATAAGCTGATTTCCTCAACAGATTTAGACTAGGGGTGGGCGATCTGATGATTTTATATTGTGTTCGATCTTGATATTCACAACTTTATAAGCGAATCGTAGAGATTGGGATCTTTTATGTCCTCGTGATACTGGTAAAATATAGCAATGACTGCCTAGATGGCTGTGCTGACTGGCCCAATTATATATCATGTGTCTTTCAGGAGTGGTGACACATTTGAAAAACAATTCAACAGCGGTGCGATTTAATCAAATTTTAGTTTCGGTTTTGATGTTGGCTTCCAACAGTTATGAAAACGTGATTATCAAGATCTAAATGATCATTCCTTTCCTTTAAAGAGGGGTGCTTTTGTCCCTCTTAAAAACGTAACGTCCAAATGAGTCAAATCATGTAACGTGACTGCCGTAAAACGCCTTTATTTAAAAAAAGAGTTATTAAAAGCGCATTAAACTGCGAAAGAGACCCATGCGCTTTCTGTGTGCCTACACAAAAATGTCACAATTTCCATCTTGGCAAGTATTTACATAAAGACATTAAAAGTGAATAAACAGTTGGGAAAGAAATCCTTGTCATTATATTAGATCCATGCTTTCGGTTTTAAAGCCTAATGCAACTGCTACTGTTTGTGTCATTTAATATTAGGGTTGCAAAGGGGCTGGAAATTTCCAAAAGTTTCTGGAACTTTTTTCCGGAAATGTCCCCCCAAAAAATCCTGTAAAGTTTCTGGAAACTTTGCAACCCTATTTGTGACCCTGGACTACAAAACCAGTCATAAGTGTACATTTTTTTAAAATTGAGATTTATACATAATGTGAAAGCTGAATCTTTCGGAAGCTTTCCATTGAAGTTAGGGTTGTTAGGATAGAACAATATTTGGCCGAGATACAACTATTTAAAAATCTGGAATCTGAGGATGCCAAAAAATCTAAATATTGAGAAAATCGCATTTAAAGTTGTCCAAATGAAGTCCTTAGCAATGCATACAACTAATAATAATACATTTTTTATATATATTTACTGTAGGAAATTTAAAGAATCAATGTATATTTAATACAGTGAAGTTTAACTCTGGGTTTAATGACTATTTTTACAACTGATTGTTTAATACAGTGTTTTAAACAAGCGGCAACTTCCCCCAGTTTCTCTTGAAGCCAATACGGAAGTGATTTAAACTGCAATTCATCGACTGGCCGCTAGAGACAGACTCCAGAAGGAAGCAGAATCTCATTGAGTCTCATGTTAAAATGCCCAACTTTACAGCAGAAAAACACATGTTTACAGTCTGGTACAAATTGTGTTTTTTGTCTATACGGCTAATTTTGCCCTTCATGAAAACTGTGAGGGGGTGAATTTTTTTTAAAACTCATTCGTTTACATTATATAAAGCATTAAAGTTCTGCATAATTAAGGGTGTGGCCACTTTGAGTGACAGGTGGATAGCCGTTTGTCTGCTGTCTGTTAGTCATCACATCACCTCAGCTCCGCCCACGTCCCGCCTCTTTGCCCATTTTCAGTTATCCAGGAGTGACACGCAGTGACACGGCCAACTTTGCGCTTCAAAACTGCTCTTCAGAATCCTATGGGTGACCTCATGGACACTACGTCCATATTTTTTTTACAGTCTATGGTTTTAAATTGTGCAAATAGAAAAGTCCATAGGCTCATTCCAGACTGAATATTCTCAAAATTGGGAAAATCGCGATTCGGATCGTGATTGTTTGTTTTAAGATTGTGATATGACATTTTGGGAAGATCGCACACCCCTAACTATTAAACATTTACAGCTTTCTTTTAAGCATCCTGACCAGTTGACTCAACCAGTGGCGGGAGTATCTGTTTGCCTGACCAATGGCAGACAAAAAGTATTATTATAAAACAATTATTTTGTGTTTGCTGCATAAATGGCACTTCAGCTTCTGCATATAGTGTCAGCACAGAGCTAGAAAAGAGAGAGAATGAGAGTAAGTAGATGGATTTACAACTGTGACTGAATAAATAAAACATAAGGCAACAGATTACAGACTTTTCACGTCTACTTGTGATTACTGATGAAGTGATTGCTTGATTAACGTAATCATGAATAAACAGCTCAAATCATGTCTCTCAGCGAGATGAAACGCAGAGGATGATTGTCGGATGAAGTCGTATTTCATGAAGGAAATGAAAGCATGGATCCCTTTCCCATGTGCCTTGCTTGTATTGAATTCCGATGGAGCTGCTCTGAGAATTAGCTGCGTGATGCACCACTGCTGAGAGGCATCTGCACATTGAGGAAACCGTGTAGCGCTTTAACAAGCACCCGTAGGGAGAGAGGTCAAGGGTCGTGGTTCGAACTTCACGGTAGGGCTCATCTTCTCCCAGAGATGGAGAAGTACACCCTCTTCCTGGCTGTGTTCAGGTACAGAGCTCTGTAATTATGCTAGGCGTTGTAAAGGTATGTGCTATCATTAGACCTGAAGACATCCGTGTCAAGGACGGCTTGTGTTTTGGCGTAGTCAGCAGTGACATTACCAGCAACGCTGTGCGTGATTTGAGTCTTAACCGCCATGCTTTACAGTCAGCTGGAGCGTTTCAAGTGCTGTTGAAGGACGTGGCGACAATCCCAACTGTAGATTCAGCAAGGTGCCGGAAGTTTTTGCCCAACAGCGTTGACATATGAGGAGCTGGTGTTGATTCCTGGCTACTGAGCAGTGTTTTCTGCGTGTGACAATGAATGATGGTGTTGTTCTAATTCCTGACTGTTGTACAGTGAGGCCTGTGAGGACTTGCTGATTAGCTCATGGCTGTTGTGAGGCTGGGAAATGATAGTTAAGACCGAGCACATCCGTCATGTGGCCCTGATTCATGTCTCACCGCAGGAGCCCGTTTTATTACTGTACGTCAAACTGTCCCTATTAGAGGCTCGAATGTCATCTGTCAAGAATTCACCAGCTCTTCCATGACCTCTGAAAATCATCAGCGTTTAACCCAAAGATGCAATCCGTAATTGATAAAACAGTGGCAATGCGGCGAACAGAGATTTTAAGGTTGTGAGCAGAGAACTTAGTTGAGAACTAAGTGGAGACTATGTGTGTGTCTATCTATCTATCTTTCTGTCTATCTATCTATCTATCTATCTATCTATCTATCTATCTATCTATCTATCTATCTATCTATCTATCTATCTCTCTATCTCTCTATCTCTCTATCTCTCTATCTCTCTATCTCTCTATCTCTCTATCTCTCTATCTCTCTCTCTCTCTCTCTCTCTCTCTCTCTCTATATATATATATATATATATATATATATATATATATATATATATATATATATATACATACACATTTTTTATATATATATATAAATTACAAATATTAAAAATTATGTATGTGTGTGTGTGTATATATATATATATACATATACATATACACATACACATATACATACATACATACACACACACATATATATATATATATATATATATATATATATATATATATATATATAGTGTGTATTAAAAATATTTAATAATTCTGTATTTAATTGCGCATGCTTATTTCCCATATTTTTACATTTAGATTACCTTTGCCGTCATTTAATGTTCACTTTGTTTATGTCATTTTTGGCAAATATCAAAATGAATATAATTTTCATACTGTGCATTGATAATATTTTGATTCCTAAATTCAATAGCATTTAAACAGTTTGCTTTTTTCTTTTTTAGATAAAAGATATAATACGATACTATTATTAATATGAATTAATATTAATAATTAATATTACCTCTTAAACTTTTTTTTTTTTCAGATTTTGCTACTTATTTAGCATGACACTTTTATGATAATATTAATTCAGAGGCTGCATGGAATATTTCAATAAGGAAAAATTAAGTTTTGTATAAGAGAAGATGTATTTTCTATTTCCTAGTAAGCTACTTTTTCCCACATTTTTTGAATACACTTTTTTTCCTTCAGTATCACTTTAAATGGTCTTTTGGTGCGACTTTATATGTACAAATATTTCATGCAGTCTTTCAGTTTTTATGATCATGAAAGCTTTAATGCAAAATAATTGTAAAATAAACAGCCAACTACCCATATATGAATATGATTAGTTATTAAATAGGTATGTTCTATTACATTCAAATCTTACAAGCATACCATTCATCATCTTTGCATTTTATTGCCAGTCAAACAGGTTGAGCCAGGTCGCAGTGACTGTAAACTCAAGTTTGTGTGACACAAACTGAATGGGCAGCTCTCAAAGGAAGCAAAGTTACGGATGGCAGAAAGTTGTGGATCCTGGAGGGATCCTGGAGTTGGTGTGTCTGTATACATGTAAGGCTGTGAGAGAGAGAGTAAGAAACAAAAAGGAAGCACGAAGGAATTTCTCTGGAACACTATCCATCACATTAACCCCTGCGGTGCGGCACGGTGGAATTTGGGATGGATGGTCTCCTAAGTGCAAATAATAAATTGTCAGTGTCTGACGGGGCACAGCAGGCACCAGAGGCCAATTAATGGCCACTGTTCTCGCAGGTGAGCGATGTATCTGTCTCCAGCGCTCCTTCTCTCTCCGCTCAGGACCCGCACGCTGGCCTTGGCAACTCGCATGTGGCCTAATGAAATGATGTCAAGATGATGAAATCCGTGCACGGTCGCGCTTGCAATAATAACGGTAATAAGAATATCATCAGCAGCGACAGCATTACTAATAACTGATATCGGGGAAAAAAAAGCCAATTTTGACAACAAAAAAAAAAACACACCAGAGATTTCCCACCAGGAAGTAGTCTTTGAGAACAGGCCAAGGGATTAGTAACCCTGATCCTCACACACCTGTGAAAAATGACAGCGCCCACTGAGCTGTGCGCGCCGCGTTCACCTAAATCCCAATTAACGTCTGCCTAAGCCTAATTAGGCGGAATTAAACGACATGGTGCTTCGGATTAGGGCAAGAACGGTGGGTTTACAAATCTAGACTCGTATGGGGTGGTATGGCGAAATTGCATACTGTATGGGTCCATGCCTTCCTTGTCATAATTTTGTTCTTTGTCTGTGCTACGACCGAATTGGTTTTCATTCATACGGTCTCACTAAATGTTTAATGAGCGTGTGAGAGCTGTTTAATTGGATTAATTAGCGGATGAATTCGACATCGATACTTAGTGAAGCAGCGCGCCCTCAGATAAGCAAGCTTCAGAGGGACATGATGCCCCGTACGGGCTTCATTCGAAGCCCTTGGGACGTCCTTTCTGCGACTGCTTCACTTGTTTATATCTTCCGGCACTCTTGTGGTATTTTAAACCCTCGAGGAATGCGAGCGTACCCCTCGAGCTGTCACAGGGCCAGCGTGGTGATGAGGGGTAAAGAGCGATGCGGTGATCGCCGGCGTTTAATGCAGATGGCTGCGTCGGACTGTCTGGGAATGAGCTGAGAGATTGTCAGAGACGCTGGAATGACGTTTAAAGGTTGGCGTCCTTGATGCCTCGCTGGTTCTGGGATGCTTTTTTTTGACCAAGATTATGGGGAAACTAAGTGTTTGGGATGGTTCTCTGCTTGGATAGCTATCTTTCCTAAATGAGAACGAGTGGAGCTGCAACATACGGTTATGATTAGACCGAAAGATCTGTCATCTTGGTTCAACGTTTGTTTATCTGTAATGCAATTGAAATTCAGAGCATTATTGCTCAACATCTAAAGCCGTTCCCTAATGCTGGTCGCTGTTTTGAACGTTCTCCATCCACCCCCCCTTTATTTTGTCTGTTTTTAAGACTTGCCTTTTTGTCGGTCAGTGCATTGCCTTTGACAGATAAAGCAAGCCGACACGCAGAAAAGCCCAGTGGGGGCTGACACGGGGTTCATGCATTGTGTCGTCTCAACGGGGTAATTGTTAGGCCCAGAGGAAGGGGAGGGGTGTTCCACGATGGATTCGGGGTCCACAATAGCTTCCCCAGGGAGTAAAAAAGCAGACTGAGCTCTGTCCAAAAACATGAACAGCAAAGAGCTGCTTTTTGCCACTGTTACATCTCACATCCCACCTACATTCTTATAAATAAAGGTGCTTTTTTGGAATCTATGGTTACAGGAAGAGCCTTTAACATCCATGGAACCTTTCCATTGCCAAGTGGAGACAGGTTTATTCAGATTATTCAAATGTAATGGTTAGAAACTGTTCAATTAAAGGTTCCTAAAATGGTTTATGCCTATTTTGGAACCGACAGAGATTTTAGACGCGGTTTTTGGGGCGAAAAGTAATGAGCATGCGTTGCGTGGAGACGTTGTGTTGTATGGATTTATCTTGTACAAAGAGACACATCCGGAGTTTGGCATGTTGTGCAGTGCTCAGCAGTACTCGCTTTGGGCTCGAGTTATCCCAAGTCAGCCTTTGTTGGGTTGGATGAGCTGCAGTCTTCTATAGGGTCATTTTACAGCACAAACCCCAGTGTTTTTGAAATCTGAAAGATGGCATTGAAAGCCGTTCCTTTCCAAAACCCCCTCCCTTTTCACCTTATTCTCTTTCCTGACAGGATCAGCTTCCTAGTGACCGTTCTATTTGGAAAAGCTTGTATGCACTTTTGAAATGCTAACGCTCCCTTTTGGGGGTGTCGGTCTGGTGAGGAGAGCGCAATCAAAAGACTTAAGAGAAGGGAATTAAATTAGCAAGGAAAAAGAGGGTCCGCTAATTAGTAGATTTAAAAACATGGACCCTCCTCCCCCTCCCGGTTTGTTCACCTTCACACATACACAGGCTACCTTTGATCCCCCTCAGCCCTGGTGCATTGTGGGTAAGCGATTTTCCTCAATTACGGGGTCTTAGCAGCCCTCCCCCTCCTGTTTGTAACTCTGCCCGGTCTAATTGGGCTTCTACAGGAAACCGAGTCTGCGGAATACAAAATCTTGCTCATTTGCAAGTGATCCAGATCAGTTCGGTACAGTTTGGCAGGCGTTGATTTTAATGATTATTGGTAAGGTTGTCTTAGGCACAGACTTCTTTCTAAACTCAGAGACTCGGTGTTCTTTGATTTCACACCTCATGCTGGGATGCTTTACCTGCTGATGAAGAAGCTTTCTGGCCAATTTGAGTGAGAGGCTTGATCAGCATCTTAAAGCGCTCCTTGCCCCAGGGCTAATCCCAGAGCAGACAGGGCGTAAAGCGGAATAGCGAGCTCCCCAGACAGACGAGTCCTCCAAGAGGCATAATTATCCAGGGCCTGACCTTGGAATTGTAGCTAAGGAGCTGCTATATGAAGTGCTATCATCTCTAGAGTATAACCATGGAGAAGAAGTGAAGGAATTTGATCATTTGCTCAACAGTGTGTGTGGAAAAATACTTGCTTGTGATCATATTCAATCTGATCTATTATATCTGTTAAATATGCATTTAATATGATTAGAGATTTTACATATGCATTACGACTCGTATAGAGTTGGCTATTTAAATGCTCATCAAAATGTTGACCCTTTTGGAAGAAAACAGGAAATATATAAGTCACATTTTGAATTGTTTTCAGATCATTTGAATCTTGACACTTGCTTGTGAAGCAGTTTAAATGTCAATTATGAAACCACACAAAAATTGTTAATGAGTTCATTTGTATTTCATGTGTTGAACTCAATGTGGATTTTGAAGATATTATATTTCAGAAAAAAAATTCACATGTGATCATGTCTGCGTTTTTTTTTTTGCCAGCCACCCCCAGCAATTTTTTAAAACCATTTTCACAAAATCATGGCCTTAAAATATATTGTTTGAATATCTGAACATGCAATAAAACAAACAATGGTTTTATTCTAGTTTCATAGATTTTTTTTTATAAAGTCCAACAACACCCCCAAAGCTTGTCCTGGTTCAACATTTCATTCATATGCTGTTTAATGTTGATTATAGAGTTATTTTACGTATGCATCTGCTTACGGATGCTATCGAGTGTTTCTGCTTCTTCTTCACATGTCTTTTTGATCCGGAGATTCAGTACTATTCAGTGCAATAGCCCCCCCTACCATGTAACAGTGAAAACACAGAAAGCCGAAAATTTCCATCAATGTCGGGGAAGAATTGTCTCATAAATGGTGGAAATTCTCATCACTGTAGGGGAATCATTGCCTCATAAATTACGGATATTTACGTCAATAGTGGGGAAGAGTTGTCTCATAGATGTCGGGAATTTCCGTCATTGGTGGGAAGCGCTGTCTCAAATATGTCGGGAATTTCCATCAATGGCAGGGATGTGTTGTCTCATAAATGGTGGAAATTTACATCAATGGCAAGGAAGGGTTGTCTCATAAATTACCAAAATGTACATCAATGCCGGGGAAAGAGTTAACATTCAATTCAGTCACATACAATCACTTAATTTGTTTTCAGATCGCTTGAACTTTCCTTGAAAAAGTATAAAAAACCATATCCACACATTGGTTTACATGTCACATTGTCAGATTTGACTGTATATGTGCGTTAAGATATAAATGAAACCATGAAATTCACGTGATTATGGTAATCACATTCTGAGATCATATGAATTTTATATGTAAAACCACCTCAACACATTGTGTTAAGAACTATTGAGTGGAATGTCAGATGTACCAAAGCCAGTCAAAAATCATGTTTGTTGTAAGTTGTTGTGATCTTCATGTGGTGAACTTAACATGCTAATTTGCATTTAATGTGCTGAAAGATTTTGCATATGCATGAAGTGAGCGACATAAAGGGTGACATGTAGCTAACTCAAAAAACAAAAGGTTTCATAAAAGACAATTGCATAAAAGTATGTTTATGAGTGGATTTTGTTAATCCAGGTTAATGAATAATTACCCTCACCCCTCAATCTGAACCCAGTTTTTGGCTCACTAACCGTATTTGCAGGGTTATCAGAAACCGGGCAGAACTAATTCGGTGTTCCTGAGGCTTTGTTCACACTGTTCTCGGATATTTGAGGTCTGCTCAACAATACAATCCCTAATAGTATAATACTAGCGCTGTCTGGCCGCTAGCCAAACAGATCCTGTCATAATCAGTGAACTGCTCTTACACCTATTGTTGTCGCTAACTGAAACAAAGGATTTTGGCTTGGCATTAGAGCCCTCGCTAGAGAAACCGTTCCGCGCGCTCAGATTTCAGGTTGGCCTGTGCTTTGCTGATGTAAGACAAGCTTTCTGGCGAAGGTCCCTGGTGTGGGCACTTCTGCTGCTATGCTAAGGATTATTGCGGCTCTGCGTTCCTCTGCCTGTATATCACTTTGAAAGCTTGCGGCATCACAGCTAATTTGCAGACTTGACTTTTGTTTTCTTCCCCTACTTTTAGTCTCGATGATAATAATTATTGTCTCAATAATCACTTTCTCATGCTACTCGTCCTTGGTGGAAATACCCGAATGTTAACTTTGCATGGTTGCCATGTTCCTGGACCACAAAAAATGAGTCAACACAGACACTTTTTAAGCTTTCTAGCACCCTGCAATTTATTTATAAAAATAACCCAGCCATTAGGCTCGCATCCCACTGCATTTAGCGCCGTTTTAGCTGTGTGTCGTTCCAGTAATCTTGACATGAAACATGTTTGCTTGCCGTGCACCGTACAAACTGTTAATGTGAGGTTTTTAATGCATGCTGGATAGAAAAGTTCTCTCAGCAATGATTGGCAGCGTTTAGTCTGCCGTGCATGAATCTTTATATGTGGCATAAAAGAGGGATTTTAATTGAGAGGAGAAATGTCAGCCGTGTTGAAGTGGCATCCTCAGGGGATGAATGACATTCACGGGAGCTCTAGAGCAATTACGGTCAGACAGGAAGTTGCGTGTTGTAAATGCGTTCCTGCTTCTTTTATGTGTTCTCAAGCAACTGGAGAGGGAACAGATGGTGTCGTGCCGTCTCAGGCGTGGCCGCGCGGTTCGGGTCTGACCGGGGTAGAGTGTCAGTCTTCAAAGCGCTGGACTTCTGGACTTTAAAAGGAATCCGCCACTCACAGTTTCGATCTCGCTGTATAATCCACAAAGAATTGCGGTCGTAAAGTTACAGCACACAACATGCAGTCATAAAGCTGTGAAGAGTCACTGAACCACAGAGTGATGCGCTCATCAGATTAGGTGGAATTCCCCAGTCCTATCAGCTGTTAAACATCAGGTTTGAGCAATAGTTCGAGCAAAGTCTCTTTTACGGGGTTGAAATATTAACTGATTCGCACGCCAACCTGTAATCACTTGTGCGTCCCAGTAGCGAACCCTGAGGCACTCCTCCGGCATCCCATGTCCATGTCATGTACCGTCTCCCGAAAACCGTTATAGGCCGCAAGCCATCAGATAAATGCTGATATGTTACCCGACTTCCATTACACTGCAATCTATCTGCCATCTCCTGAATGATATTTAAAAGGCATTCAACTTTTTTCCCCCCAGCCTCTTTGCCTGCCATGCTTATGTTTCTGGCAACCTTACAGACGTTGTTGTTTTTTCAGTCTTGGCATGGGGCCCCGAGTGCCATATTCATATATGGGTGGATGGTGCCAAGTGAGGGCTCGGGTCAAGTTGTCTTCCCTCTGAGAGGTGAGCTTGGAACAGAGAAAACTCAGGGAGGAAGATTGACCTTGGGAAAACTGATCTGCTGTTGAATCAGATGTGTTCTATTCGTACTTGAATACATGGTGCAGTACAGTAGGCAAAAATGGAAAGGCCTCTAGATCAGATATGCAGTTTGGTACACATACAGAAAGATAATGTGAGTAGGAATAGCCTGGGTGGTATAGCTAAAACAGGATTTGATGTATGTTTTTGCTCTGAAAGTTGTAGTTGAAATGGTGATTTATTTATTTATTTTTCAATCAGTTCCTGTTATTTCAATGAAACTACCATTTTTGCAATGTAAATGTATAAAAATGACTCTGAGTTTTAAATAAATTCATAGTCGTGGATTGTTTGAACTGGTTCTAATAATTTAACTGAATCATTGATGTGAATAGGTGTGTTTGACTTGAAGTGGCGCTGCATAGACCGATCGGTGTTTGACATCACATGAGAGCGTTTCGAAAGCATACAGAGCCGTCAGCTGGTGCTAGGTGGTAAACCGGTTTCAATTTTGCGACCGATATGTATTTTTCAAATGCAGGCGTAATGTTGCGTTTTCTGAAACAGCTGCTGTATCTATTCAATGGCGTTGAAGAGCGCTATGTAGAGTGTATAGAGAGCGGTCCTCTATTAACTGCATACCCTTCTTACACTAACGGTAATGACTTTATAACACAACAATAAATAACTCCCAAAACTAACTCTCTTTAATACTGCAAATATCATATTGAGGCATATGATGTCCACGACGCAGGAAAACACGGATGGAATCAAGGAATCCAGTCAACTAATGGAACTTATTGATCAAGTGGAACTTTATGGACATTTTTGGATGAATAAATCAAAAGTTGGGCTGTGCATTGAATCAGATCTATCGATACGGACTAGTGTCTGTGAATATTAAAGCTCAAAAAGGCTGATATTGAAATCTGAAGTGTGAATGTTCTGCCGTGTGTGTGTGTGAGTGAGCGCCACAGTTTCATCTACTATTGCACATACTATAGCGCTTGCGACACTAACGATGATTTTAGCGTCTGCTGTCTCTCTATGGAGCTGCTCTTAGAGTCACTTCATCAACATTTCACCGTTTAATTTGAACGAACTATCGATATTTGTCGTATCATATACACACAGGAAGTCAAAGGTCTTCATGACAACCTGTCAAAATAAAAGTTTGGTATAACTTGTAAAAAATAACAGAAATATATTACTATTGTACAGTAGAGTGTACTTTGATTAAAAGTAATAATACAAATAACCTTTATTAAAACACACACAAACTCATTGACATTATTACAAAAATTGTACAGTAAAAATGTATTATTATTAATTTAATTAATTTTCATTAAAAATTTCCATTTGATTACATTTTAAACTAAATTGTTAGCTTTATGAACTGATTTGATTACATTTTTTTTAAATATATTTTTATTTGTCCTTAAAATGTTTACTCCTGATGGTAAATTAAGCCATAATAAAGGTCCAGTGAAAAAAAAAAAAAGTGATATACCCTGAAACCGCCAGAATGTAAAAAAACTAAACAAAAAAAAAAAACGTGATACTGATTTTTGGTCAAACCACCCAGCATTATCGCCATCTCTCGAATTGCTCTTGCGGTACTTTGATGTTATACACGAAGCGGAGCTGCACAGAACGATCAAAGTCGAACACAACTAATGAATCATTGAGTATTGAATCAATTCACTGAAGAGGACAGTTTGAATCATTCAACAGAATCATGGATGCAAACAAATCAACTTTTCAAATGATTAAAGTGGACAGTTTGAACTGATTTGAATCATTAAATGGGCTCACTGAGGAATTAATGATTAAATTTTGAAATCAGTTCATTGAAGTGGACTGTTTGAATCTTTTTAATGGAATAATCAATGTGTAGGAGTCATTTGAGTTTTAAGTCAATTCATTGAAGCAATAAATCAGTTAAATTATTCAAATCAGTGGAAATGGTTTTAACTGGTTTACCCTGGTTTCACAGACAAGGCTTAAGCCTATGGACTACAAATGAATGTCTGAGCTTTTTTACCTGAAAGCAACTTGCACTGGCATATCTAAAAACATGTCAGCTCCATTGTTTTGTCCCAAGATGCACCCCCGTAATGTTTTTCTAAGGCACGTTTATAATAGCTACTTAAATGTCCCAATTAAACTAAGGCCTAATCCTGGTTTAGTCTAAGCCCTGTCTGTGAAACCCGACCTTGAATAATTGAATTGATTTCTAAACTGATTTGAATCATTGAATTGAATTATTCAGGTAATCAAATCTTGGAGTTTGAACTGATGGGTGGATCCAACTTTCCAACTCTAAAAGCATTTCTTCTCCTTCTCAATGTTTAAATCAGATAAGGCATGTTGTTAAACATTCCAATATGCACAATGTTGCCATAATTGTCCAGCATTTGTCCATATTTAAAATCCAAGAGGTTGAAAAGTTGCCAACTTTAAGTTAGTTGGACTGGGAGGTGAAACTTTGAGATGCACTTGCTCTGTTGATGGGGATTTGGCCTGCGTCTCTGGCATGGTTTCGAGAAGTCTATTTAAACGACTAGAACATCCTCTGTTGGGAAATGAATGTTTCACGCTCTTAATTTATTCTTGTGTGTGGTTCTCCCGCTAGTGGGAGTTGTCCTGATATACAGCGGAGATATTGGTCAAAGTCACTCGGATTTGCTTCGATGGGGAAAAACAAGAACAAGATGTAATTGGCAGCGCGCTTCACTCACACATCTCCCAGTGTGACTCTAAATCTCTTCACCACACACACACACACACACTGGATCTTCAGCTTGTGTGTTTAATAGTGTAGATACCATAGTGCAGGCATCACAGCCATCCCCTGAGAACGAAAGCGTTTTCACACACTGAGTGGTCTTGTAAATATACACACGAGGGGCTGATTTAATTGTCAGCAGCAGTGAGGAAGAGTGACAGCGTCTCTATGTGACACTGAGCAAGTCTGAATATTCCATCCACTGCCTATCGCCCTCATCCACTAACGAGAAGCCCAATCCTGTTGAGGGTGCGGACGCAAGGACGACAGGTGAATTATTTATATGTGCGGAATATGATCTGTTTTTTTGACATTCAGAAGAAACCAGAATATGTCGGGGATTTTGAATTTTGCGGTTAGTCAGTTGTGCTGTTTCAAGAAATAAGTCATGAGTATTTGGTGTGTAGTACTCTAGTATTTCATCACGTACATAGAATTGACCTTCGGGTCTCATTCAGCCGCGGCAATCTTCACAGTGACTTATGAGCGTAGCACATCACTAACACTGTCATTTTTGAAGTCCACATCCAGCGTGGTCTTCTTCACTCAGGAAAGACGCAGCCGTTCTCCATCTGTTTCGGGGTGTCTGTTGAGATTGACTGGAGCCAGAGGCAGAGAGACTGTTCTTATTGTTTCAGCCCTCCAGACTGGGGGGGGGGCCCTGGGCAGGATGGACCGCAGCCTCCCAGAGGAGCTCTCCCTCGCTCTCCCCCGGGCTGCCCCTGACCCCCACAGCCAGGGGAGACCCCGCGGATCTGTTTCACAGCTGACAGAGGCCTTCCTCTCCGGGCTCGCCTTTGTTTCTGAACTCCTCTGCCAGCCCCAGATGGGACTCGCAGGGATGGACGTTTCGGGCTGACGCCGTGATGCGAATTCTGAGTTTGAAATATGAGGCCTGGCGTCTGCGTTCTGAAGCGCTTCAATGGCGCTTTCTCGAATAACGCCAAATGACAGAGAGTGACAGTGTCCTTTTCTGAGCTCTCGCGTGAGGCCGCTGCTTTTTCTGCTCTTTATGAATGCAAACCGTCAGGTTGTACGTTTACGAAGCTGTCAGATTGTACGAAATGCATCTTAGGGCTTTGACTGGGAATTTTACTGCTGGGAATTCTGAGCTTATTGATATGCAAAATTCTATTGTGTTAATCTCAAAGTCTGGAGATGGTCGAGGCTAACTCTTAATTAATAAGATATTCATGTTGCATATCATGTAGCAAAGCCAGTAGGGCTGCATGATAAATCAAAATAAAACTGAGATTATGATATGGCTTAGTACGATTAACAAATTGCAAAGACTGAAGTTTAATTAAAGAAACATATGTGTTGCGTGTTTCACTGCTCTTTTACACGCGAGCAGCTTATGAACCGTTTCCGTTCATAGTAAATGATGCCTCATACTAACTTTATTATATTTATTTGTGCTTTAAAATAGTAATGATAATACTTTTCTCAAATACTTTTTATTTTACAGTCTACAATTACAATTTGTTTAATATGTTTATTTAGTAGTAGTAATAACAACAATTATTATTATAAATTATAATTAGTATTATTATTACTATTTATAATGAAAACAACAACAATAATATTAACTTATTCTTATTATAATAAGTGTTGGGGGATGTAACGCAAGTTAGGTAATCAGATTACTTTTTTCAAGTACCGAGTAAAGTAACACATTACTTTCAATATCTGAGTGACTTTTTCAAATATGCATTCAAATATTTTCAAACGCAAGTTGCTTTGTTTTCCCATTTAATGACAGAGGCGTTGTGCGCTATGTAATTATGATGGTTTTTCATGAATATATACTGTACAAAACAAACAAGCAAACCCAGCCCAGGTGAGAAAATGCAAAAGTAACCATAAAAAGTAACTAAGTAATGTAAATAGTTACTTTTTTGGGAGTGACGCAATATTGTAATGCAATAGTTAAAAAAGTAACTTCCCCCAACACTGATTATGATTAATAAATGAAAATATTGTACCATTTTCTAATTTGTTAATTGTAAAATTGTTAAAAAAAAAATGATATAAATATTACAGTATTATTTATATATAATCGTAAAGGTTTGGGCCAAATTGCGCGGCCCTACAAACAGGCACAGCAAACATGTGGCACAAATGCATTTTAAAGCACATTTTCAACCACAATCACACTTTTTTTTTGCAGATTTTGTCCATTTTTATTAAGGATAAGATTCAACGCAAAAGCAATTAATTAGCCATTTGTGTCAAAATCAAGTACTGTGTGCATTTGACTTTAACAAATAAGGCCTGTCGAGTTCAGCGATCTCTAACATTTCAGCAGATCCACCCTTTATGTGGTTTTTATGACACTTTGACTCATTTTTACGACTAGTACAGGTGTTGCTAGGCTATCTCTGTGAAAAGGCCGAATGCACACCCTGTGCTTATCTTGCCCAATAAATCCCACTAAATGACCTGTTAATCACCGATTAATGGTGTTACAAATAGGCCGCAGCCCTCCGTGGTGCGGCCGTCTTATCAATGTTCAAATACTCGGAGTCCGGCCAGCGGTGATTTAAAGAGGTTCTGAAGAAGCTGAGCAGTCCTGCACGATGAGTCATGCTCTCCTTTGTTTCAGCCGTGTGCTATAGGGCATGTTTGCAGGAAAGGGGAATTTTGAGCTTCATTAAGGCCTTTGAAAAGTTGCGCCTCTATATCTGCACACACTTCAGGGTTGTTTGGTTATCTCATGCGTCGTGATAAGGGACGATACAGTGATTTTACTGCAGAGTGCACACACAGGCAGAGTACAGTATCCGGGTCATTTGTGCATACCATGTTCATGACACAACACATTAACACATCAACAGGAAATCTGTATTTTTTCTTCTTTGATCTCTTTTATTCTTCATCTCTCTCTTTCTCTCACACTGTACTGTACTAGCCCGCTGTATGACCTTGGCGTCCTCAGGCGAGCTGTGTCTGGCCGTAACTCTCTCTCATTGCCAGGATCTCGTCTCCCCATTGATGAGGACTCACTGAAAAAAAGCTAATTTCCATCTGAAGTTAATGCAGCCACTGAAGCTGAACTTATTAAAACTGCCACGTGACACTTCTCTCTCTCTTCCCTTCCCTTCCTCCCCTCTGTGGAAATAAATGAAGTGAACTACACTGTAGGTTGTAATGTAATTGTACTGTGTAGGAATATAGCTGAGAGCTCTGTAGGTTAACATGGCTGAGAGGTGTGTGGAGTTTTTTAATTGCAAAGGCAGGCTAGAGTGAAAGCCTCCCGCTGATATGCTCTCCGTTCCTCCCAGGCAACTTAACAAACGTGCACGTACTCACACTCACACACACACACTTTATTTAAAGAAGACCCTAGATATAACAATTATAGATCAACCTAAAATTATTTTTCCTCACCTTCAGGCAGAATTGTGAGCTACTGAATATGATAAGGTATTTCTTTTTAAAATTACAGTATCTAGATAATAAAGTCCAAATGAAAAATGAATGTAGTGCGAATCAGAATGAAGTCATATTTTTTATATATATATATATGTGTGTGTGTGTGTGTGTGTGTGTGTGTGTGTGTGTGTGTGTGTGTGTGTGTGTGTGTGTGTGTGTGTGTGTGTGTGTGTGTGTGTGTGTGTGTGTGTGTGTGTGTGTGTGTGTGTGTGTGTGTGTGTGTGTGTGTGTGTGTGTGTGTGTGTGTGTGTGTGTGTGTGTGTGTGTGTGTGTGTGTGTGTGTGTGTGTATATAATATATATACACACACACATATATATATATGTATGTATGCATGCATGTGTATATGTACATACTAGGGCTGGGCGATATTGAAGAAAAATGCGATATGCGATATCCTTGTAAAATAATGCAATATGCGATTATGCAATACGATATTGCTTTAAGTGAGTAAAATCTATTTAAATTATAATTGAAAAATTATTTAAAAACAGAATGATATAATTTGTGTGTTGTTTCACATTCTTTCTGGGAAAAGAAAGCATTGACAGTTCGAGTGTGTAACAAGACATGAAAAAAGAACGGCTTGTGCGCAGGTTTCGGTGTGTGTGTGTGTGTGTGTGTGTGTGTGTGTGTGTGTGTCAGACAGCACGAGACTGCAAGGAGTTGTTTTTCGCAAGTTATTGTGTTTAATAACTCTTTTTAATGTCAAGCAAGTCACATAAGTCGTGAAACATACACCTAAAACATACACTTTTCACAATGTTGAAGTAGCCTATTAAAATCATTCAGATATTGCGTGCCGTTGCTATGCATATTGCGATATGTACTTTTGCGATATTTAGAAAATGTCGATATATTGCGCATCACTAGTACATACTGTTGACGAGCGAACGATGTCTGGAATTTATGTTGTTTTGTTTATGTTTTGTTATGTGTGTGGGGCAGTCATCCGTGAGGTGCTGGCGCTTTTACTTTCATTTTGTGTTTATTATTTGATTAAAGTCTTTTAACGTTCGCCGGTTCCCGCCTCCTCCTTCCCATATCAACCAACTTTACAGTCTGGTTCAGAGTTCAGAGATTACAGTCTGGTTCAGAGTTTGTTGTAGGCTAGTCCTGTAGTGTGCCTTCAAAGTCCCTCTGAACCCCTCCACCTCCCCAGCTCCACCTGCCTAGAACTGCTATGGGATTTATGTATGTCTATTTATGCAGCAGCAGCATATCTGACATGCTCAAAGCAGCATGTCTGTATAGTAGCAAGTCCATACTTGCTCTCGAGAATTTTGCAAATGTCTTGGTGGAAGAGTGGAGTAACATCTCACTGACTGCTACTTTTGATACAGTATAAACTCATAAAAAAATCATATATATTGCCTGCACGACGGCTCACTTTGAGCATTATATATTGGCACATTGACATCAAGCAGGTTCACTTTGATGATCTTTCACCTTGGTTTAGAAACAAATCCATATACATGTATATTTGCAATGGTAGGATTGCCTGACAGCATTCATATGTTTGAAACCAAATCAACCAGAGTAAGGGATTTTCAGGCTACTGTTGAATCCCCTGTCCGAGGTTTCTTCTCTCCTTAATTACCTCCGAAGCAAACCTCCAGTGGCTTCCCTCAGCCCGATGAGGAAAAGTGGAGTGATAGAAGGATAGCAAGACAGATATGGGCTCACATATTGAGCGTACTTCATGTGTATGTATAAGGGTATGTTTGTGTGTGTGTGTGTGTGTGTGTGTGTGTGTGTGTGTGTGTGTGTGTGTGTGTGTGTGTGTGTGTGTGTGTGTGTGTGTGTGTGTGTGTGTGTGTGTGTGTGTGAGAGGAGGAAAATGATTCTTGCCCCAGGCAGCGATCGATCAGATCTTAGATGCAGAATTCCCAGCGTCCCTCCGCTGAGCCCATGGAGCTGATTAGCTCATCTCATATTCTCAGAAAACAGGAAGGAAAGAGGATGGAAAAAATGAGAGGGGGAAAAAAGAAAGGCTACAGGAGACCAAAAGCAGTGGACAAGCAAAAAGAAGAAAGCAGTCAGATGTGGAAATAAACATGAAAAGAGTCAGCAGAGGACTGAGAAAGAAATACTAGAAACACAGCCGCTTTTATTTATTAACCATGAAGAGAGACTAAGATAGACAGTAGATGTGCTTTCTTTCTGTCTGTCTTTCTTTTTTTCTTTCTTTCTTTCTTTTTTGGGATTTTGTCTTGTTCACACCATGTACATTTTAAGCACTTCACCGTGTACCGTGGCACCGCCCTCAGCAGTACCTCTCATTATTGGACATATGCAGCGTTCCACCGTATTATAAAATAAATAAATAACAGAAGTGCGGCTGGTCTGCCGAGAGCGAGAGCAGGGCTTCTACATTTCAAAGTTCAGTGGGAATATTGCATGTGGTGAGGTCTCTCTGACTTCTCTGAGTGGACCCGTGAGCGCTTTTGAAAGGGGAGGTGGTGGAGAAGGGGATACTTCTCTAATTCTAAGAGCATGCATCCAGTATAGATGAAGTCAGACTGCTTTAACAGGATTGAAGAGCTGGATCTGAGCAGGTTTACTTAATATGCAGGCGCTCCATCCGAGAGATTACCCCGAGACGTTTTTCTTCCTCATTATTTTTTCTGACTCTGCTCTATTAGAAATCTCCTCCTCTGTCATCCATTCATTCATTATTCATTCCTTTTATTATAGACAACCAAGTATGAGTTTTTTTAATAGCTATTATTGATGCTGATATCTAAAGAACAGTGGGTGGCTAATATATTGATAATATAACAAATGCCTATAGTGTTGCTTAAAAGAAGCTTATTTAATGCAATATTTGTGACCGTGTGATGTCAAATGTGACACAAATTGCTTATTATATACACTATTCTCTAGATATCAAAATCAGTATTGTGTATATATGAGGAGCTCTTTTCCAAAACGCTATAAATTCATTTCAATAGTTTTCAGGAAAATCGTTTTTTTTACCTAGACCCTCACATTTTGTGAATATTCAATTTATCCTGTTAAAATGTTTTTTTGGCTCAGTCTGAACATGTTGAACAATGATTATTAAATCAAACAACAATATTGTTGATGATAAATTCAAAGTTAATTAATTTTTTTTTCGAAACGCTATAAATCCATTCATTTTTTTTCAAAATGCTATAAATCCATACATTTTTTTATTTATTTATGGTTTGTCTTTTTTTTGGCGTGCGTGCGTGCGTGCGTGCGCGTGCGTGTGTGTGTGTGTGCGAGAGCTCGTGTGAGTGAATGCAAGTGTGTGTATGCGTGCGAATGCTAGCGTGCTTATGGTCCTGGACTTTCGGACGCTTCATTGTCACTGCGTGATGTCCATGAGATGAAGTATGGCGTGATCCTGGTCAACCTTGTTTGGTTTTTCATAAAAATAATTGAAATGTATCCTCAGATCGTCCGGCGACAGCCTCTCGGCCTGAGAGAAACCTTTGGCAGCAGCTTTGTGTTGACATCCCACTGTTGTTATCAACGCGCTACCTGAGTGACGAAACTTCTTTTTTTTGTTGTTTTTTGTGATTTTCTTTGTCCAGTCTGCATTTTCTACCCCAGGTGTAGGTCTCACTTGCTCATCAAGGCCATCAAAAGTGTTATCAGAGTTTAAAGCACTCATTTTTATGAATGAATGAACGTAAACAAACAGCTGTTCAGAGTGCCGCCCTGTTGGATTACGTAGTACACTCATCGAATTCTGATTCGTCGAGAGGATATATCGTGTTTAGGCTAAGTCTGTACATTTAGACTAATAATCAGTGTTGGGGAAAGTTACTTTTAAAAGTAACGTTACAATAGTGTGTTACTCCATAAAAAAGTGACTGCATTACTTAGTTACTTTTTCATGGAATGCATTGCTACTTTTATGCATTACTTTTTGTTACCTGGGATGGGCTTATTGTTTTTTTTTTTAATAGCAAAAAAGTTTCTATTTTTGTCAAATTTAAAGGCCTTTTTACACCAAAAGTGAAATGAATAAGCCTCAGGCTTCATGTAGACAGTAGAGCACGTAACTCAAACAAACCTTTCAGCTATTCTGCCAGAATAGGAAAAACAAAATAACGAAACACAAGTCATTTTGGTATGGCTGAATAGGATCATCAAATGACGGCAGCAAACAAATGGTTAAAGTGAGATTAAATACATGTTTGTGTTATTTAACATATTTAGAGTTTGCATTTCACTGTTTTTATTGATTAGATGTTTAATTCAGTCCAGAGCTACAATAATCGTCCTGATTTCTCTCAACATGAGGACAGGAGAGCCGTCAGTCAATACATGGAACACAAAGTAACTTACTTATTTGAAAAAGTTACTTATTTTGTTGTAAATTTTAAAGTAATGCGTTACTTAATCAGTACTTGGAAAAAGTAATCTAATTAAGTAATTCTTGAATTTACTTTAAAGCAATTACTTTAATGCTTTAATACTGCTAATAATCATATTGTATAAACAATATCAGCTCATTTCTGTACATAAAAACACACTTGCTGCATAGCTATGCAAACAATAACTGCTTTGCCTTCACTCTGTGTCTTTTGCAGAAAACTGGTAGTGTGTCACCTGCGAGCCCTCAGTGTGTTTGTATGCATCAGAAAGCACAGCTCATTATTTTCCCATTACATATTTACACATACTGTAAACATGAGAGCCAACAGTTCTGCTCCGCAACATGCAAATCAATGAATGCATTACCTCGCGCAAACTCTCGCTGATGTTGGAGATGATTTAATGCTCGTAGACGCTGTCTTTCAGAGCTCTCCCTCCGCAGAAGAACCGGAGGGAGGGATCGTTGGATGTAAGGAACGGGGGATGGGATGATGAGAGGGAAAAGCCGGGGGGTTGGATGCATGTATTTTGACCCTGCACTGCCAATTAATCCTACCTCTTTTTAATTGGGGCTGAACGGACTCCAAAGGGCAGTGTTGAGATGCGCGCACACTATATTGTACCCGTTAGGCATTAAAGATGCAAGCCTCATTTGCATATAAACCAGGTCTTGCGGGTGCAGTTCACTGGTCTCTGAACACAAGCGAACGACTTAAGCCCAAAAAGGCAGATTGGCTGTCTCCAATTTTAGCTACTTTTGTATTTCCCTACTCAGTGACTCTGCTTCCTTTACACTTCCACCCTTCAAACGCACACACACACACACACACACACACACACACACACACACACACACAAACCCAGACATCCACGGAGCTGTCTGATGTGTGTGTCTCTCTAGAATGCCTCTTATCTCCCTTTTCCTCCAAACACCCCCTCATCCCTAACTTTACAGCCCTCTCATTTCTCGTCTTTGATCAGGGAAGTGGCGCACCACCGAAATGACAGTGGCTTGGTTTTAAGCACAGGTCTGCCGCAGTCCAAAGAACAGAGAGATTTCTTTAATGAAGGGGTTTGTTCCCTCCCAGAGCTTTTGTGTTAGTCTAAACCACACCAGTATGTTCGTAGGAAGTTGCCAACACCTGCTTCAGGAATTACACAGAACATTTCAAGGAATGGATCATTTAGCCATTTATTCACTCTTATGTTGTTTCAAACCATTGTTTTTTTCCCTTTCTTCTTTGAAAGAGACGTTCGTGCTGCTCTTTTCCATACAATGGAAGTGAATGGTGACCAACTTCTCAACATTTAAAGAGAAGCTCATTTATACGTTTTGAATATGTGCATATATGTTCTTCTATAGTGTGGATTCAAAGGAATCTGTGATGCTTTTTGTCATTTTTGGAGTTCAAAAAGCATTGATCAACATTCGCTTTCATTGTATGGAAAAAAGTGATAGATCATAATGGTAAGGGTGAGCAATATGATGAATGAAAATTCATTTTGGGGTGAACTATTCCTTTAAATAAACATGAAAAGAGAAGCCAGCATTGTGTGCTGTAATGCATCCCCATGACATCATGTGCCGAGTTCAGCCAGTGTCTCCTGTAGCCAAAAGTCATCACGTTTAGGCTTGAAAATATCGGGATACATCCATCTGGATCTAGTCAGCGGTGCACTTTATTTGTATTGAATTTGCATTAGGAGACAAAACAGAATCTCATCTGACCTGAAGTCCATTGGAAAATTGATCGTTCTTAATATTACTCTAACATTGATTGTGCTCATGCATCAGAACAGCATCATTGAGCAAGCATTTGAAACTCGAGGAAGCTGTCCATTGAGAATCATCCTCTGAAACATATTTAAACATGTATTTATTTATTTCATATTAAATATATTAGATTATACAATTAAATTATATATTATATTAAAAACTTAATTAAATTTGTTTTGTATGTATGTATCATATGAATGTATGTATCATATGAAATATATTTAATATTAAATATATTGTATTATACAATTAAATTATATATTATAGAATATTTTGTAATGCTAAAAATGTACTTTATATTAAATAATATACATTATATATAATATCATAATTATGTAATATAAATGTTTAAATGTTTTACATATTTAAAAAAATAAAAATAAAATAAAAAAAATATATATATATCTATATATATATATATATATATATATATATATATATATATATATATATATATATATATATATATATATATATATATATATATATATTAAAATATGATTTTCCTCCTAATATTAAAAAAAATTGAAAATTCTAATATTATTTTTGTTTAATACATTATTAAATATATTTTTATATATTATTAAATGTTAAAATAAAAAAAAAATCTTAATATGATTTCTCAAAATCTTATTTAATCAAACTTTGTCTCTCTTTGTTGTCAGTTAAAATGTATATATCATATGAAATATATTTAATATGAAATATATTATATTATACAATTAAATTATATATTATAGAATATTTTGTAATACTAAAAATGTACTTTATTTTAAATAAGTTTAAATGTTTAACATATTTAATACATATATTATATATTATTTTCCTCCTAATATTTTATTTAAAAAACTTTAAATAGAAAATTAAAATATAATTTTTGTTTAATACATTATTAAATATATTTTAATATATTATTAAATGTTAAAATATAATTTTTTCTATATATAATTTTTCAAAATCGTAGTTAATCAAACTTTGTCTCTCTTTGTTGTCAGGATCCCGTCTGCGTCAGGAAGACTCCGCACCCCGCATTGTGGAACACCCCTCCGATCTGATCGTATCCAAAGGTGAGCCCGCCACCCTAAACTGCAAGGCTGAAGGGCGCCCCACCCCGACCGTGGAGTGGTACAAGGATGGGGAGCGTGTGGAAACGGACCGGGACAACCCTCGATCCCACCGTATGCTCCTGCCGAGCGGTTCTCTCTTCTTTCTGCGTATCGTACACGGCCGCCGCAGCAAACCTGACGAAGGCTCCTATGTTTGTGTGGCCCGCAACTACCTGGGAGAAGCGGTTAGCCACAACGCCTCACTGGAAGTAGCTAGTAAGTGCTTGGCTGGTTTCTTATCACACTGCGGCTTATGGGCGTCTACGTATTTATAGTATATGATGATATTAAGATTTCAGATGTGTTTGTAGCAGTTCCCTTCTATAGAAGTCGTATCGTCTTCCAGGAGTGGTTTGAAAGCAGTCCAGTCTTAATTTGGCTTTGTGTTTGTGACTGTCCTGACCTCAATCTGAATCTAAGAGAGCCTGTAGCCCCTTCAGCTGAATAGAAAGCGTTTCCAGTTTCCTCCTGGGTCTCCGAGTCTCAATGGACTCAGTGGGTCGGATAATCTCGCTGGAGATGGGCAGGATGTGACTGTGCCACTGGACCTGCATGGTAATCCTGACGGAGGAAACGGGCCAGACGGCCTGAAGAGAACAGAATAGGTCGCAGTAGGTGGTCGTGAGCTATAAAAAAACATACATTAACTCACAGTAGTTTATGATATTTACAGTAGAGATCACAAGATAGCGGTTTCATCTATATCGGGGTGTGTTGTGTCCAAATGGCATTTGTAGCTTTTCAATTTCAATGAGTTGTGCATCAACCGGGTCAATTTTTGTCCTTTTTAAAAAGGATTCACAAAAAGGTTTTTGTGTACAGGCTCAAAGCAGAGTTTATTACTTAAAACTTGTGGTTTTCAGCGATTCTCCTTGGCCTTGGACGTGATACGCATTACATACCGTCTCTCTTTAAGCTTGAAAGGACTGATCTCAGATATCAACCGCTTTTCAAGTATGCCTAGGAGCTGTCACCAAGCCTCTTGTTGTAATCTAATCGAGTCAGCGGTGGAGCTGGAGGGGGGTGAGTCGTCGTGTAGTGTGTACCAATGGCATGTCTTACTCACTCAAGATCTTACCCTTATGGAAATGTACTATATATAGTATCAATAAGTGTATATATACATGTTAGGGCTGTCAAAAAATGAATCGCGATTAATCGCATCCAAAATAAAAGTTTGTGTTTACATAATATATGTGTGTGTACTCTGTTAATTATTATTTATATATAAATACACACACATTCATGTATATATTTAAGAAAAATTTGCATGTATATACTGTATATACATTTATATAATCTATAATATATATAAATATAAATGTTTTATATAGAAAAATAATATTTTTTTCTTAAATATAGACATGCTTGTGTGTGTATATATAAATAATAATTAACAGAGTACACACACATATATTATGTAAACACAAACTTTTATTTTGGATGCGATTAATCGCGATTAATCTTTTGACAGCCCTAATATATATATTAATATATTTAATTTTTACATAATTAACCAAATTCAAAATGTAAATTACAATGTAAACACACAAACTTACTAGATATATATAAATAAAATAGTAATTTATAATTGTATAAAATAGTTATTCATTAATAGTACATTTTCATAAGGGTACCAATTGCAAAGCTTGTTTTAGCTTCTGTAGGCCAATGTCAGTCAAACAGAAACATAAATTTGTGTATGTGGAAGTTGGAAGGGAAAATGATGTGAGCTTGGAGACTAAAAAGTGAGAAAATATCATGCGGTATATCAAACAGAGGGTGATATACTGTACACTATTTGTTCTGGAGGCCTTCTTTTTTTTGTAAGTACGAAAACAAGAAGCTTGGCGGGCGGGCGGACGACTTGGCCCGACATGAGGAAAAGCTCGGGCTGTTTGGCCGCAGCCTTCGGGCTGCTTATTCTGAATAAGGTTCAAACAGGACCATAATGACACAGTGGCAAAGCTCAAAACCCTCAGTGCCTGTCCGCTCCCTCCTCCCCCCCGTCCCGCCGCCATGCATGTAATTACCCCGTTCAGGCAACCATGATGGAAACCTACGACAGGAAGGTTGTAGAATTCCTACCTAAACTCTCTTTTTCCGTCCAAAACTAGACGTTCGATGTGTCAGAGGCGAAGAGAAATCTATCACTTCTCAGATATCAACGCTCACCTACTTATTCAGACTGACACCAGGAATGTCAGTCGTGCTATTGCCAAGAAAACCGCCGAAAAGGAAGTTAAGACCTCAAAATGTATTTGTTCTGCCTAGCCCGCTTTTACAAGAATCCAGTTTGAACACTGTGTACACAATCTTTCCTTTTTCTAAAGTTATTTTAATAATCCCGCTTTTACGATCGCCCAACACCCGGCGGACCATAAATCTAATCCAACTTTCAACAAGCCATGTTTGGCCAGGCAACGACGCTTAGCACAGATCTGTTGTGGGTTTATTATTAACTTCGTGTACAGTGGAGGCTCTGTGCGCCGCGCCGAGGTAAAATGGGTCAATCCGGGCATCCGCTCTGCTCTGTGTGCCCTGTGCACGTCCCTGAAGTTGGATTTTGCCCCTTTTGTTTCCATGTTTTCTTTTCAATATGAAACTTGGAGGCTTATAATGCTTCATGTGTCACGCTTTGTTAGAGTATAATGACTTGCAGAGGAACAAAGAATGAGAGCGAGGAATGTAAGATGGGGCTGGCTTTATCCATAAGAGCTCACTGTTCACCCCGATGGCTCCGGGCCACACGTTGCGTAATGCGTAGTATCAGGCTGCGTTTTTAAGGATGACAGACGTGTCTGTTGGAGGTTTTCATGCACTCTTAAAACAGCTGTAAAAATGGCGATCAAAGAAAAGGGAGTTTTAGGACCCGCATAAATGACAATGAGAGATTGATGGGCGGTAATGTGTCACTTTACTGTTATGACTACTTACTGTATGAAACAGGTTGGATTAGTTATGGCTCTATGTGCTGCAAAAATCATATAACCCTAATCATTTTTTACTACATTCTGAAAACGCCTTGCTGCTGAATTTCCATGGAAGTGTTCCTAGTATCTGATTTCGCAAATAGCTTTTTTTTATAAAATATAAATACACAATGTAAAGTATTTCGTCTGGCTCTTGTTTTCAATGATTTTGTTCCATGGTTGCGGTCGTCTGTTGTCTCAGAATGTGACGGTTGGTCGGTGGGGTGTTTGTCCAGCCCCTCCTCCACTGTGATTGGATGGCTGAGTAGAAAGTGACACCCAAAGTTAAACACTTTTTAGCTCTTGGCGACCAGAAAAACGTTGCTCAGTGATGCTCAGCGCCTTGTCACGCTGCTGCCGTTTTTAAATAAGCGTGGACACAACCTAAAGGTACACTACCGTTCAGTATGATTTTTTGAAAGAATTTCTTTCTTTTATTCAGCAAGGATGCATTAAATTGACCAAAAGTGGCAGTAAAGGCTTGGCTTTTTAACTTTCTTGAACCGGAAGAAGTGCCTTGGATCGATTATATAAATACAAGTTTGAAACCCAACCGAAGAGCGCTTTCTGGGATTAACAAGCAGCACTCAAAAATGTTTCCATTAAATATAAAGACATTTATAATGTTACCATAGATTACTTTCTATTCATCAAAGAATCATGGTTTCCACAAAGATATTGAAGGGATAGTTCACCCAAAAATTTAAATTAGCCCATGATTTACTCACCCTCAAGTCATCCTAGGTGTATATGACATTCTTCTTTCAGACGAATAAAATCGTAGTTATATTACAAAAGTCCTGGCTAATCCAAGCTTTATAATGGAAGTGACTGATGCTCTGTTTTTGAAGTCCATAAAAATGCATCTGTCCGTCAAATAACTGCTCCACGCGGCTCCGGGAGGTTAATAAAGGCCTTCTGAAGTGAATCGATGCGTTTGTGTAAGAAAAATATCCATATTTATGAAGTAAAGTTTAGGCCGACCGATATAACTCAATGTCATATACACCTAGGATGACTTAAGGGTGAGTAAATCATGGGATAATATTCATTTTTGGGTGAACTATCCCTTTAAGCAGCACAATGGTTTTAAACATTGATAATAATAATACAAAAATTTGGCTGCTAAAATGTTTTGCATCAAAGGAATAAATTACATTATACAACATATTAAAATAGAAAATAGTAATTTTAAATAGTAATAATATAACATAATATTATAGTTTTACTGTATTTTTGAGTAAATAATTTAGCCTTGGTGAGCATAGGAGACTTCTTTCAAAAACATTACAAAACCTTACTGATCCCAAACTTTTGAATGGTAGTGTACCTTGTAGCCATTTTTTTTAAAAATATTTTACCTGGAAGATAAGTCGAAAAAGACAGTTTTGCAGTGTAAGGGCCAGATTTGCTAACAGCTAGCGCCAGTGCAAATCCTCTTTTTCACGCAGTGAAAGATTAGCGCTGAAAAGGCGTGGACAGGTTTATTTTTGCGGCTGAACTTATTGCATATACATTTGTAGAGAGTTTCCCTTTCAGACGCAACATTTGTGGAAGGAGAGGATTTAAATGAATCACACAAGGTGATTTACTAAGGTTTGCGCGAGTCAATTTACTGCCATTTGCGCGATTATTTACCGACCAAAAAAACAGACGCTAACTGGTAAATTATGTTGGTCATTATGGAAATGATCCGGCTGTGTCTGTGTTCTTTCTTTTGTGCGTCATCAGTTGATTACACACAGAACTTTCCACTCCTAACTGCGTTTTTTGGGAATTGCGCTCTCACGCCAATTTACCCTGTTTAGTGAGTCTGGCCCCATGTGTCAAAAGAGCTAATATTTTCCCAAACCTCTCACTTTTTACCTGTAGTGCTCTTTGCGAAGTCAGCTTTGTCTTTTATTAGCACGCTAAACAACTGCAGCATGTGGAAAGCCTCTAATTATAGCGTACTCTTCCAGTTCTTGTGCTGCGGCGGGAATGTGGATCAGTACGCCAGACCCCGATAACCCCGTCAGGATGTGTGGAGCAGTCTAAAGCGCTCTCTAGTCCTGGTCTTAGAGAGAATTGGTCTCTTGTTAATCCGTGAAATCATTAATCATTAAATCCTTCCATTCTGGTATTTAATAAAAAAATCCAGATCTCTATAAGAACTGCTTTTCTTGAGCATTTGATAATTGATTTAAAAAAAAAAAAAAATCTGGTTAAACAGTTCTACAAAGCTGTATTTAAAATGTTGATGACTCGGTTAGCCACATATGCTCTAAAACGATTCATGTGAGCATTGTGAGTTCAAAACTAGTTTGCGGCCCATCCTTTATCCCATTCTTGCTTATTCTTCGCTTCATTTCCCCTACGTTCTGTATTATTATTTTCAGTAAAGTCCTAAAAAGTTTTAGGAGGTTCATATCTTGCGCTAAGGAGGATAAATGGAGGAAACTTGGGGGGACGGTTGGCGTTCGTCCTCTGAAAGGTTGGGTGACACCCCTCATTATTCCCTCACAGGACGTTCCCCTCCGCTACATCTGTGTGCTCCCGCCGCCTTTGATATTCAAACCAACCCGTTTCCATTATAGATCCATCATAGCTGTGCAGAATTCACTTCCTTGTCCTTTCCCCCTCTCAAGAGCCAATGTGCTTTCCACTGTTTGCTCTGAGAATATTTGTGTTTCATTAAGTTTTATAAGAGCGAGCCACGTTGTAGCTGTAGAGGACAAGGGTTTGGGTCCCTGGAGAATCCTCTTTTTGGGATTCTTTATCCTTTCAGCCCTCTTCATACCTCAGCTGACATTTCAGAAATTAATTTAATTGTGTTTTTTTGGGATGGGAGCAGCTAGAGGCACGTAGGCGGCAGATTTTGTTTCTCAGACGCGGCAGTAAGCTAAGCAGCGGCCTATTTCCCTGAAAACGGTAGAACGGCATAGTGTTTCCTGCTGAAAATGAACCATGTTTGACGTGTATTCCCAATCCAAGAGAAGTAGGAAGACGGCGTCCCTCACATCTGCTTTTGAGTTGTCAGTACGGGTAATCGTAGCAAACCGGCTCTCTTTAATTGGCTAGTGGGTGTGTTTCTCCTTAAGCATCACGGGGACTATTTGCAGATGCCCAGAAATTACAAGGAAAACTAATCTGCGATGTTTAATTACAGCGCTGAGGGGAGTTACTGACAGCCCTTGGGGGATGGACGGAAATAAAAAAGAGACCAGAGAAGATAAGTGCAGGTTCTTCCTGGTTTTTCCCATGTTATCGTGCTCTCATCTCTCTGGAGATCCACACTAGCTCTTGTTTTGTACTCAACCTGATTAGCATTAATATGGATAATTGCTTCAACCTCAGGCCCCCAAGCCATGCAACATCTGCCATGCATATTCAGTCATGTGATTCCAACATCTCATTCTAGTGGCATAAAAAGTCAGAGATGCGTGGTACTGCGGTTTGGTTGGGATTATGGCTAGGGGCGCACATTTAAAATTTAAAATAAAACAAAATTATGTATTGGTATCTGTTAATATTGTGTATTTAGATATGCATGCTCATTTCTGTTAAGTGTAATCTTTAGCAAATCTTAGAATGAAAGAATATTGTTTTCATGTTTGATAATCGTATTGTATTTCTTTTCGAGTTTTAGTGCTCATTCTTTATTCATTTAGACACAATTAGTCAATTGAAATATTAAACATAAACAAAGAATAAAGTATTCATTATTTTACTATTTATTAGTATTATTACTATTTCAATATAACATTAAACTATTTATTTTAATAGTCAAACAAAATGGTAAATTAAAAACATTTAATTTAAATCTAAATATTTTAGATTTTTAATATTGGCCATTTATTTGTTAGTTTTTTATGTAATGTAAAAAATGTTTGGTATAGTAATAATAATAATAATTTTAATATTATTGACCATAACTTGGAAATAATTATCAGTTTATCGGAATTGAACATAATTGTAATATTGTGCATCCCTAATTTTATTTTTAATTTTTTTAAGTAGTATCCCTGTTTGGGACAGAAGATAAGTGCCCAGTAAGTTTAGAAAATCCTCACTAATGTCGGGTCCATAATACACAACATCAGCCCGATTTTGCCTCGACCCATTTGACGTGGTGATCCGTAAACAACAACGGTAGTATGGTGTGTTGTCGTGGAGGACCGCAAAAATTAAACAGTGGTCGCCCACTATAAGTTCCGTCACATCTATCGAGTTGACCAATAGGAGAACAGAAGCTTTCAAACATGGTGAAACAAAAGAGAAATGGTAGATTGGTATTGCTAGGTGGAATTATGCAATGGAGGAAAGATTCGTGGAGCGATGGCAACAATACTCCTGCCTTAACAAAGTTTCCTCGAGTGACTACCATGACGGAGTGAAAAAAAGATAAATGCGGGGGAACGAAAGCAGAAGCGCTTCAGCGACCCTGAGTACTGGAATTAGCATTATGCTAACACGCCGCTTCAGTAGCCTGTTTGTTTACGTTCTTGTTTCCAGAAGTCAGTCGCTTGTTCCGCCTTCTCAATGACATGTTTGTTGTCCGGTCGAAATCACATAATGTGACATTGTCGTAACAGACAACAATATTGTGTAGTCTGAACCTGGCATAAGGAGGCTGCAGAATTGTCAAGGAACCCAACGGACGGTGGCTTGAGAAGATAAAGTAACGGTGTCGAGGAGTTTTAGGGCTTTGTTCTGCCTTTGTCCAAGACAAAGATCTCCCATTGCAAAGCTCGTGGGCGAGGGGAGATGGTCGAATGGAAGTAGGGTCGGAAAGTTCACCGCAGTGATGAGTGGTGAAGAGAGCTGGATGGATGGATGACAACTTCAGGATGAATTGCCATGTGAGGGTAACAGGCTCGGACAGTCGGGGTGAGAGACCCCAGACACCTGCGTCGTTATTTGATGGGGCCTGTCCGTCTTTCAGTGTCTTGGGTGAAGAAATAACTCACTTTGGTCACTAGTTCCGGTAACGATATGTCTTAATCCTTGTTTTACTTACAGTTGGGTGTTATGCCGCATTTGTTTAATTTACAAGTTGACTGCATTGGAAGTACGTACCTATGCTTTGCATACAGGCTTTTCTGATTTTATGATTGTTAAAACTCTCGGTTTGCCTAAAGCTATTGTGAATCCTATCTCATTTGCATAGATATGGCTGGAGCAACAATAAAGATTTCCCCACCAATAAAGAAACCGAACGAGTTGGAGCTATAAAAGAGCTGTTTGAGGGTCGAAAAATGCGTAGTTTGAACAGATGGTGGATGTTGATCTTCTTTGGGCATCTGGGCTTTGCTCAAAATGGAGGATAGGTAGGTAGATGTACTCGCCGGTGGTAATTAGAGGCCCTCACCATGACCAAGCATTTCAGACTCGCTTTGATCCCAGGAATTGCGCCGCATCCTCAGACAGGTGGAGATAACTTGTGCGAGCTTGGCTGGATATCTCCTGAGGTCATTTTATGGACAACGGTCCACAAATACAAGGCAAATCCCTCTGGAACCAGGTGGCTTAGCGCAAATCATTCCCTGGAGCGCACACCCTAATTTATAAAATTGTTATGGCTAAAATCAGGCATTTAATTTCTGTTAAGTTGTTCTGGGATGTTTATATAAGGGTTCATTTTCGAGTTCTGTCCTTCAGCGCTTCAGTTTGTTCTCACACATCTAATACCAGGGACTTGTGTCGTCTCGCTGTCGGCTCCACCTGGGACCCGTGCACTTGTCCTGATAAACACAGCGTAGCCGAAACTATTTGGTCGTCCTGTGGCAAGAGCCTGTAGATACGAGCCATGTGATTCAGAGTGATTTCCTCTTGGCTGAACTCCATTTGCGATAAACACGGCTGATTGTACAGTCCCTCTCGGTCGGAGGCCCAGATAGGAAGTGTGTCTCAGAGGCTAATCTTCCCCCCTCGAACGGAGGGCCGAAGTATTAGTCCCGCTGCTGTCTCTAATCCCCCACTTTTGATTTGAGTCTCCTGTGGCCTTTGGGATTGAGAGGAAAGTGTTTCTCTCTCTCTCACACTCGCTCTGCTTTTTGTGTTTATTTTTTAAAAACATCTTTATGATGCTGTCCTGCTCTGCTAAACTTAAGCGCTTATTAAAGCAAGGTTAAGCCGTCGCTTGAAGCCTTTCAATCAACTGGTAGAGTCCAGAAAGGATTAGCAAGTTGGGAAAATGAGAAATATCAGAGATTTGAGGCAACAATTTCTTCGGTTTTCGAAAATCTGGGCTCATGTCTTATAAATGTCATGTTTTTTTATCGGAAACTCCACTGCTCGTTACTTCCTGCTGGAAAGTTCAGGAATAAGTGATGCAACTCGAGCGTAACTTGATATTTTCCGAGGACATATTATTTTCATGCATCCCATCTGCCCTCATTTGCTGTTGTACAGCAAATTTTTATGATTGTTAAAAATTGGTTGCCTGTTGGTCTAGATGGTCTAGGTTATAATAGTTTAGGAAAAGCATTAGTGCATTCAAAAACAACAACAACAACAACAACCACTTGCCACTAGCTATGGCTATTTTTTTGTTTTGTTTTGCATACTATACAAATATATATTTTGAAATGCACTATTTGGAAATTTGAACAGTGATAAATAAACTGGATATGTGATGAAATAATTACATGGAAATAAACAATCAAATATGCATATTTATTTATATATTATTTATTTTCAATATGCAATATTAATGCAAAAAAAAAATAAAAAAAATAAAAAAAAAATAAATATATATATATATATATATATATATATATATATATATATATATATATATATATATATATATATATATATATATATATATATATATATATATATATATATATATATATATATATATATATATATATATATATATATATATATATATATATAATTGTGCCATTTTAAATTTCACATTTTGTGAATTAATATATTTATTTATAGTTCCATTTTCATTACAGTTTTGAATTAAAACTATAAAAAAAATACATCCAAGTTCTAATATCTATTTTTGCATTAATATTGCATATTAAAAATAAATAAATATGTGTATTTGATTTATGATATATATGTGTGTGTATAAACAAATACACAAACACACACTGCACTGGACTGATTTTGGACTGATGAAAAGAGTATGAAGCAGCAATTTTGTTTAGAAAATTCATACATTCTGAACAATTGTCACTGTACTCTGGACTGTGAATCAGATCTTTTGTAGTGTCTGTAAGCCACAGAAAGAGTGAGAGAGAGAAACCGAGAGTAAACAAACGAATGGACAGGGACAGACACACTCCTGTCACACACGTAGCTGTAATAGTTTGAATGGCGAGGTCAGCTTGAACCCCCTGCCCCAGATAGAGATCTGGCGTTTGGCTTAGCTTGCCACTCTTTGAGACACGACAGCTATGGCGCTAATCCTTCTGGAAAGGACATTACGACATGGCGTGACTCTGACCTTGGAACTGTTTCAGTCACAAATCAGATAAAAGTGACTGTAGTCAAAACAGATCTAACTTTCTATAACTAACTGATGAACCTCTGAATGAAGTGGCAGCAACTGAAACCCATTCCCAATTAGCACTATGTTAGATGTCACAGGCTGCATACTTTTTGACTAGAGCTTAAGTGGATTAATGGTGTTTGCATAGGTTGCTACATCTCAGAAATGCTGAATTACAGGTTCACCGATGCAGTCTTCTTATGTTTTCCGACTCCATATTGGCTCGGTTTGAAAAGGTTTCTCGCTGCGGTGTCGGAGGAAAGAGATGAAATTGTCATATCGCTGTCAAAACAGCTGTAGCAGCTAGACGAGCCGTCTGAAAATGTCACAAACACTCACAGCGGCCTCTTTTGTCCGCCTGCCGTCGTTCCCTCTGAGCTGGGTGTGGCTGTGAAACTGTAACATTCCTGCGTAACCCCACACCGCGCGACCATAAAGAAAAGACACAAAGAACGTGGATGAAATGATTGAATGGAAGGGGGATAAAGACGAGAGAGAGCTGTCTGAAAGAAACCTTTGAAAAGGGTTTTTGGGGAAGGTTTCTCTGGATCTGCCTGGGGTGACTGGACTGATTTAATTTGAGCAGTGAATGTGGATCAGGTGACGGCAGTGATTTGAGGGTCAGTGTGTCAGGCTATGAGACAGAGAAACACAAATTAAAGACCCCCTGTGGTGAAAATCACGTTTTTAATGTTGTTTATATATGTCTTTGTGGTGTTTTTAATATGCTTTAAGATGTGCCATATGCAAATTCATCAGTCAACACCATTACTGATTATTTTCTCCTGAAAACTGCGGTGAACCAAGGCCACTGTCTGAGATTGGGAACGGGAACATGGTTTGTGTAACATTAGCAACACATTATTAGCTGTACATGATAATGTAGTCAAGCAAAAGGCTAATCATATTAATAACCATCCGACGTAGAGAGCGATACATAAAACGTATTACCATTCTGATGCATTGACTTGTATACAAGCCTGTATAATTCACTTTTCCATTTCTTCTTCTGAATCAGTTTCTTGTTTAAACATATATGGCTGAATTCAGCCAATATTTCCACTTGCCATCATGTAGCGCTTACTACAGTTGACCGAATGGATCAGGTATTCTGAGCTTGTGTGAGTGAGTGGAGGCGGGAACTAATTTGAATACTCATTCATCCGTGTAAAAGTCCCTTTAAGACAAGTCATTTCACTCGGCGGCCATCTTTGAAACGCCTCTCAGGCATGCCTTGCATCTCTCTGAATGAGGAAACATCAAATTGTCCAAAACTGTTCGCCAAGCTTACGATCAAATGCCATATTTGAAATCACCAATGAAATCTGACAACAACTGTCTCATACATTTAGTTTCTAAGGCAAGGCAAGTTTATTTATATAGCACATTTCATACAAAATGGAAATAGTGCTTTACATAGAAAAGGTATTAAAATAATGATAAAATAAAGCTAGTCCGCATGCGCAGTCTCAGAGCATTGCCTGTTTCTATAGCAACCGGAGCTTCTAACGGCAGCTGCAGTGACGCAATGACTTTACTAATCAACGATTGGCTCCTTAATTTAGAAGGCGGGGCTTATTCACCTTATTGGTCGTTGCACTTTCTCCCATTCATCAGTCGGAGTGCACCGTCTTCATATATATAAAGTCTTTGCATGTATAATAAATAAAAAAGGGGTGTAGAGTTACATTCAAGCTATTTTAGGCATGACGGAATTATTTTCACTTGGAAGAATACCATGTTATTTTTGGATGTTGGAAAAACCATATTACATAGAAAAGCCAAGGTAAATATCCCAAAAATAGCTGAATCCAGCTTTGCCATCACAGGAATACATAACTTTTTAAAAATATATTCAAATAGAACACTATTTCACATAATTTCACAATATTACTGTTTTCACTGTATTTTTGATCAAATAAATGCAGACTTTGTGAGCAAAAACATGGTGTTGCTACGGTACGTGCACAAATGGTAATACCGTGGTACTTTCGGTTGTGTTTTTTTTTGTCATTGACAAAATCCTCTTTCCGTTTAGAGTTCAAATTTGAAATTTATAAGTGACTTCTTTAGTCCTGGAAAAGAAAGCTAACAAACCTGAATGTTGAGTCAGGGTGCATAAATGCTCAAATGCCATTTAATGCTGTCAGTATGACTCAGCCTGAGTGTTTCTACTAGATTTTAAAGTTGCAACCACATTTTTAGAGCATACACAGTTATTTGTGTCTTTAAAAAATGCCATGGTCACCACAGTTTCCGCTAGAATAAAAGTTATTGTTACTTCTGTCAAATCGTAAATGAACATGTGTAACCACCGTTTTAAAGCATAAACAATAACTGTATACTTGGTGGGAACTATGGTTTTAAGGGGAATCGAGTGCAGTGATCTTATGTAAATTGAACGGCAGAAATATGCGCAAACACCGGTGGGAACTGTAATAATATTTGGAGTTCCTCCCCAGTTATCCACAGCGCAGTGCAGGTGTCCTCAAGGACGGCCCTTGCTCTCCCAACACAGCTGCGGGTTTTGTTGCAGGTGTGTGCGTTCGTGTCATTGAAATGCGCCTTTGCTGTGGCCTGCTCTCCCTCATTAGACCCTTTCCAACAGGATTACCAGAGTGCCGAGTCTGCAGGTACTGTTATAAGTTAATTTCACCTGCTGTTTGGGAGCCATAATAGCTTATTGATTGGCTGACAGAGATGCACTGGGGCAGCGTAGAAGGACGTCCGATGGAGGAGGAGGGGGATAAGTTAATCGCAGTTGGACGCGGGTGAAGAGAATTCAATCAGACAACCCCCCAAGGCTTATAAGTACCGTGTAAATTTGTGTCCACCTCAGTGGATTGGACCTGACTGATATCCGAGCAGTTGCGAAGTAGCAGTTCTGAACAGGAAAATGAGAGAGCACGAGGGAGAGAACCTGTTAGAGCCTGTTTAGCATGTTTAATTATGCTAGCTTGGAGGCATTACAGTATGTAAACTCCTGTTGTTGATTGTTAAGCTTGTTTGAATAGACTTGAATAGACTTGATAGTTACTAATATTTCAGAAACAGACGTTGGCATGAAACGGTAGTTGCGATAGTCTTTTTTCCACCTACTGTGATGATATCTGAGTGAAATGGCTTCTTGAACAAGACAAAATTTTGGGCGGGAATTGATTTTGTCCATTGGGAATTGATTGGATCGTTGTCGTTTTCTGTTGCTGCGTTTATATTGAGAACAATTTATCTGTGCTCAAGTTAAATTTTTTGAATGCAGTCTTAATTTTGACAGCAAACTTTGATCATTTAATACTCAGGGCATCAGTTCTGACTGGATCTCATCCCTAATCGTCCCTCCCTAATATTTTCGTCTCGTTTTTGAAAATGACAGTAGATTTTCGTCACTGTTTTTTATTCAGTTAATAGTTATCGTCTCGTTTTTGTCAGTGAAATAGTCGTTGACACAAATTATGACGAAAATGATCCGTCAGCGTAATTAACACTTTCAATGTCAAACTGGACCTTCTGGTGAAGCGACTTCTCTTTGGTGACGTAAGCAGCAGGACGATCATTAATGCTGCGTTCACACCAAACGTGAATAGAGCGTCAAAATCATGTCTACCGCGTCTAGTTTGACGCGTGAACTTTTTTGAATCCATTTGTGCGTCCGCTGCGAATTGGACGCACGTAGAAATCGAGCGTTTGAAGCAAAATAGACGTGGGTTCAAGGCTCTCCAGGAGAAATATGTCATAAAACACCACTCTGCCTCTTTTCATTTTCATAAAAAATATATATTAAGCATTAATAGCCACACAAATGTGGTCCAGGCAACTCCTACATCTTCACTGCATGTGTATTTAAATATTCTTAAAAAATAAAGTTATGAAACTTCTCTTTGCCCTCAGTCAAAACGATTTGACAGACAACAAATTATAGATTCATGACACCAAAGATCGGCCGTTAGATCCACACAAGACGAACCACTACAGGACATCAGAGCCAGCGGCAAACGTCAGAAGGACTGGCCGAGGAAAGGCTGCTCTCGCCGGGGTTAATGAGTGCTGAGGCCTGGTGATCGCCTGGATCTCACAACTCCAAAAACACAAGATTATTATTTTTTTTTAAAAATAGGCGCTCTTTATAAATAAACCACAGATTTGAGCTTTAAACAACTACATTCCCACCTGAAAAAGTCTTAAAACTACATTTTGTGACACAATAGTAGTATTTTTAAATTATGCAGGGTTTCTCATCACGTCACTTTACCACGTGACAGCAGCAAGCAGGCTCCTGATTGGTTAACGCGGTGCGAATTGACGGCAAAGTTCAGATTTTTCAACTCTGGCGTCAGACGCAAATTCGCTTCAAACGCGTGAATACACAAAAAGCACCACTAGCGCATAACATGCATATCGCGCAAGACGCTCAATTCGTGTCCAATTTGCGCAAATGAACCTCCAGACCTCCAGACGCGCGTCAACGCGCCTTTCCATTGACTTAACATTTAAAATCACTCGCTCCTGATGCTCTATTCGCATTTGGTGTGAACGCAGCATTACGCCTCTTAAACCCAGCCCTGCAAGTTATCTGCCTCCACTATTAAGTGCCACACCCACATCTTAACATCCAATCAGCAACTGATGCATAGAAGCAAGTCCCGCCCTGCATTAATAATCCATTACATTTAGATGTACTGTATGTTACAATAAGAAAGAAAAATCTGTCGCTACTTCTGTTTCATCGCGACTTTATGGCAATTCACTCAGATGGCTATATACACTACCGGTCAAAAGTTTGGAAACATTAAGGTTTTTTAATGTTTTTCAAAGTAGTCTCTTAATCTCACCAAGGCTGCATTTATTTGATCAAAAATACAGTTTTTTGTTTTAATATGTTTTAAAATAAAAGTTATTCCTGTGTTTGCAAAGCTGAATTTACAGCTTCATTAAATGCTAATCCAAAAAAAAAAGATTTATATATATATATATATATATATATACATACATACATACATACATATATATATATCATACATATATATATATATATATATATATATATATATATATATATATATATATATATATATCATACATATATATACATACATACATATATATATACAGTATATACTTTTATTTAGCAAAGGCACATTACATTGTTTGAAAAAGACAGTAAACACATTTATGAAATTAATAAATATTACAAAAGCGTTCTATTTATAATGAATGCGGTTCTTTTGAACTTTCTATTCATCAAAGAATTGTGAACAAAAAAGAAAAAAAATCCCAGTTTCCACAAAAATATTAAGCAGCACAACTGCATTTTAAAT